>NC_136743.1:565000-880000 GCF_936440315.1 Barbus barbus
TGAAGCACTGCTTGGTGATTGGTCGAGCTAAATTGGTTTTAGCTAATTGTGTTCTTAAATTTAACATCTGACAGCTATTCAACCAAATTCATTACATACCTTTCTATCAAAGTTATCTGACATCATCAAGATCAGTTTGTTCTGATGCAGTTTAACTCTGAGCTCTTCTCATATTTTATTACCATTTTCTCAACTATAGCAATAAACTGTGATATAATGTGAGAAATGTTGAAGGTGTCTGAATAAATGTTGGGTTGACTCTATATATACTGCATATATATATATATCTATATAAGTTGTAAATGTAAAAGTGTAAGAAAAGAGATCTGTTGTGTTTGAAGGCGTCCTGCTCTGATTTGCTGTATTCTGTGTAGCTGCAGCGCTTGTGTCCTACTTTCTGCAGTTATCAGCATCACAGCATCCTCCATCAATCCCATAATGCCCCAGATGACATCTCTGGCTCTCCTGTGTGTGTGTGTGTTCCTCATGAATACTCAGTGCTGTGAGCCGCTCAGTTTCCCAGCATCACACATGCACAGGAAGCACAGAGTCGCTGGTTAATGGTCAGTGTGTGTGCGGTCAGAGACGTAAACAGCTGTAATGAATGCTGAGTCAAGCACAGCCGGACTGTTTATGGCTTCTAGTTCACTGGACGTGTGTGTGTGTGTGTGTCTCAGTCCAGTGCGTCTCGGCCTGTTTCGCCGCAGGACATGCGTCACATGACCACCTGTGTCATACAAGAGTAATCAAACACAACATTCATTAACATTTGCACGACCTGCATAAACTGAACTGTAACAGTAGTAACATCTCATATAGACCGAAGGGTTGTGCGTTATTTTACAGTCTGTCTACTTACCTAAGAAAGTCCTGGATTATATCAGGGAACTACATGGTTAGGTTAGGTCCACAGTTAGTACCTGCTTATAACCCAGTTATTGTAATTACTGTAACAAGTTCATATTCATGCAGAGCAGGACTGTAAAATAAAGTGCTACCGACTGAAGTGTAAAATGTGTAAATGCATAAATACACAGATCAAACACACAACTAGTCAAATGACCAAACATTATATATGGTTGTATTTTATGATTTGCATTCAGATATTGATCTGTGCTTTAAACTAGGATATAAAAAAATTAAATAAAACTAAAGCCATACAATACAATTTTCATTACTTAAAATAAACATGAAGTGAAATAAAATTATTTCAATATTAAATTAAATATTTTATTTCAGCTAGCTGCAAAGGCAACATTTATGATTTTCATTTAGTTGATTTACTAAAATAACAAACTAAAACTAAATCTAAAAACTTAACTTGATACAAAAAAGGACATATTTAAAAACGCTAGTAACATATTTAATTTAATAGAGCATAATAATAAAATTGAATAAAAATAACTACAATTTTAAAAGAAAATACAAATAAATTAATTAATCCATTAATTATTCAAAATATTAACAAAAACTAAAATAGTATATAGTTGCCAAGGCGGGATTTCAATTTTTTTTGTGTAAGCTGAAGTACTAAAATAACTCAAATTAAATAAATTAAAACTAAAAATGTATAAAAACCATATAGACATAGACAAAACAAAAAAGTCACTCTCATAGACAAAACCCCCCCCCAAAAAATCACAAAAACACAAAACTAGATCTTTAAAACTCTAAAAAAAAGAAAAAGAAAAAAAAAGTATTTAAAAAAATCTAAAAGTATTAAGAAAAACTATAATATTATATCAATGACACTGTCTGGAAGGAATGTGTTTGTGTTCAGTCATATGAATTGCTGCATGTGTGTGTGTGTGTGTGTGTGTGTGTGCATTATGTGTCTAATGTGTGTGTCTGTGTGTGTGTGTGTGTGTGTGTGCATTATGTGTGTAATGTGTGTGTGTGTGTGTGTGTGCATTATGTGTCTAATGTGTGTGTCTGTGTGTGTGTGTGTGTGTGTGTGCATTATGTGTGTAATGTGTGTGTGTGTGTGTGTGTGTGCATTATGTGTGTAATGTGTGTGTCTGTGTGTGTGTGTGTGTGTGCATTATGTGTCTAATGTGTGTGTCTGTGTGTGTGTGTGTGTGTGTGTGTGTGTGCATTATGTGTGTAATGTATGTGTGTGTGTGTGTGTGTGTGTGTGTGTGCATTATGTGTGTAATGTGTGTGTCTGTGTGTGTGTGTGTGTGTGCATTATGTGTGTAATGTGTGTGTCTGTGTGTGTGTGTGTGTGTGTGTGCATTATGTGTGTAATGTGTGTGTGTGTGTGTGTGTGTGCATTATGTGTGTAATGTGTGTGTGTGTGTGTGTGTGTGTGCATTATGTGTGTAATGTGTGTGTGTTCTGATTCAGACGGACCGTCGTTCTGCAGTGAATCTGCTGATGTTGCAGAGTCAGCGCTCTGGGGTCCTGATGATGAACGAGCGTCTGTCCGTCTGACTGCCTGTCATTTTCTGTGTTTCTCACAGGCGTCTCACACACGCTTTCAGACCATGAGTGATGAGTCTCCGTTACAGACGCGCCTCACCACTGTGAGTACAACACACACACTCACTCACACTATACACACTCACACACTCACTCACACACACTCACTCACACTATACTCACACTATACACACTCACTCACTCACACACACACACACACACACACACACACACACACACACAGACACACACACTCACACACACTATACTCACACACACACACACACACACACACACACACACACACACACACACACACACACACACACACACACACACACACACACAAACACACACACACACACACACTCACTCTCTCACACTATACACTCACACAAACTCACTCTCTCACACTATACACTCACACTCACACTCACACTCTCACACACACACACACACACACACACCTCTCTTACCTCTTACTGGAGCATCATGAGAAATTTCCAGAAGACTTTTAATATTACTTTTTACAATTTTTCTGATGATTTTTTTCTCACTTCAAGTAAAACAAAAAATAAAATAAAATATACAAGAAGTTAAAAGAATCAGATTTCCCCCCCAAAAATAAGCAAATGGATTATTGGAAATGTGTTGATTTGTCTCATAGAAATGAATGGGTTACTCTGATGATGAAGCCGCTGTTTTTGCAGTTTTCCTGCAGACCAAGTGTCTTCTGTTTCTTCTGGAAACTCAGTGAGAGAAAACCTGTTTCTTTCCAAGTCCATTCTGTATGGACGAGAAAAACATGACCAGCTTGTGTTATTGGGTGTGTTCAAAAATCACGGCATCCCACCGTCAGCAAAACCTGTGAAAGACACAGAAATGAATCAGTATTTAAAAATCATTCTGAGAGTCAGTACAGCTCTAACTCTGATTCTCTGAGAGTGAAAGATACAGGTGCACCTCAATAAATTAGAATGTGGTGGAAAAGTTCATTTATTTCAGTAATTCAACTCAAATTGTGAAACTCGTGTATTAAATAAATTCAGTGCACACAGACTGAAGTAGTTTAAGTCTTTGGTTCTTTTAATTGTGATGATTTAGGCTCACATTTAACAAAAACCCACCAATTTACTCTCAACAAATTAGAATACTTCATAAGACCAATTAAAAAAACATTTTTAGTGAATTGTTGGCCTTCTGGAAAGTATGTTCATTTATTGTATATGCACTCAATACTTGGTAGAGGCTCCTTTTTCTTTAATTACTGCCTCAGTGCGGCGTGGCATGGAGGTGATCAGTTTGTGGCACTGCTGAGGTGTAATGGAAGCCCAGGATGCTTTGATAGCGGCCTTCAGGTCATCTGCATTGTTGGGTCTGGTGTCTCTCATCTTCCTCTTGACAATACCAATAGATTCTCTATGGGGTTCAGGTCAGGCGAGTTTGCTGGCCAATCAAGCACAGTAACACCATGGTCACTGAACCAGCTTTTGGTAGCTTTGGCAGTGTGGGCAGGTGCCAAGTCCTGCTGGAAAATGAAATCAGCATCTCCATAAAGCTTGTCAGCGGATGGAAGCATGAAGTGCTCTAAAATCTCCTGGTAGATGGCTGCGTTGACTGTGGACTTCAGAAAACACAGTGGACCAACACCAGCAGATGACATGCAGCCCAAATCAACACTGACTGTGGAAACTTCACACTGGACTTCAAGCAACATGGATTCTGTGTCTCTCCACTCTTCCTCCAGACTCTGGGACCTTGATTCCCAAATGAAATGCAAAATGTACTTTCATCTGAAAAGAGGACTTTGGAGCACTGAGCAACAGTCCAGTTCTTTTTCTCCACAGCCCAGGTAAGACTCTTCTGATGTTGTCTCTGGTTCAGAAGTGGCTTGGTAGCTCTTTTCCTGAAGACGTCTGAGCGTGGAGACTCTTGATGCACTGACTCCAGCTTCAGTCCACTCCTTGTGAAGCTCTCACAAGTGTTTGAATCAGCTTTGCTTGACAGTATTCTCAAGCTTGCGGTCATCCCTGTTGCTTGTGCACCTTTTCCTACCCAAATTCTTCCTTCCAGTCAACTTTGCATTTAATATGCTTTGATACAGCACTCTGTAAACAGCCACAGCTTTCAGTAATGACCCTCTGTGACTTACCCTCTTTGTGGAGGGCGTCAATGTTCATCTTCTGGATCATTGCCAAGTCAGCAGTCTTCTCCATTATTGTGGTTTCAAAGAACAAGAGATACCCTGAATTTATACTGTAGAGATGGTCATTAATTGAAACTCAAATGTAAATATTCTAATATTTTGAGATACTGATTTTTGACTTTCATGAGCTGTAAGCTCTAATCATCAAAATTAAAACAAAAACTTTTGAAATGTTTTACTTTAATGAATTAAAATATATGAGTTTCACTTTTTGAAATAACTTACAAGAAATGAACTTCACGACATTCTAATTCATTGAGATGCACCTGTATATGATTAAAAAACAGTAAAAACAGTGATATTTTGAAGTATTACAGTTATATTTACAAAAATTTTAAATGATGCTGTAAATTCAGCTTTGATCACAGAAATCAATTATAGTTTAACATATATTTAGTTTGAATCGCTCTGACCTTGAGAAAGCTATTCATGCTTTTATCAGTTCAAGATTAGATTACTGTAATGCACTTTATGTTGGTGTCTCAGTCGTCCCTCAATCGCCTTCAGCTGGTGCAGAATGCCGCGGCCCGTCTTCTAACTAATACACGTAAACGCGAGCGCATCACCCCAATTCTTTATTCACTCCACTGGCTTCCAGTTTCTTTTAGAGTTGATTTTAAAATGGTATTGTTTGTTTTTAAAGCTCTCAATGGCCTTGCTCCACTGTATGTAACGGAGATGCTGGCTTTTCGTCAGCCAAACAGGGTTCTTAGGTCAACAAATCAACTTTAGCTGGAAGTACTGAGGTCACGGTACAAACACTGGGGTGATCGGGCTTTTTCTGTAGCTCTGTCCAGACTCTGGAATAAGCTTCCCCCGATCACCATTACTGACCTGGGTCCTTTTAAAGCTAAGCTTAAAACTCATTTATTTAGACTGGCTTTTAATATCTAGCAATGTTGTGACATTTTTGTGTATTTTATGTAATTTTTGTTGCTGGTTTTATATTTTTGTTTTATTGCTCTCTTTTCATTGGAAGCACTTTGGTTCACCTTGAGTGTTGTAAAGGGCTGTACAAATAAATGTTGATTGATTGATATTCACATAGAAAACAGCTGTTTTACATTATATTAATATTTCACATCTTTACTGTATTTATCATCAAATAAATGCAGCACTGGTGAGCAGAAGAGACTTCTTTCAGAAACATCTTCATTATTAGTGTATATCTGGCTGATCTGAGGTCAGTGCTGTTTCACCTGCTGTAGGTGAGGAAGCTCCTCAGGTGAAGGAGGAGCCGCAGGGAGGCTGTTGCCATGGAGACACAGATGGTCACTCGACAGAGGGAAACCCCTCACAGGACGCCTGTTTGCATCTCAGTGCTGCACACTAATTAGTTTACATGGAGCACGGATGGAAAATCTCCATAAGCACATGCAGTTAATGTTTTTCCTCTTCACACACACACTTATTCAAAGACACACACACACACACACACTCTCAGACAGACACACACTTAGAGAGAAAGAGACAGAAACAAACAAAGACACACACACACACTTAAAAGCTCTAACTCAAACACACACACACACTTAGAGAGAAAGAGAAAGAAACACACACACACTTAAACACACTCTCACTCAACCACACACACTTAGAGAGAAAGAGAAAGAAAGAAACACACACACTTAAAAGCTCTAACTCAAACACACACACACTCGGAGCTGCAGTAAACGCGTCGTGGCTCAAGGCTTTACCCCGTCTCTAATTTTAGCACTCATGTCCTCGTTTCTCATTCAGAGACGCAGAAACTGAAGTGAAGATTCCTCCGAGTTTTGATTCTTACAATCAGCACTAATTAATCACTCATCTCTCTCAGAGTTAATTGTATTATGCAGCGCTGCTGAGAGACTCGAGAGAGAGACGGACCGCACACATTAAATATTGTCTCTTCGTTTAAACATGTCTCTTTTTAAAATGGACTTCCTGTGTAACTTTATTTTAAAATACATTTTCTGTTAAGTATTTTGAATTGCCACTGTATATGAAATGTGCTATATAAATAAATACATAAACATTAAAGACAGTGTTCACCCAGAAATGATCAGTCGATCATCATTTACTGTGTTGTTCAAACCTGTGTGACTATTATATAAACACAAAAAATATATTCTGAAGGAACCAAACAACATCGAACCCCATTGAATTTCATTATATGCACAAAAAATACTGAGATATTTCTCAAAATACCTTAGTTCTTGTTCCAATGAACAGGTTTAAACAACATCAAACAACAGGTTTAAACATGAATGAATGATCATTTCTAGTGGGCGCCGCAGCGTTAGCTGCCCACTGCTCCGAGTGTATGTTCACTACTGAGTGTACACTTGGATGGGTTAAATGCAGAGCACACATTCAGAGTATGGGTCACCATACTTGGCCACACACCACTTCCCTTTAATCAGTTTTCAGCATTATTGGCATAATTATGGTTGGTTTGTACGGAGTAATAATTAGGAAAATAAATTAATCATGAAACCAATTAAATTTTTCTGAAAACAGTGTCATTTCAGATCAATTCAGTTCAGTGTTGATTCAATTCAGATCAATGACAGTGTCAATGTTTCAAAACATCTAAATTATGAAACAAAAAATCTGAAAATAATTTAGAAATTTTCGAAATATTGGATGCATTCAGCGTTTAATGTGTCTTTTGCTTCTGTGGTTCTGAATTTAATGTTTAATGTAAATCTAAAAAAGTACAGTATCTGTGGTTATGGACACATTATGGTTTAGATTTACATTCATGCATTTGGCAGGTGCTTTTATTCAAAGCCTTTTTCATTGCATTCAAGTATACATTTTTTGTCAATCCTTACTTTCTCTGGGGATCAAACCCGTGACCTTTGCGTTGCAAGCGCTGTGATTTGAGCTACAGGAAGGCTGTAGATGGAGTTCACGGCATGATAGTCTGTTCTGGATCCTCATGTCTCTGATGGAGTCACTGGAGGAAATGCACATGATTTTGAAGCACAGAGATCTCAGAGTGTGTGTGTGTGTGTGTGCAGGACGTGCCGCTGGCGTCTGGCTCTCAGGAGAACTACGTTCTGCTGCTGGTGCTGCTTTGTGTGTTCGCCGGCGGGACGCTGGTCCTCCTGTCCATCCTGCTGGTCTTCTGCCACCGCTGCTGTCGAGGAGAGCGACGCTACTCCAGGTGAGGAACATTCACTCCTCCAGACCTCCGCAAACAGCCTTCATTCATTCAGAAACCACTCGCTCTCGACCTGCTGGAACAGAATCATTAAGACTTGTTCACTGCAAACACTGGAGCAGACAAACCTGTTCATCACAACATATGGAGCACAAAACCAGTCATAAGGGTCAATTATTTTTAAATTGAGATGTATACATCATATGAAAGCTGAATAAATAATCTCTCCATTGATGTATGGTTTGTTATGATAGGACAATATTTGTCTGAGATACAACTATTAGAAAATCTGGAATCTGAGGGAGCAAAAAAATCTAAATATTGAGAAAATCTCCTTTAAAGTTGTTCAAATGAAGTTCTTAGCAATGCATATTACTAACACAATTCTCTATGTAACACACACAAATCTAACAGGAATTAATATTTTGGTGTTTGCAAATGTTTTCTTTTGAGATGTGTTTGTGATATTTAGAATGCAGTGCTTCATTTTGCAAGAGATTTTGCATTTTGTGTCTGCAGTTCTTGGATTTGTGTGTAAAGTTTTGAAAAAAAGAGGCAAAGTTTTGAAAATGTGTGTAAACATTTGAAAAAAACTAATATCCTAATGATTTTTGACAAAAGAGAAATGTATAATTTTGATCCATACAGTGTATTGTTGGCTATTGCTACGAATATACCTGTGCTACTGATGACTGCTTTTGTGCTGCAGGGTCAGATATAGGGTGGGTGGGTGGTTGTGTGTGTGTTTTTACAAACTAAATGCATCAATGTGTCTCATCATGCTGATGTTGTTTGTGTTTGTTTGGTGTTCAGAGCCAGTGATGACCTGGAGAAAACCAACACCACATATGTGGAGGAGAGTCAGCCGATGCAAGGTACCTGTGAACACCACACAAACACAGCAGCACAGTCAGGCCAAGGGTTGTATAGTCTGTTTTAGATTGTGTTTATGTATAGACAGAGCTCGAATTGAGGGGAGGATGGCAACCCCCTGGTCGAAAAAAAAGTCAAAAAGCATCCTCTCTTTACCATCCCCTTTTGATTATTAATTTAGTGAATTATGTAAAACTTATTATGCAAAATTGCAAATTAAATGATAAAATTCTGCTTATGATAATAAACGAACTAAATAACGGCGATTGGCCAATTAGAACTCTGTACTGTAACAAGCTGCCCACAAGCCGAAGCAAGTTTGTAATTTTTCGAGCAAAATGGTTCAAGCGCAACTTTTGATATTTCCTTGATTAGACTTTAAAGACATTCCCCTGATATAATGTATGTGTGGATAGGAAAGCTGACATTAGCCAATGTGCTATTAGTTTAATGTGCTATTAGTTTCATACAACAGTGCAACACTGTGTTTTGTTCCTTGAATGAATCTGATTTTGAACGAATAGAGTGAGCCAGTGATTCAACGGTCCATTCAGATGGTCTCACTTGTTTAGTTTCTCGTGTTAACAACTGTTTATTTAACTTCACTCTGTGGAACAGCAGTACAAAACCAAACAGCAGCTGTACAAATCCAGAACCCCCCCCCCCTCTCAAAATATATAAATAAAATAAAATAAAAAAATATATTAATTAATATCAATAGATAAATAACAAAATAACTTCTACAAAGACTGTAGAAAAGAAGACACAACATTAAAAGCTGAATGCCATGAACTTACAGTTTTCACGTTATATCCATGTATACGAGAAGACGAGAGTTTCTCCATCGAGATGATGTCCAACAAATACACCGTCCAGGTTCATCTGTCCATTGTGTGAGGAGGATTCCAACGGTTGACCAGCTATCGTTTTGCTGCTGTGAGAGCAGCTAACAGTAAAGATCTTTGTTGGACGGACAAGGTGAAGTCCCAAAAGTCATTCATGAAAAAATGGCGTGGAGTCAAACATATCTCAGTAGTACCCAACAAATATGACAGGTCCTGTGAGAGCTGAGTCCAAAAAGGTGAGAGAGAGGGGCACTCCCAAAAAAAAATACAAAAACGTGCCTAAAACTCCTTGAGAACAGAGATTACACTTAGGAGAAGACAACAGATTCATATAAAAGCGTTTCATTGGAGTCAAGTAAACCCTATGCAGCAATTTCCAATGAATCATTTGGTGATTAGGGTTTTTAGAAGACAATTTAAACATACCCCACACCTGATCGGAAAATAAAACATGCACATCCTCATTAAGATCCTTAGCCCAAACAGTAGTGATCGATGAAGGTTTGTATGAATGCTCAAGAAGAAAGAGATAGATGACTGAAGCAGAGGAGGGAGATTCCTCAGAAGGAAGGATTAGTTTGTGTAAAGAGTGAACAGGCAGAGAGCTCCAGGGCACCCCATACGATCTAATGCGCAAATACATAAAGAAGGAGGTGCCTGGCAGATTATATTGAGTTTTAAGATTCTGGAAGGAATTTAAACCACTATCATCATAGATATCTCCCAGAGTGTTTACTTTATTATGAGTCCATTGCGGACAATGAAATTATGAATGAAATAACAGAAGGTTATTATTGTGGAAAATAGGCGAATGTCTAAGCCATTGTGTAGCTAGTTGTGAACGTCTTTCAACATCCCTCCATGTGGAGAGGAGATGGGTTACAATGGGACCAAACTGAGATTTACACTGCCTAAGCAGAACTACCGAAAAAAAAAGATGCTTCAATTTATACGGATAAACGATAGATTCCTTAATTGGTCTCCAAGACACAGAAGCGTCAGGATCAAACCAAACTGATAAAGGGCGGCAGGAAAAGGCTTGAGCATACAGTCTAAAATTAGGGAAATAAAGACCACCATGTAATCTACATCGTTGTAAGGTAGTCAGTTTAATATGAGGACGTTTCCCATCCCATATATACCGTGAAACACACGCATCTAGTTTGTTCCAGCAGCCAACCGGTGGAGCGAGAGGAATCATGGAAGAAAATAAATGAATACGTGGGAGAACATTCATTTTAATCACCGATATACAGGCCTGAAAAGAAGTAGGAAGACAAGACCAATTTTCCAAATCTTTGTCTAGAATACCATTATGCTTTTTTGAGAAGATTTCCTGCAGGGAAGGAAAAACATCTATCCCCAAGTACTTAAAGTATTGAACCAATGGAATAGATATAGAAAGGGACATGGAATCAATTTTAGAATTGAGGGGAAGAAAACATGACTTACTCCAATTAATTTTAAACAGAGTCATCCACAAGTAAATTCAACACGAGGAATAGAATGTGACGGCTTCTCCAAAAACAATAAGATATCATCAGCAAACAAAGAAATATGATGATGAGTATTCCGTATATTTATGGGAGAAATAGTTTCAGATTGTCGGACTGCTTGAGCTAAGGGTTCCAAGGATAGGGCAAATAACAGAGACGACAGCGGGCAACCCTGACGAGTACCTCGATGTGTAAGGAATGGGTTCGAGTGAACAGCACCTGTGAGAACAGTGCCTGCTGGATTAACATACAGAACTTTTATCATATTTAAGAAACTCGATCCCAGACGCTGTAGAACCGCTCATAAATAGTTCCATTCTAGCTGGTCAAAATCATTCATCGCATCTAGAGATGATACTGTGCAAGCAGAGGACAAACTGTTCTTTGAATTAATAATATGATATAACCTGTGTAAGTTATCTGAAGCTGAGCGAAACTTAATGAATACTGTTTGGTCATGTTCAAGTTTATTTGTGTAGCGCTTTTTACGATACAAATTGTTGCAAAGCAGCTCTACAGGAAATTAAGTTTCCACAATATGTTTATATATTGCAGAACCTTAATATATTTAACTTATGGCAAAATGTGGTAATTCTGTATGTTGTCTGAGCGTTGGCATCCTCTGAGGTCCTCTGAGGGGTTGGCATCATCTTTTCTCAGGTGTTCGGTCATCTCAGATCATTTAAGGGTTGGATCCAGACTGAAGCTTCTGTCATTCCTAGTTACCACGGGATGTTAATCAACAGAGAAACAAATAGAGACATAATTAGCGTAGCTGCTGTTCCATCTAAGCAAAACTTATTTGTTCAACCCAAGCTAAAGAATAATAATAATGTACATTTGATCAGATATAACTGCAGTACAAGATTATAAGATGCATTATGTGAATGCTTGGCTAAAGAGATGTGTCTTTAATCTAGATTTAAACAGAGAGAGTGTGTCTGAACCCTGAACGTTATCAGGAAGGCTATTCCAGAGTTTGGGAGACAAATGTGAAAAAGCTCTACCTCCTTTAGTGGACTTTGCTATCCTAGGTACTACCAAAAGTCCAGAGTTTTGCGACCTTAGGGAGCAGGTTGGATTGTAGCGTGGTAGAAGACAAGTTAGATACGCAGGAGCTAAACCATTTAGGGCCTTATAGGCAAGTAATAATATTTTGTAAATGATGAACTGAATAGGGAGCCAATGCAGAGACTGTAAAATTGGGGTAATATGATCATATTTTCTTGACCTGGTAAGAACTCTAGCCGCTGCATTTTGGATCTGTATCTTGTAAAGTAAAGTATGGAGTACCACAAGGATCTGTCCTAGGTCCTCTGCTATTTTCAATATACATGTTGCCCCTTGGTAATATTATTAGAAAATACGGGATTGGTTTTCATTGTTATGCTGATAATACTCAACTATATATCTCAACAAGACCAGATGAAACTTACAAACTATCTAAGCTAATAGATTGTGTAAAAAATGTAAAAGATTGGATGACCAATAATTTCCTCCTATTAAATTCAGATAAGACAGAGATATTACTTATTGGACCAAAAAACAGGACACAGAATCTCTTGGATTACAATTTACAACTAGACGGATGCACTGTTACGTCCTCTAAAGTCAAAAATCTGGGTGTTATATTAGACAGCAACTTGTCCTTTGAAAATCATATTTCCCATGTTACAAAAACAGCATTCTTCCATCTTAGAAACATTGCAAGTCGCAAAACTCTGGACTTTTGGTAGTACCTAGGATAGCAAAGTCCACTAAAGGAGGTAGAGCTTTTTCACATTTGTCTCCCAAACTCTGGAATATCCTTCCTGATAACATTCGGGGTTCAGATACACTCTCTCTGTTTAAATCTAGATTAAAGACACATCTCTTTAGCCAAGCATTCACATAATGCATCTTATAATCTTGTACTGCAGTTATATCTGATCAAATGTACATTATTATTATTCTTTAGCTTGGGTTGAACAAATAAGTTTTGCTTAGATGGAACAGCAGCTCCGCTAATTATGTCTCTATTTGTTTCTCTGTTGATTAACATCCCGTGGTAACTAGGAATGACAGAAGCTTCAGTCTGGATCCAACCCTTAAATGATCTGAGATGACCGAACACCTGAGAAAAGATGATGCCAACCCCTCAGAGGACCTCAGAGGATGCCAACGCTCAGACAACATACAGAATTACCAAATTTTGCCATAAGTTAAATATATTAAGGTTCTGCAATATATAAACATATTGTGTAAATTTAAATTTCTGTAGAGCTGCTTTGCAACGATTTGTATCGTAAAAAGCGCTATACAAATAAACTAGAATTGAATTGAATTGAACTGGTGATAATTGAGATGACTCCCCATTTAAATGAACAAAGTGGTAGCGATCGGACAGGTAGGATCTAAACCATCTTAAAGCCTGCCCTTGAATACCAGTATAGTTTTGTAATCAATCTATGAGTATATCATGGTCTATAGTGTCGAACGCAGCACTAAGATCACGTAATACTAGCAATGAGGTGCAGCCTTGATCTGAAGCAAGAAGTCATTTGTAATTTAAACAAGTGCTGTTTCTGTACTATGGTGAGGCCTGAAACCTGACTGAAATTCTTCATAGAGATCATTTTTTTGCAAGTAGGAACACAATTGAGCGCAGACAACTTTTTCTAAAATTTTAGACATAAACGGAAGATTTGATGTCATGATGAACTAGCCTATACATAAATTTCTCTAGATGACGAGATAGTACTTTAGCATAAAATTTAACATCAGTCCCTATCAAAGAAAGTGTCCAGTAACTAGAACAGGAAGTCGGATCTTTATAATTTTTTTATTCAAGAGAGAAATAACAGCTATATTAATAGATGGGTGAAATGAGCCTTGAGTAACTGAAATATTTATCATATCTAACATGAGGGGGCCTAAATCCAACTAAAAAGTATTATACAATTCAATTGGAATGCCATCTATTCCTGGGGATTTCCCCTTGTTCATAATCGAATTACTGACTCCAGCTCCTGAAGAGAGATCGGTTCAGCCAGGTATTCTGAATCCGAATCTGACAGCCTAGGTAAATCAAGGTTGGACAGAAAAGATGCAAAAGAGTCAGGGTCACCATCAGCAGAAGAAGTATAGAGGTTAGAGTAAAAAGAGTGAAAGGCAATATTAATGTCTTTTGGGTCTTTTGGGATTTCACTGCTGAAATATCAAACTTTTCATTGTTGCGTAATCTTAGGACTAAAAAGGTGGCTTGGTCTACTCCCTTGAAATAATGATTCTGCCTGGATCTTTGGATCAGGAATTCTGCCCTGTATCTCAGTAATGAGTTGAGTTCAGACCTAACCGCCATGATTTTACTGAGTGTATTGTCTGAGAAACAGCGCTGATTATCTCTAGTCAGATTCTGGAGCTGTGATTCCAGTTCAACTATCTTTTTGTGTCGGTTTGTCTGAAGGAAAGAGGCATATGAAATTGAGTTATTCCTTATAAACCCTTTAACTGCGTTCCAAAGTGTTCGAGGATCATCCACTCACTTGTTTAGTTTGTAATTGAATCAGCCCCCCCCCCCTCCTTTTAAACATCAGTTTGTTTTGTTTGATTAGAGGTTTAAACTTTGGTCGGTTTTGTTCGATTAAAGATTTAAATGTTGGTCATTTTGTTTGATTAAGAGATTTAAACTTAGGTTGATTTTGTTTAATTAAGAGGTTTAAATGTTATTTGGTTTTGTTCAGTTAGAGATTTAAATGTCAGTCGGTTTTGTTTCATTAAGAGATTTTGAAATGTTGGCCAGTTTTGTTCTAAGCGGGAGTAAATGATTCTCAAAGTTATTAGTGAAAATATAAATGGTTGTCACAGGTAAAAGTCATTGAATCAGTCATTTAAGTGACGATGTTGAGAAATATAGAGCATGGCTGTGTGTATATATGATATATGAGCGCTTCTGATTAGAAACAAGCGTGCAGTACTGTCGTTTCTCTCTACTTCAGACGTCACCATCAGACTCGAGAGCGGCGAATCACTGTCCACTTCCAGCTGTCATGGAGATACGGACGCGGATCACTTCCTGTCTGCGTCGGTCACCGGAAGACGGGTGTCTTTTAACGAGGCCGCCATCTACGAGCAGAGCGCCAAAGACCAGGAGAAAGGTCGAAGGTCAGACACACACATATGAAGGTTAAAAGGTCTAGAGCAGCAGAGACTCAAGAACGACAGCCTGTTGAGAATCAAGTTCATGTTTTACTTCGGTTTTATTCGACTAACATTTAAATGTCAGTCTGTTTTGTTTGAATTAACAGATTGAAACATTGTTCGGTTTTGTTTGAATACGAGATTTAAATGTTAGTTTGTTTTGTTCGTTTAAAGGTGGGGTATGTAATTTTTAAAAAACGCTTTAGAAAACTGAGTCAGGGGCGAGTACCAAAACAAACTTGTAGCCAATCAGCAGTAAGGGGCGTGTCTACTCATGATGTGGAAGAGAGAGCGTTCAGTGAACAGCCGAGCCGAGTGACAGAAAGATAGAGATGGTGGATAAAAAACAAAAAAAACAAAAGAGGAAAACGTCTGTGGAACGATAAGGCAAGAAGTAGGACCCGTGTAAATATCGGATCAGCTTTCCAGCGCTGGAGAGAACTCAAGGAGCGGAAGGCCTGCGATCGGATGCCGAGGTTGCTTTGGTTTTTCTCGATAGGTTAGTAACACCGTGTCTACACCGGATGCAGCGCGCCACAACAACTAAAGTCTGCCTACACTGGACACGATAAAGCGACCGTTGAAAATCATTAGAAACTTGTGTCAGCACGTCAAAAATAGAAGTTTACAGTTTACTGTTGGGGATTTGTCATGCCGCGCAGCATACAGTGTAGACAGCATCACTGATTATAATGACTTCTACAGTAATTTGTCGCACCGCTCGCGTCCGGTGTAGACACGGTGTAACATTGGTTTTGCTTTGTTTCACAGAACTAATCGTTGCCTGGGTTGTGTAGGCTATGTATGTGTGGAGCGAGACCCTTTTGGGGTAGAGGCGTGTTTGTTTTGGTGATTTCAAATATCAACATTGGCAACCAGAAATCGCTTACCCCACCTTTAAGAGATTTAAATGTCAGTTTTGTTTGATTAATATATTTAAATGTCGATTGGTTTTGTTCAATTAATATATTTAAATGTTGGTTAGTTTAGTTCGATTACGAGATTTAAACATCAGTTAATCGGTTTTGTTCGATTATGAGATTTAAACATCAGTTAATCGGTTTTGTTCGATTATGAGATTTAAACATCAGTTAATCGGTTTTGTTCGATTATGAGATTTAAACATCAGTTAATCGGTTTTGTTCGATTATGAGATTTAAACATCAGTTAATCGGTTTTGTTCGATTATGAGATTTAAACATCAGTTAATCGGTTTTGCTCGATTATGAGATTTAAATATCAGTTAATCGGTTTTGTTCGATTATGAGATTTAAACATCAGTTAGTCGGTTTTGTTCGATTGTGAGATTTAAACATCAGTTAATCGGTTTTGTTCGATTATGAGATTTAAATATCAGTTAATCGGTTTTGCTCGATTATGAGATTTAAACATCAGTTAATCGGTTTTGTTCGATTATGAGATTTAAACATCAGTTAATCGGTTTTGTTCGATTATGAGATTTAAATGTCAGTTAATCGGTTTTGTTCGATTATGAGATTTAAATGTCAGTCGGTTTTGTTCGATTATGAGATTTAAACATCAGTTAATCGGTTTTGTTCGATTATGAGATTTAAATGTCAGTCGGTTTTGCTCGATTATGAGATTTAAACAGTTAGTCGGTTTTGTTCGATTATGAGATTTAAACATCAGTTAATCGGTTTTGTTCGATTATGAGATTTAAATGTCAGTCGGTTTTGTTCGATTATGAGATTTAAACATCAGTTAATCGGTTTTGTTCGATTATGAGATTTAAATGTCAGTCGGTTTTGCTCGATTATGAGATTTAAACATCAGTTAATCGGTTTTGTTAGATTATGAGATTTAAATGTCAGTCGGTTTTGTTCGATTATGAGATTTAAACATCAGTTTCTCTCAGGTACACGCTGACGGAGGGCGACTTCCATCACCTGAAGAAAGCTCGTCTGACACACCTGCACATGCAGCCACCGGCGCTGAAGATCCTCACCATCATGGAGTGCGATTCACCGGAGAACAGCGTGATGCTCCCTGAACAGCCCTCAAAACACCCGTCCCTCTCCATATTCCAGGTGACACTGCTTTAATACCTCTCAACCATCACCTCCAGCGTGAGGAGCATCAGCAGTTTGTTTATTTCTGTCGAATGCACTGCAGAAAACATTAAAAATACACTAGTGACCCATTTGCAGTACAGGCTTTTGTGAAGCAACATTACTGCAGTGAACTAAATCTCTTACTGGGCTTGATGATCCGCAGACACACAAAACAGACTTTCTGTTCAGTAGATGTGACTGAATAAAGAGCTTTTCAGCAGATTACAGCAGCACTTTTGGATTCCATATAGATGAATTATCATTTGGGCTTAATGTGATTAATTTTCTCATGTAAGTTCATCCTAACTCTCACTGACTCACTCCTGATAGATAATAAAATATGATTGTCATAATAAGTAATCAACCCATTAGAACGTCAACCAATCAGAATAAAAAAAATTGACAAAAAAGTGGTATATTTTTATTTTGTTTATTTGCTAAAAATATTATTTTGATATATTCTGTTTTCAAATGTAAGTTTTTTTTAGTAATATTTTTGTTGTGTACTTTTGTCATTTCATTTTTTTTATATTTTATATGTAAATATTTTTATATTTATATGTTTATTTATTTAGTTATAGTTATCAAGTAAAACTACAGACTTAATTTTTTTTTTTTTACATTTTATTTTAATTTGGTTAATGTTTATTTCAAGTAACAAACAGCCTTTTTTATGGTTTTAGTTAATAACCCTGTGCCAGACTGAAGGAGGAACCTCATAAGCTGCTAAATTAACACCGGTTTACTCTTAAGAACTATAATTTTTGAGTAAAATAGTGCATTTTTAGTTAGACTGAAGGTTTTGATATTCCATAGATTTTTCAGTGATGTCACAATGCAGTTTTGGGATTCAGTTCTCCAATAAAGGATGCATGTAATACTGAAAACGAATGGGGCCTAGAAAGCAGCATCATTATACTGGCTACAGCTTGGAATGTATGATGCCTTAAAATGCACCTTGTGTAGTCAGCTCGTGTGTGTGTGTGTGTGTGTGTGTGTGTTTTCAGCCCGTGGAGGGACCCGTGCAAAAGGCTGCAGGATTGTGGAGCAATCAAAGCCCCAGCTGCGCTCTGCCCGGAAACACACTGAACACCAGCACCAAACCGGCCCGGTCACACACCGTGAGTCAATACCATCATCAGTGCTTTAGTTTTTGTTTACATTATATACGCATGTGTATTATGTATATATAAATGCGCACACATGCATGTATTTAAGGAAAATATTTAATTTTTATATATTTATTAATAATATAAATATACATACATGTAAATATTTTCAAAATATATACTGTGTGTGTATTTATATATACAGAACACGCATACATTATTCAAACAAAAACTTATTTTGGATGCGATTTATCATTTGACAGCACTACTACTTACGCAAACATTGATACAAACAAGACAAAACTATAATGCTATAAGAAACAGAAAAGATTAGTTCATTGTTTTACCTGGGTCTTTAGTCTATGATTAGCTCACCTCACCTCTTATCTGACAAGTCTTCGGGTTTGAGTCGTTTGTTCAATACGTGACAGACTGACAGCCCCATAAGCTCAACCTATGCAGTCTGAGCCGGAAAGAGAATTGATTGGTTAATCTCTCGAATCTTTGGGTTTGAGTCGTTTGTTCATCACGTGACAGCCCCATAACGACTCAAAGATGAACTAATTCCAGTACAGAACTTATAGGATGTTGCGCATGCGCAACTGAACAAATCACTCCCTGAGACGACGACTCCTTCCTGAGTCACATTGAAGATTTGTTCAAAACGAACGAATCGTTCAAGAACAACCCATCACTACTGCTTATGTAGAGAGTCTCAAATCATCATTAAAATACATGGTTCATAAACACAGGGCAGTAAATACAGGCAGAATAAGTCAATCGTCCCGTTTTTGATAATGTTGCTAGTGAAGCTTTATTTCAGTATCATTTATATACTATTAATAATCATTTCTATTTGCATATTTTCAGTTTTCTATTTTATTTTTTTGCATTAAAAAAAAAAAAATTTAGGGTTAATTTTTAAACAAAATATTTTTTTTATTTCAGTTTTAGTTTTAAATTTTTTCCAGTTAGTGATTTTAGTGCTTCAACTTACATTTACATTTAGTAATTTAGCAGACGCTTCTATCCAAAGCGACTTGGAAGCAATCAAAACAAAAGAGCAATGATATGCATGTGCTGTGATAAGTCTCAGTTAGCCAAACACGGTACACTTAGCAAGGTTTTTTTTAAATTATATAATAAATAAAAAGAAAACAGATAGAATAGAAAATAGAGATAGCAAACTAGTGTTAGTGGCCTTTTTTTTGCTGTATAATAAACAAAAAGAAAAACAGTTAGAATACAAAAAATAATAGAGAAGCTAGTGTTAGTTTTTTAAAAGAAAAACATGTAGTTAGTAAATGAATAGAGTGCAAGTCTAAAAGGGGCAAGTTTTCTATAGAATAGAAATAGAATAGAGTGTGGTAGAGTTAGAGGATCAAATAAAGATGCAAGAGATGTTTTTTTTAGCCGTGTTGTTTTTGTTTGTTTTTAACTTAAACTTATTTCATTTAATGTTTCAGATGTGTTATTTTTAAGCTTTATTTCAATTTTGCATGAAGAAATAAAAAACTATTAAACACCAGTAAGATGTTTTGCATTGTGACATTATTTGCATGACTGTAAACTACAGTACAATTGTGTGCATATCAGTGTTTGTTAGTTGAATTTAATTTATACACTGCATCTGGACAGAATTTGAGAGAGAGTTTAGTGCTTTAAATATATTTGACTTTGGGTTTTAATATGAGCCGGATGTTTTCCTGAGCTTGACCGGCGTTACCTGTGACCTGCTGGACGCTTTCATGATCTCTTCCCTCCTGATGTTCCTCTCCAGATCGAGGTGATGAACAGAAGCATGCTGATGGACAGAGATTCCACTTCCTGTCCAGCTCAGGGCACCATGTTCCACTTCCTGTCCAAACTCCGACGCCACGCCAGCCTGGAGGGAGCGGGTCCTTTCTTCAGCGTCAAGAAATGGAGACTGGACACCATCCAGAGAGCGGCGAGTCTCGACACGAGACGTGAGGATGACCTCGAACACTTACATTCATTACTTAATTCATTAATTAATTAACAAACTATCCATATGTGAAGTTCATATCAAATCGTTTCTGCAGTTCAGTTCAATTAAATGCTCTTGTTGGACTGGAGAGGATGTTTTATCTTCTAAAAGATGCTTCAAAGTTCAATGAGCAATAATAATTCCTCATGATATGAGCTGCAATATGATTCAGAAAGCACATTCTGTAAAACAATCCAAAGCCAGACGTCTTGCAGTCTCCTTAATGTTTTACACTCGGAGATCTTATTCAGCCCTGATTGAGTCTGGAGAAGAGGAAACAATACCGGATCAATGATCCGGTCATGTGACTGGTGTGAGATCTGATTGGCTCAGAGATTTCAAGCAGGAGCGCAGGACAAAAGCTGCTTCCTGATAAACGAATTATAAAATAATCGCATTATTCTTCACCTGATGTGAAAGGTCAGTCAGTACTGGATGCTCATTTCCTGCTAATGAGCAATAGATTGCATTACATGCTGTCATTATATAGAGCCGGCGCCTCCTTCCAAGCCTCTTTGCTTCTCTGTAGCTCCGCTCCAAAACCTGCTGATGTGAAGAACACACTGTGAGGAGCTCTGTAAAAACAAATTAAATAAACTAAAAATAAAAGCCAATTAAAATATTAATAAAGGCTATAGTAGTACAGAAATAATACTAAATTAACACTGTCGCAATGCTGCCTATTAATGATGAAAAGTTCAGATCATTTTACCGACTCGGATCTTTCAGTCACGTTCAGCAAAATTAACGGGGTTTTTTTTTTTTTTTTTTTTTGAGTCATTTCTAGCTAAAATGTTCCTTCCCTAACACATCTACTACTCACTAGTGCTGTCAAAAGATTAATCATGATTAATCACATCCAAAATAAAAGTTTGTTTACATAATATACGCATGTGTACTGTGTATATTTATTATGTATATGTATAAATGCACACACATGCATGTTAAATATTTATTAATAATATACATATAGACATGTAAACATGTAAATATTTTCAAAATATATACTGTGTGTGTATTTATATATACAGAACACGCATACATTATTCAAACAAAAACTTATTTTGGATGCGATTTATCATTTGACAGCACTACTACTTACGCAAACATTGATACAAACAAGACAAAACTATAATGCTATAAGAAACAGAAAAGATTAGTTCATTGTTTTACCTGGGTCTTTAGTCTATGATTAGCTCACCTCACCTCTTATCTGACAAGTCTTCGGGTTTGAGTCGTTTGTTCAATACGTGACAGACTGACAGCCCCATAAGCTCAACCTATGCAGTCTGAGCCGGAAAGAGAATCAATTAGTTAATCTCTCGAATCTTTGGGTTTGAGTCGTTTGTTCATCACGTGACAGCCCCATAATGACTCAAAGATGAACTAATTCCAGTACAGAACTTATAGGATGTTGCGCATGCGCAACTGAACAAATCACTCCCTGAGACGACGACTCCTTCCTGAGTCACATTGAAGATTCGTTCAAAATGAACGAATCGTTCAAGAACGACCCATCACTACTGCTTATGAAGAGAGTCTCAAATCAGTCACTAAGGTTTCACCGAAGTTACGATTCTGCCTTAGAAGGTTTTGGAACAGGGCTTGTGTTTCAGTCAGTGATTGTGTTACTCAATGAGGATCATTCGTACATATTTTTATTCCTCCGTTTTTCTTGTATTCTCTTAGGTTCCCCACGGAAACGTGCATTTCAGAGGCAGCGGGCGGCCAGTGAGACTCTGGATCATGGAGAAGAAACTTTGCAGGGTGGAGTCAGCGACTTCTTGTTGCAAAAACCCACCGCGCAGCCTCAGAAGGAGCCGCCAAGACGCCTCTCGGCCAGTTCTTTGGACGCCACTGCAGGAGCTCCTCCTGCCCTCAGCAGGTACAGCTATGTCACCTCTTGTCAAAATATCCTAAAATTAGAGCAGGGGAGTCCAATCTTGCTCCTGAAGGGCCAGTATCCTATAAAGCAAGGGTCTCCAAACTCTGTCCAGAAGTCTAACTTGCCTCAACACACCTGCCTAGAAGTTTCTAGCATGCATAGTAAGACCTTGATTGGCTGGTTCAGGTGTGTTTAATTAGGGTTGGAACTCTGCAGGACACCGTCCCCCCAGGACCGAATTTGGAGACCCCTGCTATAAAGCATGTTCCTGGAGCCCCCCAACACTGCACATTTTGCATGTCTCTTTAAATCAATCACTTGATTCAGGTTATCAGCTCACTCGTAGTTACTCCATGTCCTCCATGTGCAGTGTTGGGAATCACTGCTAAGAAGTTCGGTTCCCATCTGCTCAAACACACTAGCCCAGGAGTCTCCAACTCTGCTCCTTGAGAGCTACCGTCCTGCAGACTTCAGTTCCAACCTACTCGAATACACCTGTCAGTAATTTTCAAGTAACCCTGCACACCTTGATTAGCTTGTTCAGTTGTGTTTGATTGGGATTGGAGCCAAACTTTGCAGGAGGGTAGCGCTTGAGGAGTAGGGTTGGAGGCCCCTGCACTAGCAGGTTCAGGTGTGTTTCAACAGGATGTGAGCCAAACTCTGCAGGATAGTGGTCCTCCAGGAGCAGGATTGGACTCCCCGGAATTAGGACTGTCCAATCCCGCTCTTAGAGAACCAATGACTTGATAATTACTGATAGGTGTGTTGGACCATGGTTGGAAATGAAGTCTGCAGGTAGGTAGATTTCCAGGAACTGGATTGGGCCCCTCTGACCTATAGAGTTTAACTCCAGTATGCCCAAATACACCTTGCTGAATGTTTCTATTGATTCTAAAGATTCTGATTAGCTGGTTCATTTGTTTTTAATTAGAATTTGAGCCAAACTCTGCAGGATAGTGGACCTCCAGGAGCAGGATTGGACACCCCTAATTCAGTCCAGTCCTGCTCTTGGAGGTTCACTATCTGGAGGGCCAATGTCTGGTGAGTTGAAGCAGGCGTGTTAGATGAGGGAGACATCCAAAATGTGCAGTAGTGGGGGGTACCCAAGACCTGGCTGTACCCAAGCTCCAACCTGGCCATACACACTTTCATGAACATTTCTTGTACTCCTGAAAATGTTGACTAATTGCTTCAGGTGTGTTTAATTAAGGTTAAGGATAATCTGTGCAGGACAGTAGCCCTCCAGGATCAGGATCGAACATCTCTGAATTAAGGGAACTTCATGCACCTTACCATTCAATTTCAGGATTCACAGTCCAATTCCTAAAGAAGCCTTGATGCATCAATTTTTTTAGTAACTGCATGGACACAAATCTGGGGCAAATTAAAATCATGGCTCATTGCTATATTCTTAAATTTTTTCAGTTACAATCTAGAATGTTTGCAGAAGAATCAGAATTAAAGGGATAGTTCACCCAAAAATGCAAATTCTGTCATTAATTACTCACCCTCATGTTGTTCCAAACCCGTAAGACCATCTTCGGAACACAAACTAAGATATTTTTGATGAAATCCGAGAGCTTTCTAACCCTCCATAGACAGTAACGTAACTGAAATGTTCCCAGACACAGAAACGCTGATGTCCACTGATGTCACATGGACTATTTTACTGATGTCCTTACTACGCTTCTGTGCCTTGACCGTGGTAGTACCCTTGCTGTCTATGGAGGATCAGAAAGCTCTCGGATTTCATCAAAAATATCTTAGTTTGTGTTCCGAAGATGAACGAAGGTCTTGCGGGTTTGGAACGACATAAGGGTAGGTAATTAATGACTATCCCTTTAATTGGTTTGTCCTGTTATCTCTCCTAGAATATAAAAGCATTTTACCTTAACATAACAGTCTTGTTTACCATTCAGGTTAGAGGTAGAAGCCGTAATGGAGCTCAGAGTCAACACAGATGCAGTGAAAGACACGACTCCAAAATTCCACTCAACCCATGGACCTCTGGAAGTGGAGGATGGTGAAGAGAATGGACAGGAGATGTTGGCAGAAGCGTCGGGAGGCGGCGGTGAAGAGTATGGACCGGTAAGCCGTCAGGAGAGTCTAGAGCAGCCCAGCCTGTACCGCGACATCTGGAGCCTGAGAGCATCGCTGGAGCAGTATGCCTCCTCCGACCTGAGCAGCAACGACAGGGACTCCACTCGCAGTGATGCAGACAGCGTTTGCTCAGCGGGAGCAACTAGAGCAGGCGTCCCCAGCTACCAGTCGCAAGACATCGATGATGATATAGACGGAGACAGCGAGCTTCCATATGATGACTTGGTCAGGGAAGCAGAGCAGAGGAGAAATGGACGGGACAGTGTGGACTCGGAGAGAGGCAGCGACGGAGAGACAAACAACCGGAAGCTTCTGCAGATGGACAGCGGATACACCTCAATCGAGGCTCCTTACAAGGCTCCGGAGGAGTTCAGATTGTTTGGAAGTAGCTCCGGAAAAACAGCATCAGAACGTCGCCGCTTTTTCACCAATTCTGGCCGTAAAGGCACGGTTTGTGAGAGTTTTGAGGCACGGTTGTTTAAGGAAGAGCTGGAAGACGAGGCATCGGAGAGCAGCGTAAGTTTGGAGGCAGAGACTCAACCTCAACCCACGACCAAACCCAGGCCGCGCTTCCGCCGCAGAGACTACAGCATTGATGAGAAGACAGAGGCACTGTTTAATGAATTCCTACGCCATGACCCCCAGTTTGACCAGCAGGGTTCGCCCTCGTTGCGTCACCGGCATCGCTCCAGAATCCATCTCAGAAAGCAGTGGCAGCGCAGCAAGCAGTACAGTGACCCGGGTGCCGCTAGATACTCGCCATCTTTAGAGCGACAGCGCTGCTATCCACTCCGCCGAGGCGACAGCGCCAACTACCCCTTAGACACACGCTATCACAGTACCTTGCCTCGCATCGCTAGTGCTGCGGACGAGGAAGCCAGCGAGGGAGCAGCAAGTACAGAATCACTTGAGCCGGAAAAATCCGGTCCAGAGCTGGAGGGTGATGATCCGCCCTCAGAAACAAGAAGTTCTGGTCCAGACCTGGAGGAAAACGCAAACAACAGCAGCAACAACACAAGCCGGCATTTCTTTTCGTCTCAAACGCAGGACAACAGTGCCAGGGACTGTGGGATACTGGAGGACTTGGGAACAAATGCTCATCCGGCAGATTCACATAAACATTCACAGATGGACCGTAGTGGACCAATGGCTACATTTATTTCTCATTTGCATTCACATACAAACACACTCACGCCAGATCCCACTGATCCGGATCAGGACTCAGACTACATGCGTCACACTCTCACTGACATCAGTCCCTCAGACAAACTGGCGTCCACACTGGACGATCGGCTCTTCTCTATCCTGAGGACTCAAAGAGGGAGTCAAGAGTGTGTCGTGACCGTAAGCCGCACCTCACCAGAACTAGAAGAATAAGGGTCAGTTTTACTAAACAGGGCATATTAGCGCGAGAGCACAATTCCAAAAGAGCGCCGATGGCCGTGGAAATTTCTGCGGGTGATTTACTAACAACGCGCAAATAAAAGAACACAGACACAACATCTCATTCACATATCGACCAATGCAATATACCAAGCGCAGAGCAAATTAGAGCAGTCGCAAATAAAGAAATAAAGAAGCCATAGTAGGCTACGTTGAAAAGAACCAGAGGCCTGAATCTGACTCCTAGTTGAGGGTTCAAAGTCATCTTTTATTTCCTTAAGCAAGTTAAAAATAACATGGCTTGGCAAACAATATTTTCGTGGTGTTCTTGCATTCCAAATAAATTACGTGTGGAAAAAATATCCTCTCCCTTCTGCCTCCTCCTAGCAACAAACTGCAGATATTTCAAGCGCAAAATAGTTTAAGACATGCTTTTTTTGGGGGGCATTAAATAATGGCACAAATGCCAGTAATTTGATGAGCGCAAATGTTAGTAAAACGCACTGCGAGATTCATTTTAATACTCTCCTCCCATAAATTTTGCGTCTGAAAGGGATACTCCTACAAATGCATATTCAATAAGGCGAAGTGCAAAAATAACTGTCCACGCCTTTTCAGCGCTAATTCTTCACTGCGTGTCTTTAGTAAATCCTGACAGTACTATTTTAACGCCAAAAGACGGTTTGTTAAAAACATCAGCCAATCGGACTTTAAAGACCTTGAGCATTTAAAGGGGTCATGAACTGCATTTTTAAAATTATTTTATAATGTTCTCTGAGGTTCTCTTATAATGTGATTTTACGTCAAAGAAACAATTTAGAAATAATAGGCTATTTTCTATCCTGCTTTTGAGCCTCTCTGCAGAAGTCTTCTTTTTGTGTGCGGGGCGCATTCAAGACTCAAGTAAACACCCACTGATATGATTGGCTAACGGTTTCGTTTATTAAAATAGCAGATGGACGCTGCTGTGACGTACTCTGGGTCATTTGGGTTAAAAACTTATAAATACTCAGTATATATCAAACGGTCTGGTTCAAACATTGCAATAGTGGTAAAAACGCCTTTGTGTCCGACATTACTGTTGGCTCCAATCTAGTCAGAATAGCGAAAGACGAGAAACTGCAGTGTGTGCTTAGAGTAAACAGAACGTTATAGTGTGTTGGTGTGGACGCTAATATAATGTTATAGTTATCGTTCTTGTACAGAATAGTTTGGATCATGTTTGAAATGGTACAGCGCCACCTGTTGGAAAACTGACTGTTGTACAAACTTTTTTTTTTCAGATCAGTTTTTTTGGATGTCAGTAACTCTTTTTCCACCAACATGGTGCTGGTGCTGGGAAACTAATGTCCTCATTGCGTAAAGAACAAGAACTCTATAGCAACAGTGACGCAGATCTAGATCTCGGCCATTATAATTAACAAACATACACCCCTTGCTTCCACATTTGCCACATTGCACTACGACACTAGACACTTTCTTTTTGCAATCCAAAATGGAGAATGCATTACTATGAATTTGAAAGGCTTGGCCGTGATTGTTTGTTGGCATGCTCGTCAATCAGTGAGAATTGAGTGAGTTCTGTAGATCACGCAGCCGAGCACCAGCACCGTTCCTGTGGAAGAAGAACTGCAAACATCACGTTTAGAGAAATGACAATAACTCTACTTATGTAGAATAAGAAACAGGACGAATGCAAGCATGACGTCTAATGGAACATTAGCAATAAATACATGTAAAGAGTGAGGTGTGTTGTAACTAACTCAGTGTCAAGTATAAGCCCTGGTAGGCTGACCATCGGCAAACAGTCATTATTTCAGTAAATCTGTTTGGTGACAGAAATAAACACTTCACCAGAGTAAGAGTTTAAGCAGTGTGAACACATCCATCCAAGATGAAACGCTAGAAACCCTCATATAACTTCATCTCATCAAACGACTAAACATAGAAACACGGATATCTGCAGTCAAACTGACTTTCACTGTGAAACAAACTGCAGCCGTTTGGTGCTTCGAGTCACATTTCAGCCAAGACTCAATTAAAATCAGCACTGAACATTTCTAATTAAACAGATCTTGAACACTTTCAGAGATAGAGATCCAATATATGCCACAATGCACTGTTCTTCATCTCAATATACAGAAGCAATTTAACCTTGATGAGGCTCTGTTATAAAATCTCTAGTCCAGAACATCATCATAATCCTTGTTATTAAAACATCGATGTTAAGATGATCAGCAATCAATATCATACAGGGTTATAAATGTGTCTTGTGTAATTTATTCCGTCCAGATCATGTTTAGCATTGGTAGGTGATTGCATATGTACATCTAGATCACTCTAAAGTGTCTTTTTAAATTATAATTCCTTTGCAATAAAGGTACTTTTGTTGGTTTTATGCAAAAAAAAAAAAAAAAAAAAAAAAAATCACATTTATTGGGAAACTGATTTAAATTGTCAGCTAATATGAGACATATACATGCATGTTTAAATGAAATTGAATGCTTTTACACAACAATGACTCAAAATATTGGGAAAAATCTGGAATTGTTTTGAAACAAAATGATGTCTTGAAAAGGCTCAGGGTGAACCATTACTTTAACCTCCAAAAACGAACTGATAGAAGCATGTTGGGTAGTTTAAAATAAGTTATTAATATACAGTCTAGGGAGCTAGAAGAAGAACCGTTCTATTGACTCAATGCCGTTCCTGAACACTTTGAGCAACATGAGCTCTGACGGACATAAAGCTGTCAGATAGATATCACACATAATTAAATATTACAGAACACTTTCTGTGGAACTGAACTGGGCTTGTTGCCATGGAAACAGGTGTGTAAGGGGTCATAGGTCACACGCCAGAGACGAAGCAGCACCATTCTGCTGATTCTGGCCTTTTCCTCCCTCTGTATTCCTAGATTTTTTCTCTAAATAATTGGTTTGAAACCGCAGCAGAAGAGGAGTTTCCTGCAGCTCCAAAAATACTGAAGAGCGTCCAATCGTCCATCAACAAACCCATGACCTCACTTCCTGCTGAGTCAGTCTCTCAGAAATAGTGTTTGATTTCACCAACAACACAAAATAAAGACAATTTTAAGAACCATTTCTATTATTAATGACAATTAAGCATAAAATGTTAAACTGACATTTTGCTCAAATACTTCGTACAGTATTTACACAGCATGCCTTAAAACTGACTATTCTGATGATTTTAATAATGCTAATCACAAAAGCCCAAAGTAAGGTGTCTATATTCATCTATGCATTACAGTAATGATAATTTGGGGGTAAATGTGCTGAATAGTCAGGAAATACTTGATAATTTCAGTTCTGAAGCAGAAGGTGATTTTGTTTGGAGCTCTGTTCTCGAGACTCTTGATGTTGATGATCTTGATCTTGGGCTGATCCGAGTCGTATCTGACCTGCGGTTCACATGAGAGTCATTCTGAGACGAAAACAAACACTCACCCAAAGCCAGACAGCGCTGAAGAACGTCAGCAGAAGACCACGGAGCATCTCTTCATCACAGCTTCGGACAGGCTTCGGATTCATTATTCAGCTCAGAATCAGACGAAGCTCAAACAAACATCTTAAGATTTGTTGGATCAAAAAACATGGTTTCATTCTCAGATTTCCTAACCAATAAAGCAGTTTCACAGATATTGTTTAATAGTTCAATATATTAATAATAACTTAAATAAACGATTCCACTTAATAAAGCAAGTTCAAGATGTAAACAAAAAAAAGGCAATATTTCTGAGATATAAAGTCAGAATTGTGAGATCTAAGCTGGCAATTCTGAGGAAGAAAATTGTAATTGTGATATAAAATGTCATAATTACCTTTTCTATTTTATATTCTGTGACAAACTATTGTTAACTCAGAATTTAGAGGAAACCAAAAGAAAAGTGGTTTGATTCTCAGATTTCAGAACCAATAAAATAGCTTCACAGATATTGTTTGAAAACTCGTGAAAACTGGGCCTCATATTTGCTTTCAACAAATGTTAAACAAATCAATTTAGTCAGAAACAAAGCAATACTTTTTTGACACGGACCACAGCGTCCAGCGGTTTACTGCTCGGATCAAACTCTGGCAACAGCAAAATGCCACCAGAGAACCGAGTATAACAGTTCAATATATTAATAAACGATTCCACATAATGGAAGAGATGCGAGTTTAGCGGCATTTACACAAGGGCTTCAGACACGGCCATGTATTAATAGACCGACGGCTCTGTCTGGTGTTCAGAGGCTCTTCCTTCAGACTGACCATTATTCATTATTCAGCTCACTTTTGCTTTAAAAAGGCCTTTAAAGTTGCCACAAATATAACTTTGGTTTTTTTTGTTATTAAAAGACAAATACACAAGCCCAGCTCAGGTGACAAAAAGTAACGCAAAAGTAACGCAATGCATTACTTTCCATAAAAAGTAACTAATGCAGCAACTTTTCAGAGAAACAGGACACTTCTGCATCAGCTACTCACTCTCATGCTGCTTCATGTAGAACACAAATGGAGATGTTTATCAGAACGTTCACGCTGCTCTTCTCCAGACACCAGAAAACTCCCAAAATCACAAAAACCTCCTTCGTGTTGCAGATGAAAAGTGTATTTGAAACCACATGACGGTGAGTAAATGATGACAGAAGCTTGGGTAACATTTTACTTGAGGCCTTTGTGTATAATACAACATAAAGGTATTCATAATGTACACTGTAATGCATTGCATCTTTTCATAATTATTAAAACACAATATAATATTTGCAACTTTTTTTTCTCTCTTTCAATTCAGATTTTTTTCTTGAAGTTTTGAGACTCCAATATAGAATCGTGAGGGAAAAAAGTCAGAATTGTGAAATATAAAATCTGAATTCCAACATATAAACTCAGAATTATGAGAAAAGTCAGAACTGCGAAATATAAACAATCACGAGAAAAAAAGTCAGAATAACGAGATAAAAAGTTGCAACTACCTTTAATTTTTGCTGCGAAAAAACTTCAAGAAAAAAACGGCAAATTCCGAGTTTACATCTCACAATTCTGACTTTCTTTGCAACTCTGTGAGAAACAAAGTCCAAATTGTGAGATAAAATTTTACAATTATTTTTTTCTGTGGAAGAAACGGTAATAAAAAAAAAAATGTCCATAAATTGGACTCTGCAGTAAAAGCCATTTTTTCCAATGAAACGCTTGCAAATAAAGACCACGAGCTCAGCTTCAGTTGGGATGTGTTTTATATAAATAATACTTAAAAAATATTTAATGGGAAAAACAAACCAAATGGGGAAAAGAACCCAAACGTCCTGCGGCGTCCGCGTCACAGCATGCAGTTTAGTTTCATCATCATCATCATCATCATCATCTGCAGCATATTTCTCTACAATAACTGATCTCTGCGTGCCACTCTTTACATCAAACCATCTGCATCTTTAACTGCAGGTAATGACTGGAAATTAAAAGACTAAGGTTTAAAACTCAACGGAAGGTCGGGTCAGATGCGCCGGATGATCCTCAGCCACGGAGGAGGATTGTGGGAAACGTCTCCACTCTTTAACAGCATTCTCAAGTAAAGCCAGTCCGCTCCAGATAAAGTCCTGGCACTGTGTTTGAGTTCATCATCACTGCAGAAGTGTGCGTCGAAAACAGCGTTTAGAACTGACTGCTGGGAACAACATAAACCTGCAGAGAACACAGAGAGAGAGAGAATGAGCGCTAACGAGGAGATGTCTCGTTAAGAGAAGGACCCGACAGGAGACATCAGTGTAACCAAACACACTGTAAAAAATGATTTTTTGATGCTGTAAATACATCAGTAGAGTATGTTTTACAAGGAAAGACCTGTTTCTTGCTATTCAGCCTCTCTTTTTCAAAATTGTGTTTAATTTAATGCGTTACTTGCGGTTTCTTTGTAATTATTTGTGAGATGTACTAGCAATTCTTGAGGGAAAACACCATCATATTGCATCCTAAATCAAAAACAATGTGCATAGAGAAAAATGCTAAATATAATTATGAAAATATTACATTATTTTAATGTAATGTAAAAATAAATAAATATATTTATTAATGTTAGCAATTAAAATGTATTTATTAACAAATGAAAATATGAAACTAATGTGGAAAATATATATTATAAATATTGAAAATGATACACAAAATATAGTAAATTTACATATACATATAAAAAACCACTGTATGCAGATAGGTTACATTATTACATTTCAATGAAATAAAAAAACAAGTTTCAGCAGATTTCACTGCTAGTTCTCATTAATGTCCCAATGCAAATAAATCATAATGGTGTTAAAATAGGCTTGATTTTCTTTAGATTAATTATAATTTCTTTTTGGTGAAATATGAGCCGTGAAATATATGGTGAAATGTGTAAGCATCAGCGTGATCTGCTTTTGATTCATTATATGCCGTTCTCGTTACGCAAAGCAATTTGATGCCTTTGCTTTTGCCATTTCCACATGTTGTGAGATGAAAGTGTAAACAGGTTTCCGTCCAACTGCATCCAATCGAGCAGAGCTGAAGATGAAAGCACTAAATATAGACGGACGCAGAGAGAGAAGAGTCTGAGTCACCCGCTTCATCAGAGAGAGAGAGAGAGAGAGAGAGAGAGAGAGAGAGAGAGAGAGAGAGAGAGAGAGAGAGAGAGAGAGAGAGAGAGAGAGAGAGACACAGAGAGAGAGAGAGAAGAGTCTGAGCAGGACACTCAAATAATCATCCACAACATTTGGCCCAACCAAATTATAAAAGAACAAAAAGGAAATTATCTAACCTATTGGAAAGAAACAACAGAAAAACAAAGTAAACTTGAATGTTATTTGGCCCTAAATAGAGATTCCACAACTGCAGAATATCTGAGTACAGTGAAAGACTGTAAACTAAGAAGACAGATGACGAGGTACAGACTGAGCGGTCATACTCTGACTATAGAGACGGGCAGATATCGACAGCACTGGCTGCCCAGAGAGAGCCGCATCTGTCCATACTGTACTCATGGAGAAGTGGAGACAGAGCAACACTTCCTCACCAGCTGTCCTAACTATCAACACATTAGAGAGGCATTTTATCCACAATTTGAAACACTTTACCCTGACTTCAAAATGTTAAACAAGAAAACACAACTTCAGTATTTATTAGGTGAAAAACAAGATTGTATCTCACTAGCAGCAAGATACATTGATGCCTGTCACAAAAAGAGGGAGGAGTCAACAAATCAGTGATGCGCCCCCACACACACACACTCACACACACACACACACACTCACACTCACACACACACTTTTAAACTGTTCACAGAATTCTAGAATTGATTTGTTCTATTTTGTTTAATTATATCTACACATGCATGTATTTTTTTTTTTTTTTTATTCTTTTATTTATTTATTTATTTTTTTTACATACTTGTTCTATATTTAATGTAAACACTATGCTTTGGCAATACATTGTAACAATTGTCATGCCAATAAAGCACATATTGAATTGAATTGAGAGAGAGAGAGAGAGAGAGAGAGAGAGAGAGACAGAGAGAGAGAGAGAGAGAGAGAGAGAGAGAGAGAGGAGAGAGAGAGAGAGAGAGAGAGAGAGAGAGAGAGAGAGAGAGAGAGAGAGAGAGAGAGAGACAGAGAGACAGAGACAGAGAGAAAGAGACAGAGAGAGAGAGAAAGAGAGAGAGAGAGAGAGAGAGAGAGAGAGAGAGAGAGAGAGAAAGAAAGAGAGAGAGAGACACACAGAGAGAGAGCGAGAAAGAGCGAGAGAGACACACAGAGAGAGAGCGAGAAAGAGAGAGAGAGACACACACACACAGAGAGAGAGAGAGAGATAAAGCAATATTGAATTGAATTGAAAATTGAGAGAGAGAGAGAGAGAGAGAGAGCGAGAGAGAGAGAGAGAAAGAGAGCGAGAGACACACACAAAGAGAGAGAGAGAGAAATGTTGATTTGTTCTACTTTAAATGTTTTTGTTGCATATATATCTGTTCTAGATTCAATGTAAACACTATGCTTTGGCAATACATTGTAACAACTGTTATGCCAATAGAATACATTGAACTGAAAGAATTGAGAGAGAGAGACGATGTGATGGAGGGAGACTGAGTCATCGCATTCACTGCGGCATCTCATCAGCATGAGAGGAACCCCACCCTGAACACACACACACACACACACACACACCACTGGAAATACAGTCCTGAATACACTACTGGACAAAAGATGGGAATAATCATATATTTTGTCAATTTAAATGTCTTCTCACCAAAGCTGCATTTATTTGATCACAAATACAGTACAAGTTATGAAATATTATTCTAATGTAAAACAGCTGTTTTCTATGAGAATATGTGTTAAACTGTAATGTATTTCTGTGATCTGCAGCTGTATTTTCAGCATCATTACTGCAGTCTTCAGTGTCACATGATCTTCAGAAATCATAATAATATACTGATTTACTGCTCAACAAACATTTCTGATTATTATCAATGTTGAACACAGTTGTGCTGCTCAATATTTTTGAGGAAACTGTGACACTACCAATAACACTTTTATTCATCAGGACGCATTAAATTGATCAAAAGTGACAGTAAAGATATTTATAATGTTGCAAAAGATTTCCATTTAAAAAATGCTGTTCTTTTGAACTTTCTATTCATCTGTGAAACCTGAAAAATAAAATATTACAGTTTCCACAAAAATATTGTGCTGTGTTCAACATTGATAAACAGAAATGTTTGTTGATCAGTAAATCAGTATATTATTATGATTTCTGAAGATCATGTGACTCTGAAGACTGGAGTAATGATGCTGAAAATACAGCTGCAGATCACAGAAATACATTACAGTTTAAAGTATATTCACATCTATTTTAACATCTATTTTAAATTGTAATAATATTTAAATGTTTTTGCTGTATTTTTGATCAAATAAACGCAGCCTGAGCAGAAGAGAGCTCTTTCAGAACGGAGCGACCCCATCACGATCCCAGTGATCCCCGGGAGGAGAGCCTCACCTGTACAGAGGAGCGCAGGTGTGCAGCGGGTCATTGCTGCTTGCAGGTGGAAAGTTTGCGGATCTTGCTGGCGGCGGAGATGCCCTTCCTGGAGGGATTGGAGGAAGAGCTGGAGCGCCGCTCAGACTTGGGCTTCAGTGCGGCCGACTCTGTCCCGTTCACACACACAGATTTGGCCACAGCACAGGTGAGCTCCGGAGCTCGCTCTTCTTCCTCATCCTCCTCATCCTCCAGGACCTGCCCTGTTCAAACCCACACGACAGGAGTGTTAGTGACCAACACACCAGCAACAATAACCAGAGAAACTAACACTCACTTAAAATTAAAGGCTTACAATTCAAACGTTCACCGGAAAAAGTAGGCATAGAAACAATTAAAATTGCTAGTAAATATACAAATAATAAACAAAACAAATCAGCAAGTAACATTGAATTAAACATGAAATTTTGAAGTAGAAAAAGTGAAACAGCATTTTCTTGTAAAATGTACTTTTATTTAGTTTTAAAATAAAATATTTGAATTAAAAAAGAGAGAGTAGTTTATTTAAACAACAGTTGTTTCTGGTCCTGGAATCTGATTGGCTGATAAGAGTGTGCTAACAGAACTCTAACCGAGTGTGAGGGTACATAACATTAACTCCAGTGCTGAATATCAGAGCGCTGCCCTTGTACTTTTGACTGAATTGCATAGCAACTTTTATGATCGCTGTCGGGTCATTCTGTGTCAAACCAGCCAGAGGACCCCGGCTCACATTATTGATTTTACTAATAGTTTTTCAGAAGAAAGATAAACATGTATAGTGATAAAAGCCAAAATATTAAATGCCATGGATGAATATTTATTATAGTAATCCACTATTTTGTAAAGAAAATGGCAATTTTCACCTGAGATTCAGAGCCAAATTACAGAGGGGTTAAATATGGCTTCAGAAAGATGGCAGCATCGTAATGTTATTGACACAGAGACTGGAAGTCTGTTAGTAAAATCTGTTGACTTTAGCAATCTGTGCTGCATTATGTGCCAATGTGACCATTCATATATGGAGAAACAGCACTTCACAAGTTTTTTCTCCAAGGTTTGCATGCCTGTAACTCAAGAAGTATTACAGATGTATTAATGCCCTTTCAGTTACAGGGTCTTAAACTTTCCTTTTGGCATCTTCATTATTAAAGCCCTATACGGTTTTCAAAATGGCGCCAGGAGTAAATTGTTAAATTGTACACATTTTCTATTAACTATAATTACTAAAGTAACTTGCCCAACATTACTATTGCACTATAATGCTGCTGCTTATGACAATAGAGTTATGCTTGGAATTAGGTAGTCTGTCATCAATGACAGTAGCTCACTGGAAAAGGATGGGAAATGGCCTTCATTGTGTTTGCTCTAATAAATGCTGCTGCCTGCCAGCTGCAATCACCAATAAAACGTTGTTCCATATATTTTTTCGTATATCGTCATAAATATCATTACCGCAAATATTCTTGAGATGTCGTGATATAATTGAGGCTATATCCCCTAGACACCAGTGCATTTAACAAACTCAAAACATCAGTGAGTAGAGTATTAAACAAATGTCTTTATTGCTAGTAATTCATTTAAATGTCTGAAACCTAAAATTGTATGTGGTTTAAAACACTGAATTGTAGTGATATACGCTAGGGCTGTCAAAAAAAAATAAAAGAATTTAAAATATTCATTGAATTTAAAATAAAAATCCACATTCAAATGCAAAAACATTGCATTCTAATTTTAGTAGTGCGTCAGGCAGCTTTATGAGCGGCGCACGAGATGCGAAGACGATGAAAGGGTCTTTTAATGCTTTTTTTAGTCTATCCAGTTGAAGCCACTAGATGCGGCGCTGCTGCGTTGTTCATTCAGAATATTGCAGGAAAAGAGAACATCAATGCAGAGAAGATGTTGTTTACATCAAAACTGACACCAAGCCGTTCCCACAGAACACATATTTATAGCATTCTCTAGAGGGACATCTATCAGCGTTGCACTCGAGTCTCACACGAGAGAGCCGCTTGTTTAGAAAGCATGTCAAATTAATGTTACTTCAACTTATAAAAAACACGTCTCCAGACTTTATAGCAGTTTCTCCATCCCACTGCATCTCATGTTATTAAATGAAGAAAGTACTCTGTGATTAATCTTCGGTCCTTTGAATTAAACTATACATGCTGTTTTGTTTCTAATTGTTTAAGCAACAGTATTTTAAACATTATGCACTTTTTTTCAAAGATAGTTGTGTTATTTTATTGCTTTGAAGAAACATGCATTATTAATATTTTGCTCGATGCGCCCTCTTGTGGCCTCAGGAGAGAAGACAAAAGCTTTTTTTCCTGAAATTATGTCTTTTAAATTCGAATATATTTAGAATATTGATAATATTGTACACAATTCGAATTTAGTTTTTCAGCCATTCTGACAGCCCTAATATACACAATGAAAAGCTCTGAAAGCATGAAAACATGTTTGAATTCAGCAGTGAATGCTCCAAACACACCGGTGACCGTCCGCATGGAATGGTTAAAGTCGAGGGCTTGGAGGGTGTCTGAATTTGAGGTGGCACAAATCAGATCCGTGCTCGTTTAGATTGCTGGCGCGCTCACCTGGTACGGTGAAGTCCTGAGTGTATATGATGTCATCCTCACCGTCGAACAGCTCGTCATCATCCTCCTCCTCAGCGTAACCGTGGAGATCCTCCAGGTACGGCACCACCGTCATGCTCCGCCACCGGTCGCGCGTCTCTGCGCTGGGCGGGATGGGCACCGGCGGCTCCGAGGGCGGGTGTTTCTTGCGCACCCAGCTAGACAGGAAGAGGAAATGACCCGTGAGACCAATCGTGATAGACATCATCTGAAGCAGGGTTATTACAGTTTCCTAAAACTAAAAAAACATTTCCATTATTGAAATACAACAAAATTTAACTATTAAAATAAAATATATAAAAACTTGGCTAATATTTCTCATTTTCATAATTAAACTAATTTAAACTTAAATTAAAACATTAATAAAAGTTATACTGAAAACAGAAAATGCAAACAAATTCAAATTCCCATTTTTAAAGAACATAAAAGCAATTATGTAAGATTAATTAATTGATATTATAATACACAGATTTTTTTGAATGTGTGTTAAAATGTAATTTCTGTGATCAAAGCTGAATCTTTAGCATCTTTACTAGGGCTGGGTATCGATTCAGATGTCCTGATTCAATTCTGATTCGAAAAGCTTTCGATTCAATTCTTTGATTACATTCAGTGAATATTGTTTTAATACAAATGCTATTGATATTTCTAAAAAATGAACAGTAAACATGTTTACAAATGGTGAATTAATAAAAATAAATTAAGAGGCACAGGTTTGTATTTTAAACCTATTATTTTTTTTAACAATAATAGAGCCCTATAAAATGTTTTTCTTAATTTTTCTGGTAATCAGATGAAGGCATAAAATATTAATTTCATCCTAATCAAATGAAAATTAAACCCTTTTATTTTTTTGTCAAACAAAGTGCTGCACAACAGAGGTTTACTGTTAAAATTAAACAGTAGTAGAAGTATTAGCATTGCTGTTACACTGAGTCTTAAGACTGCTAAATGTATAATGTATTATATGCTTAATGTATTTCTGACAGTTTCTTCACGTTAAACCAAACCTTTATTTTGACGGGTTGCCGTCTCGCAGGTAAATAAGAGGGTGACATCTAGTGGAGAAGACTAATGATAAGATTCACATTAATCAGATCGTGTGTTAAATGTTTGCTGGAATAAATACCAGAGAAGATCGATTCGTGGCTTTCGAGAATCGATATTGAATCGACATTTAAAAAAAAAAAAACGATTAATTACTTTTTTTGTTTTGTTGCCCAGCCCTAATCATTACTCCAGTGTTCAGTGTCACATGATCCTTCAGAAATCATTCTAATATGCTGATCTCAGGTGAGCTCAAACATCTTCAGCGCACATGCCCATCATGAGCTCTTCCGTCTCCATGGAAACCGCATCCGTTGCCTCATCCGATGATCTCTGCTGGATGAAGATCTCAAATCCAGGCCAGGTTTATTTCTAGCTCTCACTATTCTCCACTTCCTCTTCGACCCACTCTGGGCTCTCTGCGCTCATCTAACATCAGCGCTCCTGCGTCACCGGCTCTGCTTCCAGCCTAAAGATTTCCTTAAAGTTTTGAACAGAATTGCACAGCTAAATGAACAATATTCAGAAACGATTCTCATTGCACTGACTGTCCTCAGGAGCCTGCAGAGATCATTTTACATCTCAAGATGAAGCAAATCAGAAATATATTGCATCATTGTTCTTTCGTAGAGCTGCATATGTCGTTATCTGCTCAGATTGAACCTTCACTGCTGTTCACTGTATTCAGACAGGGATGGGAAGCACTGCATGTGATCTGTCAGGAATCATGCGGTTCACATGCACTGATGGACTCACTTGTGTTGTCTGATGCGCTGTATTGAAAACCTCTTGACAGGATCATATTCCAGCATCCCTGCGAATAAAAACAGCTCAGATGAGAACAGATACACATAAAGCCACACGATCGATATCTGGATCATTCAGAATACTTTAAATCAGAAAGAAATCCAAAACAAAAAAAGGTGGCTTTTATAAATGGCTGTTAGGGGTGTAAGAGAACACGACCGGGTTCAATACACAATACTGATCTCACCAAACTTTAAACAAAGCTAAGATAAAAAGGGCACGTTTTTGTTTTTTAGATTATTTCAAATACACATGATAATCAGTTACAAGTACTGTTCATTAACCACACTGAAAATGTTTTATTTATGTCTTGTATTCTAGTATAAATATCGAAACATTCTTGAATCAAGATGCATTTACTTGAGCAAAACGGCTTAAGATATTAAGTCTGGATTTCTTTTTCTTTTTCTAAAGGAAATGATCAGTTTTGTTAGTTTTTGTTTAAAACGAGCAACAATATCTGCCAATGGGCTAAGAAACATTAACTTAATTCAAAGGCTAAACAAGATTATTTTTCTTTCTCCATTGGCAAATATTTTTGCTTGTTTTAAGCAAAAAATAACTTTTTTTCAGAAAACAAGACATAATAAAGTAATTTGACCTTTAAAGTAAATTCATCTTGATTCAAGAATGTTTAGATATTTATACTAGAAAACAAGACAACAATACTAAAGAACATTTTTTGCAGTGCAGAACAGAAATATTGATGATTCTGCTTAGCTAATAATTCTGAATTATGTTATACACATATGCTTGTCCCTGACTACATGCATTATGAAGATTATTATTCTAATAAAATAATGTTTTTTTTTTTATATTTATTTATAAAAAATATATTTTTAATATAGTAATAGATAAACATGAAAGCTCAAATGTAAGAGATTCTGTGTTTTTCTCTGATATTTGAGCTTGATGTTTGCACTAATCACTGTTTATATATGACTAAAACCATAATTTAAACCAGTCTGAACTACACACAATACATTGTTTCATTCTTTATTGTGACACATTGTCACACAATATACTATTATACCTCTAGTGGTTGCTAGGTGATTACCTATGGATGTTTCAAAATGTTACACTGAAATGTAACATTCAGTGTTAGGAGGTGTGTGTGTGTGTGTGTGTGTGTGTGCGTGTGAGAGAGTGTATGAGTGTGTGAGAGTGTGAGAGAGTGTGTATGAGTGTGTGTACGTGTGTGTGAGAGAGTGTATGAGTGTGTGTGTTTGAGAGAGTGTGTATGAGTGTGTGTACGTGTGTGTGAGTGTGAGAGAGTGTATGAGTGTGTCTGTGTGAGAGAGTGTGTATGAGTGTGTGTGAGAGAGTGTATGAGTGTGTGTACGTGTGTGAGAGTGTGTGTGTGTACGTGTGTGAGAGTGTGTGTGTGTGTGTGTGTGTGTGTGAGAGAGTGTGTGTGTGTGTGTGTGTGTGTGTGTGTGAGAGTGTGTGTGTGTGTGTGTGTGTGTGTGTGTGAGAGAGTGTGTGTGTGTGTGTGTGTGTGTGAGAGAGAGAGAGTGTGTGTGTGTGAGAGAGAGTGTATGAGTGTGTGTGTGTGAGAGTGTGTGTGTGTGTGTGTGTGTGTGAGAGTGTATGAGTGTGTGTGTGTGAGAGAGAGTGTGTGTGTGTGTGTGTGTGTGTGTGTGAGAGAGAGTGTATGAGTGTGTAATTCATGAGTGTTTGCTCTGAGCTCGTGATAATAAAGTTCTCAGACACAGACTGATCCAGCATCAGTGCTGAACAATGTCACGGCGCCATCTAAAGGTCAATCATATGAACTACAGCACAGCCATGAAAAACAATGCTTACTGTGCACAATAAAGGAAAGGAAGTTTAATTAAGAAAATGGGCTCATTTTGAATTGAATGTCTTTATCTTGAACTCAGGATGCATTTCATCTCAGAAATATACTGACATTAAAACGCATTATACTATGTATAATATATATATGTGACCCGTGCTGGCAAAATGAGAGTGAACGCGTACGGGCTAATTTTTCACTACAGACCAAAAAAATAAATAAATGTTGATTTTGGTTGAATTTCAGGTTCACACAAAAATGAGTTCATTAAGCCCTCGTCTAGCAATCCCAATGCTCCAAATAGTAATGAAGCATCTAAAATTATCTTTATTTGTACATTTTCTGAGAGTACCACCTTTTTTTACATAACGGCGCTTCTGCCAGCGCACGATCCCCGTAAATACACACATACTGTATACACAGATCTACAGTAAGTAGGCTATTCACGCAAACACAATCTGTTATGCTTTAAGTGAATGTTTGGGGAAAATGCCTGATGTGTAACACTGTATTAGATCTGTGCGTTACAGTAGCACTTACTAGATGCCATCTGTCTCATTAATGCTAATCAAACAATAAAAGAAAAGATCACTGCTCTTGATTGTGAACTGCTTTTGTAGTTAATAATCATTTTATAGTTAACTGTTCTTCTGTTGTTGTGTTGCATCTGTTCTTATTTTTAATAAAAAAGATCAAATAAAAAATGTCTATATTGTGATGATTAATATAGTAATTAATATTAAGAAAAGAAACAATGGAAACAATGCCATCTTGCTGGGTGATTTTGCTTTTGAACCTTCAGAAAACTTGATTTTCCTCAGAACTGACTGTTGATTTCAAACACAATTCATATCACTTTGAAGGCCTTTTAACGGAGAATGTGAAAATAAAAATGACTCATTTGAGAATATTTGCTCATTGTGACAGCACAGGTCACATATTATATTATTATTCAATTATCTTCATTAAAGGGTTCATGAACTGAGAAACCAAAATTCCCTTGATCTTTTGCCATATAAGAGATCATTGTACACAAATAAATTTGAAGCTCTGTGGTTTCGTCGCTCACCTCTCAGCAGGTCCGAGAGCAGCGGGCCGCACTCCTCTGGAACGGTGTAGTCACCCTTCCCAATGTTCTCGAATAGCTTATAGATGTTGTCCCCCTCAAACGGGTACAGGCTCGTAGTTATGTTGTATCTGTGAGGAAAGATGGGCAGCTTTCAGCTTAAACCACATCAGAAAACACTCAAACGGAGTTCCACAAAGAGAGAAAGCAAGGAATCAGAGCACTTTCACATGGATTCACCGATGAACGAGAGCAACAGCTGGCTCTGGAAGGAAAAATCTGGTTTATTTTCTCCACAGGGAAATCTACTTCCAAGTATAATTTACAAAGTGTTAACGTGATTGATGTGTTGTGATCTAGAATTTAGTTAATCGATAGTATGAACCCATCTGTTCAATTTATTTCAGCTTATTTTTCAAATGTGTTTAGCAGCTGGGAAAACTACATTACCCATGATGCTGTGCAGAAAATTCCACCGATCAAAGTCACAGCGAGGAAATCTGTGCTTAAATAAGCATATTTTGCAATAAACTCAGAATATATTGTTTCTACAGATATAAATCAACAACTTTTCTGTGTTTTATAATTGTCCATCACTTTTAATTCAATTACATCATTTGCGATGCTTCCTGGGATTGTAGTTCTTTCTCTCTATTATTCAAAATAAGATATGCAATAAACATATCCGCAAAAGCTCAGCGAAACAACAAAATGAATCCTAGAAGTAGATCCCACTGGGAGCATATACTGACAATGCAGCTTGGGAGAAAAGCAAAGAAGTTGACTTAATAATCTTGCACAAATTTAACTTCATCTAAATATGTTTGCAGCTCCTGTAGAGTTTGTGGTCTTTTTTTATTTATTCTGAATTTATTCTGAAGTTTTGGTCTAATTTACACTCCCATATAGTTAAACCCCCGAATCATTTAATGTTACAGATATTATTACTATATTGATACCTTTCATAAGATATAATGAATATATCTTCCAACTCTTTTTTTTTTTATCCATAAATTTTACTCTCAGTTTTTGATTTAGGTAAACTCACTTCACGTCAAATCTTTTTCTTTAATCAGTGATTAAAAAATGTGACAGATTTTTAAAAGATATGAGAAATTCATTGGTGATTCTATTTTAATTTTTCCCTCTTGTTTTAGCCTCATTAAAGTTTAATGTTTTTGTTATAAGACAAATGGCAAGGAGGCAGCTTCCCTCAATACAAAGTCAATGGAGAGGGTTGGATTGCTCCAGCAGTCAGTGTGTCTCATCATCAGCATGAAGCGTGTCTGGAGGAACTCACAGTGTGACCCCAGCAGACCAGATGTCCACCTTGAACCCTGAAAACGTGTCCAGGCCGTTGGCGATCTCTGGGGGCTGGAACGCTGGCGACCCCTGACTCGTCCGACACGTGTCGTCCTCCGCAAACGGGTGGAGCGCCTGGGGGTCAAAGGTCACAGATCAACACAGAGTCAGCGCAGAAGGTGCATGTGGTCATGAGTTCTGTACACAAACATACACTGAGTCCACGTATGAATGTCCTCCTTCAGTGTTTACTACAGGATCCTCTGCTGCTTTAACCCTATAAAGCCTTTATACCTGGAAATGGGTTTCTAAAGCTCTAAATGACCAGCATGATCAAACTTTGCTGTTTCACACTCGATCTCCTGCATGTCTTCTGTCTCTGAATGAGTTCAGAGTGTTTTATCCAGTAAAAGCTCTTGTAGTGTAATTGTACATGTGACTGATTTTGATCAAGTAAAGGTCAGAATAACTGCAGTCATATCTCCAGATGAACTCTTACTGGACTGAAGCAGCTCAGCTTTACTTGATTCTCCATCAATCATTTTCTAGAAAAATCAGAGCATCTCAAATCTGATCATCAGGATCTTTTGAGGAGCGTTTGTTTCCAGAAGCTTTACTTTCTCTGTTCCTCAGCGGAGGAATGATCTTCATCTCACATCTTCTGAGGAGCGTTTATTTATTCATCATTATATATGTGGATCGTTTCAATCTCATCTTAATGAGACATATTATTGGAGATATAGAGCGACCGCTGATATTTACATCATTTTATGGAAGTATCTGCTGCACTGTTATAAACATCTCACTGATTTACAAGCATCAGAATTTCATCATATAATATCAGCAACTGCACCAAATTGCATATTTTTGCTCAGTTTGAGTGAGGGTTAGGGTTATATCAGGATTTACAGGGTTAATCATCTCACCTCCGCTACACCCAAGTCAGAGATCTTCAACGCCCCGTCTGTGGTGAGCAGCAAATTCCCTGGTTTAATATCTTTGTGTACAATTCCCTGGCTGTGCAAGTATTCAAGACCATCCAGAAGCTGGCAAAAGTACCTGAGAGAGACACGGGAAGAACAACAGAGAGACAAACGTGTGAATTAGGTGTGAAACACCAGCAGATCAGCAAACCGCTTCACAGCAGAACTACTAGGACTGGGTTTTGACAAATCTCACGATTTGATTCGATTCTGATTCACAAGCTTGCAATTCCATATCGATTATTTTGGATATATATCAGGTATAGTACATACCAAATTTTATTAAGCAAAAAAACTAAACAAAAAAACTAGGGGTGCTCCGATTGATCGGGTACCGATCATTATCAGCCGATAATCGTGTTGTTGATCTGCCTTTAAAGGAAAAGAGCACTTTTAGATAAACAAGGCAATCATAGATGGCACTCATGGAGGTATGGAAAGCAAAGTTATTTATGAAACACAGGATTGTTTGTAATAAAGATTAAATGCAAAAGAAAAGGCAGTAGAGCTGAGTGTTTCTGCCGGTCATAAGTTAATTTAGAAAGTTTGTGATAACATAAGAAAAGTAGTTTAAATGTTTTGCCACTTGCTTGAGCAACTTAATATAAATCTAGACGTACAAAAGTAAAGAAGCATTGAATAGTGTGTTGCTTATATTTATTAAATTTAAACATGTCTATAAAGAGACTTATATTGTTAGAAAAGATTTCTATTTTGAACAAATGCTGCTCTTTTTAACTTTGTATTCAAAGAAAAAAAAGTATCACATGTTCCAAAAAAACAATATGAAGAGTTCCAACACTCATAAATCAGTATATTATTATGATTTCTGAAGATCATGTGACACTGAAGACTGGAGTAATGATGCTGAAAATACAGCTGCAGATCACAGAAATCAATTCTATTTTAAAGTATATTAAAATAGGAAAGCAATATTAGAAATTGCAATAAGATTTCACAATATTACAGTTTTTTCTGTATTTTTGATCGAATAAATACAGACTCAATGAGCAGAAGAGACTCCCTTAAAAAACATTAAAAATCGTACTGATCGCAAACTTTTGAGCGGCAGTGTACAAATGGAATGACATTGTGTTAGAAATAAAACCAATAACAAGAGGCTAAAAATAGACATGATGGAAATTTTGCAAGCCGATGGCGACGCACAGAGCCTCAGGTGGGCATCTCTTAGTCACTGGCTTTCAGAGAAGTGTGTGTTTATCTGATGGCTGGTGTTGGAGCGTCTCACCCGTGAGCTTGAAATACTGGAAAGCTCTTCTCCGGAACGCTGTCCAACATTTCCTGCATTCCACAGACACAATACTCCATCACCATATACGTGAAGCGGCGGTCAAGGAACGAACACCCAAGCAACAGAGTGACCTCACACACAACAGGGTTATCATCAACAACTAAAACTATCACTAACATTTTTATTCATTTCAACTGAAGCTGAAATAAAATAAAATATACATTGGATTATGTTAGAAATTAAAGAAAATAAAATGTTGCCTTGCCTTGATCCTCAAGATGATAATTGTTCATTTCAGGCCCAATGGATGCTCTGCAGTGAATGGGTGCCGTCAGAATGAGAGTCTGATAAAAACATCACAATAATCCACAACACTCCAGTCCATCAGTTAATATCTGGAGAAGATAAAAGATGAAACTAATCCAGCATTAAGATGTTTTTAACTCAAATACGAGTCCATAATAACGCCATGCATCTCCTGTTGTCTCTCGCATCAAAATCCAGCCACATATTAGTTTAGCGCTGTTTTGTCTTGTAAACGCTGCTTGATCTGCAGATGTCTCTCCTGATTCAGACCAGAACACTTTTTAACTGGAGGAAGCGTTATTATAGACTATGTATTTGAGTTAAAAACATCTTAATACTGGATTTGTTTGATCTTTTGTCTTCTCCAGATGTTAACTGATGGACTGGAGTGGTGTGGATTATTGTGATGTTTTTATCAGCTGTTTGGACTCTCATTCTGACGGCACCCATTCACTGCAGAGCATCCATTGCTGAGACACTGATGCAGAGACACATTTATACAAACCTGATGAAGAAACACACTCATCCTGATCTTGGATGAACTGAGGGTGAACACATTTACAGCACATGTTCATTTTCGGGTGAATTATTCCTTTAAGACAGTGAGAGTAAAGCACACTGATGCAGCACAGCACAGCATGTTTCTGCGTCACACATGCATCCATGCACGCACACACACACACACACACACACACACACACAGCGGCTGGTGTAAAGGATATATTTTCTGCTTCTCTTCATTGTACAGCACATCCACCAGCTGGATGACGTTTTTGTGCTGTAGTCGTCTCAGCAGCTGAATCTCCCTGCAGAACAACAAAAGACACACACATCCATTAAACACACACACACACACACCTCCCATCTGCTCCTATCAGCAACATGTATGAGTAAATCATAAAAATATTGATGGATAATTAAACATGCGTCTGTCATTATGACAGAATCACCATTTTAGGCCTGAACACATTTATGATGAAAATACTAAAGGCCTTACTGATCACTAGGGATGGGCGATATGGGCTTAAAAATATATCACAATATTTCTGGTAAGGTATCCAGTGATCGCTGAATAAATGCACAATGGCGAAATTTGAACTGATGAAACTTGAAGACAATATATTTATAATGCAATGCTAATCACGGCCTTCATCACTGTATATAACATCATTCTGTGATATGAAACCACGTCTGGTCACAAAAAGAAGTCATTTCAAACACTCAACTATGTTATTAAGTTAATTTGGAGAAAAATCATGTCAATAAATGATATATTTGTTAAACAGGCTCATACAAATGCAAAACTGTATCGCACATGTGCTACTAGGGCTGGGCGATATGGCCACAAAATTATCACGATAACTTCGATTCACGATTCATGTGAGTCGATATCGATAATTATGACGAAAAATGTCACATTTTTATTTCTTTCAAGTTTAAAGGCAGATTTTTGCTCCAATGTGGAAGTTGTAAAAACCAGACGGTTAATTGTGGTTTTAAACTATTCTTTATGGTCAGAACATGACAAACAATTTTATAATTTTTCCTTCAAATAAGTATGTTGTTAAATGTTTCCTTAGTTCTGCATGTTCTGAGTAATATTGTTTCAAATCAAGAAGCAGGTTTGTGTTGCCTGATAATATTACTAATATAACATTTTTTTGTCTCTTAGAAACACATATTTGATTATCTAGAGTTAGGGTGCAGATGTAGATTTATGTTCATTATCAAAATCAGTTATATCTGTAACAATTGTAGCAATCTCTTTTTATATGGTGGAATTTAATTATTCTGACTGTTTGGGGTGTTTTTTTAACCATTGGTCTTCCATAGTAGCATACACTTAGATCATGATAATCACAGTTAAAACCACACATATAGCACTTCAATACCATGGTAAAAATGTGAAATGGCTTCTAGGTATTCAAATAAATGGGAGATAAAAGCGTGAGAAAGAGAGAGATGTGTAGTAATCATGAGAGCTCTGAGAACAGAGACGAGCCGTGTTTCCACATGATCAAAATAGCTGCAGGCTGACACACACACACAGACACACACACACAGACACACACACACACAGACACACAGACACAGACACACAGACACAGACACACAGACACACAGACACACAGACACAGACACACAGACACACAGACAGACACAGACACACAGACAGACACAGACACACAGACAGACACAGACACACAGACACAGACACACAGACACAGACACACAGACAGACACAGACAGACACAGACACACAGACAGACACAGACACACACACACAGACACACACACACACACACACACACAGACACAGACACACAGACAGACACACAGACAGACACAGACACACAGACACAGACACACACACACACAGACAGACACAGACACACAGACAGACACAGACACACAGACAGACACAGACACACAGACAGACACAGACACACAGACAGACACAGACACACAGACAGACACAGACACACAGACACAGACACACAGACACAGACACACAGACAGACACAGACAGACACAGACACACAGACAGACACAGACACACAGACAGACACAGACACACACACACAGACACACACACACACACACACACACAGACACAGACACACAGACAGACACACAGACAGACACAGACACACAGACACAGACACACACACACACAGACACACAGACAGACACAGACACACAGACAGACACACAGACACAGACACACAGACACAGACACACAGACACAGACACACAGACAGACACACACAGACACAGACACACAGACACAGACACACAGACACACAGACACAGACACACAGACACACAGACACAGACACACAGACACAGACACACAGACACAGACACAGAGACACAGAGACACAGACACACAGACACACAGACACACAGACACACAGACACACAGACACACAGACACAGACACAGACACACAGACACAGACACACAGACACACAGACACAGACACACAGACAGACAGACACACAGACACAGACACACAGACACAGACACACAGACACAGACACACAGACACAGACACACAGACACAGACACACAGACACACAGACACAGACACACAGACACAGACACACAGACACACAGACACACAGACACAGACACACAGACAGACACACAGACACAGACACACAGACACAGACACACAGACACAGACACACACATACACGACTGACCGCTTCACTTTTCTTTATTTGTAATAAAATAAATGTTATCTAAAAATAAAATAAAACATTTTTATTACAGATAAAAATACAAATTGTCAAAGCAGTATTTTTTTTATTTAGTTTAACCTGATGTACTAAAATAATTAAAACGAAAATTAATAAAACTATGTAAAACAACAAAAAAGCTAAAACTTTAAAACAATAAAAACATCAGAAAATGTAAAAATATAAACAGATTCAGATTCAAAATATTAATAAAAACTATAATAGCATCTCAATTATACTAAAATAATGTCTCCAATCAATATTTTGATGATATTATCATTTCTTTTGACTCGTTCATAAGTAAGGTCTCATTGGTTAACATGTTTTTGCATTAACAATGATTACAGTATTTATTAATTTTACAGTAATTACAGTATTTATTAACAAAATAAAAGTATTTATTTGTTAACATTAGTGAATAAAAATACAAACACTCAAAATACAAACTTAGCTCAGGTCCATTAAATGAGATTAGATTAACAGATGCAACTATTGATTTTAATAATGCATTACCAAATTATCAAATGCTTTGGGAGTATTTTTCATTGTTAACAGATGGACCCTTATTGCAAAGTCAGTGTTACAAGTTATTTATGTATTTATTGTTTTTTACAAAACATGCATTCTGGGATTCCCTTCTTCAAAAGCATTCAAACACAACACTGCCTTACAATCTGGACAAAACAACAACAGAGCAACGTCTCATCTCACACCGAGCACACTAGCACCCTCACTAGGCATCCAAACACATCATCTGAATAAATCATCTTTCCATTGATGTATGGTTTGTTATGATAGGACAATATTTGTCTGAGATACAACTATTTGAAAATCTGGAATCTGAGGGAGCAAAAAAATCTAAATATTGAGAAAATCTCCTTTAAAGTTGTTCAAATGAAGTTCTTAGCAATGCATATTACTAATCAAAAATTAAGTTGATATATTTATGGTAGGAAATTTACTAAATATCTTCATGGAACATGATCTTAATATCCTAATGATTTTTGTCATAAAAGAGAAATGTATAATTTTGATCCATACAATGTATTGTTGTCTATTGCTACAGATATCCCTGTGTTACTCATGACTGCTTCTGTGCTGCAGGGACACATGTAAAAGATCACCAGGAATATTAGAATGAAACCATTTTAGGCAAAACACTACATGCACTGGTCAGTTTTGCTTCCATATCATGTCTTCATTCAGTCCCGTAGAAAGAAAACATCCAAAAATGTTTATTTTATTGCACTTTATCTGTGTGCATCTGTAGATTTCAATTTGAATGATCGTAATCACTCTGTAGTGCGCGCCCTATGAAGACGTCACAAGGCAGCATCACATGTATTCTTCACAGAGAACACAATGGACTCTTTTCACATTTCTGCGGATCTCAAAGCAGAAGTCATCATCGTCTGTAAACGGTGAATGCAAACTAAAACAACAACAAAAATGCATTCACATTTGATTCAATAGCAAAAGAAAAATCCACTATTGTGCCTTACAAAAGAGCACTGGTTAGAGGAGAGAAAGAATCGCTAACTAGTTTTATGGCATTTACTGACTAGTAGGGTTGTAACGGTATGAGATTTTCACGGTATGATGATCGTCTCTGAAAATATGACGGTTGCACGGTATATATTAAACAATAATTCTCATCAGTAACAATGACTCTTAAAAGAAGAAGTTATTTGATGAACAAATCCTTTATTGCAACAAACTTGAAATCATTTTAATGAAAGTAAGCCTCCCTTCAGAGGAAAAAAACAATTACAAAATAAAGCCATAAGCCTTATGTATATCTATATCACACTTTAACATTTTAATTATTGTTTTAAAATGTTATCAAATGAAAATTTAACAACTTTTATTTTTGGCAAAGTGCTGCACAACAGAGGTATTCTAAGTTAAAACATGGACAAACATGATATTCCTTAAAAATAAATTATTATAAAGAATATTATTATTGTTGCCATAACTTTTAAGTACATTGTACAATGCTAATTTATTTCTGTCAGGACTTCGAGTTAAATTGAACGTTTATTTTGAGGGGTTGTAGCAGATCTTTGAGTTTAGTGTATTTGATGGTTTTTCTCAAATAAAGCTGGTTTTCTCTCAGAGCAGCTCTGCTGATGTTCATGTTTCTGTAGACGCTGAGAACACCATTAGTGTCATGCATGCATACTTCAGTATGTAGCAGATAAAACGGCGCCACTCGTATCTACTTTTGATTTATCCATCCATCAGATTGCGTGTTTTAAGGGACAACCTCGTTAAGGTTATTCTGTAAATCCCATGTTAACGACTGCACCGGGATTCCCTCTGCATCACGGAAATTATATGGCCTTATAACGTGTTATAAATGTGACATACCTTTATCTGCACGGAGGGATGGTGTCTGTGAATATGAGCAACATGTTGGATGTATTGCCTGCTTTTGAAGCCACTTTGCGTCCACATTTTTAGCAAATTGGATTCGTCCTCAAGGACAACCCCACGTTCATGTTTCTTTCTTTAATATCCAAAGTATTCTCAAACTGCAAATTTAAACTTTTTTCGGCGGGGGATGGAGATTAGATACGATCTCTGTCATTTCAGCAGAGTGAAGCAGCCGAAATAAATTGCATATGCGCGGGTGAGATTATTATATATATATTTTTTAAACCGTAGATATGCAAATGTTTACGGTATGATAACCGTGTACGTTCAAACCGCGATAGACCGTCATACCGGTATATCGATACAATCCTACTGACAAGGTAATAAAGTTCTAATAAAGTATGGTCTAATAAATGCTTGATAAATTAAAATGTGATTTAAAAATGAAAATATATATTTAAAAAACTGCTAGATTCACAGTGGTAATAACTCAACCCATCATAGCTTGTGAAGAGTTCATTCAGCTCAGGGGGAAAAAATTAAGATGACAGATCAATTAAAAACATACTGCAATCAAAAAAAAAAAAAAAAAAAAAAAATTGGTTGCATTTGTGAGTTGTAATTGTTGAACTGTTTAAAATAGACACATAATAACTGATACATCGATCACAGGCCATAGAATCAAATCACATTAAATCGTAATCATATTGTGGTATCAGCAAATATGTAAAGATATTGAGATCTCTGTGTGTGTTGACTGCAGTGAGGATGCTGCCTTATAAGGGTGCTGTCTATATAGTCTGTCACTGATTTTGGCACTGAGCCGGTCGACACACGTGGACTAATCTTCTAACAGAGTTTAACCAACACCAGCAGAAGACCAAACACACGTGGCCTGGCAGGCGAGGGTTTTGAAGCCGCTCCAAACGCTCTCGTCTATTTAAAGCAGAAGCCCGCAGCTTCACTGCACATTATTTTAATTAATTTAACTGCTCTGTGTGATTAAACGGCAAGAAGAGGAGATGGAGATGATATTTCACAGCGCAGAACAAACATGACGAGTGTCAAAAAACACCAAGAAACATTTCTGAAGTTAACCTGAACATCCACAAGCCATTCACTTCCGTCATGTGATGTAATATTTACGAGTGAAACAGAGCGTTTTGTGAGGGAAGAACAAAACAAGTACAGCAGGACTCGATGTTCTCACGGGTTAACAGCTTTAAATGACCGGTGATCTGCATACGATCCCTCAATAGCTGACTATTGGCTGACGCTAACATTAACCAGCAGAAAAGGATATATAAGATTAGTTCATATACAAATAAAAAATAATTATATTTAAATACAATATGTGCTGTCAAATGATTAATGGCGATTCATTGCATCCAAAATAAAAGTTTGTTTACATAATATATGTGTGTTTACTGTGTATATTTATTATGTATATAAACACACACACATGCATTTATAAACGTAACATTTTTCTTAAATATATACATTAAATACATTTATATATGATATAAGTTATATGAATAAATATATCCATGTAAATATTTTCAAAATATATGCTGTGTGTATTTATATATAGAAAATAAATATACACAACACACACATATATTATGTAAATAAAAACTTATTTTGGATGCGATTAATCATTTGACAGCACTAAATAAAATGTAAAAGAATATTAAAATGTTGTATAATTAAATAAAATAGAGTATTAAAATATAAAAACAATAATTTTAATGTAAATCTAAAAATAACTTGTTTTTTAAGCACTTAAAAAAATATTTCTAAAATTAAAAAAATATATATTTTTTTACATTAAAAAAAAATATATTTTTTTCTTAAACTATTATTTTCTTAAAGGAAATAAAAAAAAAACTTTAAAAGAAAGAAAATTGAATAAAAATATATTTTGTATAAATAAAAATGATATTAAATACAAATAGATTTTATTACAAAAATATTACATTAAAAAACATATAGAAAAAAAGAATCAAACATTTTTATAAAAAAATTAACTATATTATATAAAAATATTTGTATTTTTTATTTTTATTTAATAAATATCTATTATTCTAAATATGGAGTTAATGTTGATGTCATGTTGAGGTTAAAACTCAAAGGTAAAGGAAGCAAGCAGCTCTTACTTTTTCACATTGGCCTCTCCGTTGGGAATCCTCCTCAGTTTCTTCTTCTTCAGGATCTTAACGGCTCTGCGACAAAGAGTGTCCGAGTCCAGCATCTCCTTAACCTTCCCATACGACCCTTCCCCGAGCAGATCGCCCATCAGGTACTTCCCGATCAGCTTGGCGCGCTTGCGTCGCGGCTGGTAGATGACCTCGGTGGAGTCGATGCGGTGGATGAAGGACTCCATCCCCATCAGCTCGTTCTCCGTCAGGTAATCCAGATGCTGGAGTTCCCCACCTACACTCATCTTCCCCGGCCTCTCGCTCTCCTCCACCGATCCCGCGCTCTTTCCCGATCGCTCCACGGGAATACAGGTGATCCGAAGCAACGGAGGAGCAGTTCAGATTGGGAGGATCAGTCAGCAGAACAACATCACAACCGATAAACGCCTGTTAAACCGCAGCAGGAGCATCGCTCAGTGACACGAACAGATCCAAACAATCACCTAAAACAACGAGTCTTTGATAATCCACCGCTGGTGTGAAGTTTTAGTCCCGAGGCTTTATTAGCCGACGCTGGGAATCACTGGAGCTCTGGACATCTCTGCAGAAACAAGCAAAATCAAACACCTCGCATCCTTTCCAGAAGCACGTGAATGCTCTCTTCGGTGAGGATTACCGATTTCACTTCGGCATTACGGGAAATCCATGACCAAGAGCCAAAATACCTATGAGAAATAAGACAAGATTAATCAAAGAGCCTCAGCATCAATCTGCTTATGGCATAACACGCCTCATTATTTCATACATGCACTCATCTGTGACCCTGGAGCACAAAACCAGTCATAAGGGCAAATCTTTTGTGAAATTGAGATTTATACATCATCTAAAAGCTGAATAAATAATCTCTCCATTGATGTATGGTTTGTTATGATAGGACAATATTAGGCTGAGATACAACTATTAGAAAATCTGGAATCTGAGGGAGCAAAAAAATCTAAATATTATGACAATCACCTTTAAAGTTGTTCAAATGAAGTTCTTAGCAATGCATATTACTAATCAAAAATGAAGTTTTGATATATTTACGGTAGGAAATTGACTAAATATCTTCATGGAACATGATCTTAATATCCTAATGATTTTTGTCATAAAAGAGAAATGTATAATTTTGATCCATACAATGTATTGTTGTCTATTGCTACAAATATACCTGTGTTACTCATGACTGCTTTTGTGCTGCAGGGACACATATATAATATAAAACGCTGCAGGATCTATGAAAACGGCTATGAAATCATTGCAAAATGTAATAAATATTTCTCCCAGTGACATATTTCAAATTGGAAATATTATAGTACACCCAATTTTATCCTCATACCAACAATACACTCATATAAAGCAATATATAGTATATAGCAAATCTCAACCGCATGATTGTTTATACTGTCACAAATGTAACTATTATAATCCAGCTCTAATCTGATCAATGCAATTATAAGGCATGAAGATATTAAAAACATGATCATAATTTTCTGTTTTTTTGTTTTGGACTAACTACACCTTTTTATATGCAAAGACATAAAACTGACATTACTGCAAAAATGCATGAAATGGATACATAAAAGTAATAATAATTGCACAGAAAGATTAAAGTAAATAAATAGAGAGAGAGAAAAGTAGTAAATATGAATAAAAATAAAGTATTTACAAACAAACAGAAAACACACCCAACTCTACACATTTGTCCTTTAAGCTAGATCTAATTCATTATAAGAAAGATTAATCTAAATTGTTACAATTCCCCAATTGTAAGTCGCTTTGGATAAAAGCATCTGCTAAAATGAGTAAATGTAAATTTAGTCATACAGTAAACACTATGCAGTGTTATTTTACACTATTTCTGTACCTGAATACTACTGTTAGACCTTATTTCATTTGTAACTGTTATATATTGTATCCATCTATGCTTGTAATTTGTTCTTTTTACAGACGGTTCACTTGCCTTTAAGCATGTTTGAATCTTCTTAGGCTATAGTTTCTGCGGCGGCGTTGAAGTACTTAAAGTGTACTTAAGTTATAAACAAAAAGCAAAGTAACATTGATGTGAATGAAGTGGCATGAATTGTTCTGTTTGTTTGCGTTGATGTTAAAATGAGATTTTTCAGATGACTTTTTATGTTTTGATGTAAAGCTAAAACACCGCTGGTCACTTTCAGAAGATGCAGTGATGCTTTCTCTTCCAAGAAACAACCGGAGACATATATATATATATATACTGGTAGTATTTAACAAGGCATTTTTCTTCAATATCGCACAGCTCTAATGAGTAATACTGGATCTAGTTCAAAACGTGTCAAACACCTGAAAAACAAAACAAAACTAACATTGTTTCAGAAACGCAGTCATTTTGGACACATAACCTCTAAACACTGACATGAAGCTGCTTTAAAACAGTGTATTGTGAAAGTGCTTCATGAGGAGAGTTGACAGAATGACATTACCCATCGATTACACACTAACTAACACAAATCACTACATCCTGTGTCTGTGTTTACAGAGAGACTCCGATACAAACTATTACTAATTGTGTCAAATGATTAATCACCCAACATTACAGATTCTGTGTGTGACTGTAAATGTTTATATAAATATGCACACATACAGCATATACTTTGAAAATATTTACATGCATATATTATATTTTATACATATATTTAATATATAAACAACATTTTTCTTAAATATGTACATGTGTGTGTATTTATATATACATAATAAATATACACAGTAAACGCGCACATATGTAAACAAAATCTTATGTGATTGACTGACAGCACTGCACTGAATGGATATAAGATATAATGACTCTATTATAGTTATTCATTTAATAAAAACTGAGAATTATTCATCTTAAAAGCACATTCTCCCACAAACATATTAATTATTACAAATAATATATCTGTAGCAATAGCCAACAATACATTGTATGGATCAAAATTATACATTTCTCTTTTATGACAAAAATCATTAGGATATTAAGATCATGTTCCATGAAGATATTTAGTAAATTTCCTACCATAAATATATCAAAACGTCATTTTTGATTAGTAATATGCATTGCTAAGAACTTCATTTGAACAACTTTAAAGGAGATTTTCTCAATATTTAGATTTTTTTGCTCCCTCAGATTCCAGATTTTCTAATAGTTGTATCTCAGACAAATATTGTCCGATCATAACAAACCATACATCAATGGAAAGATGATTTATTCAGCCTCAGATGATGTATAAATCTCAATAATAATGAAACGGTCGCTTGTGACCGGTGTGGTGCTCCATAATCAGATCCTGCATGACACTGACAGACAGACAGCTCTCTTACCAGAGTATCGGCAGGTAAACAGTAGGGTAAACGACCAGGGTAATCCTAAAGCAGCACAGTTTACCTCAGTAATGTGTTGATGATAATATTAAAGCAGAGATTATTAATCCAGACTCAGACACAATAATAAGAGCTGAAACACCGGAGATCCGATAATGCGGATAATCGATCAAAGCCTCAGACATCGGCAGGAGCTCATAAGAGAGAGTTTTGATGTGTTTGTGAGAGAGTTTTGATGTGTTTGTGAGAGAGTTTGTACGCTAAACGGCTGTTTGTGTCGACGGTAACGAGCGGGTTTGATCGGCGGCTAACACTCATCTCTGACAGAGAATAAACTCGATAAACTCACCGACCCGAGTCTGTAATCACCAGCACAGCTCAACGACGAACGGACACTCGTGTTTCTGCTCTTCATTCGTTTATTTTCTCGCATCTGTTCTTCACAGCTGCTGCTGCTTCAAGGCTGCCGCCATCTTGTTTACCTCCCTCCCCTCGCTGCACTGCGCATGCGCCGCTCTCCAGCGGAAAATACATGTCATATCAAATTACGCGTGCAACACATTTTATATTACCGACATATCACCACAGAAACACGGGCTACCCAATTATAACGAGATTTAGGCAATGCAGAGATTAAACTTCACCTCATGTAAACGATTAAACTAATAACTATAATCGTGTTAAAATATGTGGCGCATGCCGATTGTAATCTTTTTCCCTACTTTGTTGTTGTTGTTGTTGCAAATATACATTTCAAATGTACTATGCTAAATATAAACAGTGCAGCTCAATGAATATATTTCTGAAATATGAAATACAGTAGTCCTCATTCCTAAAACAAGAACACATTTTAGTTTTAGATTAAAGGACAATTTTGAGGAAAGGTTTTGAAATGTTGACTACTGTATATTCAGTTCCAACCTTTAGAAATATATTTCAAAATGTGTATTGGGTGCAAAAAATTTTCAATCATGCATGAGACTTCTATTAAAAACCTATTTTCAAAAATATACAAAAAACAATATTGGTAGAAAAAATATATGTACATTTTTTTTTGTATATTTTGAAATCGATTTAAAAATCTATATGAAAACATATTAGCATTATTATTATTTGACACTGTTGTCATCTACTGCCTTACAATTTATTTAAAATGTTAATTTAAATTTAATTTGTTGTAATTATTTTTATTTTTAATTATTTTATTTGACATGACTGTATTAATATGAAGCTGTTTTAGAATAATCTGTATTGAATAAAGTGCTACATAAACATGACATGAATTTACACTGATGGACACAATTATTAGATCTGAAAATATTGACCTTTTTTATTTTGCCTCCAAAACATGGTTTCCTTCCATGATGTTCATGAAGCATGCAGATTGCTCTGAGCACAACAAACATCAGAGGAAGTTATCATCACTTTGAACTGTAATATTTGGCATGTTATACAGCAGCAGATCTCTCTGGCGTAGTGTCAGTATATTTCCTGAGAGCTTTAACATTAATGTTATCTCATGCCTTCTGCAAGCCAAAGTAGAATAGATCTGTCCAGTTTATTCTCTAACTCGCCCAAAATTTGCTCAATGAGGTCCGGACTTTGAGGTAATGCTGTATTTTGGGTAAAAAGTGTCATATGAAGTCCAAGACAAATTTCACAAATCTATAAAGTGTATTGGATTTGACTTTGAGGCCGACTCCAGTGAGACGAATGCATGTGTCATCAAGGGCCGGTGATGTGGGTTATATTTAACTAGTGTTAACCCTGTGGAATGTCAAACTCCAGCTCTGATTACAAGCTCACACTCGCTTCCCTCATTACAGTCCGCCTTAATGAACACAAATCAAACAGCACAATCTCCACGAGCGCACATGCTTTCTCTTGAAATTCTTGGTAATTCTCATGAATGCTGCAGCGATCAGAGCTATAATGTGTGTTTGAGAATGAAGCTCTGGATTTAAACTCACTAACCCGTGCCTTAACTAGCAGTGCTGGAGAATTCAGAGCAAATGCATGAATAAGAAGACCAACAAACAAAAGCAAAACTCAGGAGACTCGAGAAACATCACAAAAACTAACACAACTCATTAAATAATGAAACTATTAAGAACAGTTAAACATTTGTGAGCACCAACTAACGAGGAACTAATGGACATACAAAGAAAATTGCTTGCATTTCTCATTTGCAAGTCACTTTGAATAGAAGTTTCTGCTGAATGAATGCATGTAAATATCAAAAGGAGCCCAGTTACCTTGAGCACGTGTGTCTCCCTCTAGTGGTGCTTCACTGCTTCAGCATCTGTTATAAGACATAAAGCTGTATTAATATAATAACTCATACAGGGCATCTCTGCATGTGAATGCAGTGGTGAAATTAATTATTGACTGAATGCACAAACTACTCTATTACCTGCTGAGAATAACTTCTGTCACTAACTTAACATAATATATATATTTGAAAAATCTGAAATTCTGCTGCTTGTAATGTAAATCAATGAGATGTTTATAACAGTAGAGATATAAAATCTAAATATCAGCGGTCGCTCTATATCTGCAGTAATATGTCTTATTAAGATGAGATTTAAATGATCCAAACATATAATGCTGATTGAGAGATGAAGAAATAAACGCTCCTCAGAAGATGTGAGATGAAGATCATTCCTCCGCTGAGGAACAGAGAAAGTCAAGCTTCTGGAAACAAACGCTCCTCAAAAGATCCTGATGATCTGATTTGAGACGCACTGATTTTTCTAGAAAATGATTGATGGAGAATCAAGTAAAGCTGAGCTGCTTCAGTCCAGTAAGAGTTCATCTGGAGATATGACTGCAGTTATTCTGACCTTTACTTGATCAAAATCAGTCACATGTACAATTACACTACAAGAGCTTTTACTGGATAAAACACTCTGAACTCAATCAGAGACAGAAGACATGCAGGAGATTGATCATGTTAATCATTTAGAGGAATTTGTGTATCAAATACAAGGTTAATGAGCTCATCTAGTTTGCTCTGAAGCTGACTGGTCTCCATGATGTCTGTGGAAGAGTCAAACCTCAAAAACAGAAAAACACTTTGATCAGATCTTATCATTCAAACACTCTTCTCACACTGATCCAGAATCAGATGCAACACGTTTATTTTCCAAAGAACCACATGCATCCAGAACCGGCTCTTGATAAGAAGAGGGTTCTTGACTGACATTGATGAACCTTTAACAATCTGATGAAACAGCTCTCATGTTTAACACTAGATCTTTTGTGTGTAATAAGCAATAATATGTACTCACACGCGTGTCGTCTCAGTCATGATTGTTCTGCATGTGTTCTTGGATCTCCAGCATTGCAGATGTCAGTTGTGTCCTTCATCAAACACACGATTCATCTCAAAAGCTCATTACTAGAAGCTTCATAAACATTTCACATGATCAGATACCGCATGTGTCTTTGCTGATCCACATGAGAAGAGAGAATCATTAGATGGTATTTTTGATCCAGTCATTCTGAGAACAATATCTCTGAATCGACTGGTGACATTTATCAATCAGCAATAACACAATCTGACAGCAGCTGTATTATGATTCGTGTTTCACAGGTGATCTCGACGGAACAAACTCTCATCCTGACTCTTTTTACTGTAACCCAGCTAACACGTGTTAAGGCCATTCCCATTAAGTTATGAAACCCTTATGTTCTCTGAACATTCAAAATATCATTTTTTAAAAGTTTTAAAAACACTATGTGAAGGGAATATTTTATGGAAGCCCCTTTCCGCCACTGAATAAAAAATTGAAAAGGTTATTGCGACTTTTTCTCACAATTCAGATTTTTTTTTCTCAGAATTGCGAGATAGTCGCAATTGCGAGAAAAAGTCTGAATTGCGAGATATAGTCGCAAATGTAAAAAAAAGTCAGAACTGTGAAATAAAGTCACAATTGCGAGAAAAATGTCAGAATTGCGAGATATAGTCGCAATTGCGAGAAAAATGTCATAATGGTGAGATAGTCGCAATTGCGAGAAAAATGTCAGAATTGCGAGATATAGTCGCAATTGCGAGAAAAAGTCAGAATTGCGAGATATAGTCGCAATTGCGAGAAAAATGTCAGAATTGCGAGATATAGTCGCAAATGCAAGAAAAAGTCTGAATTGCGAGATATAGTCGCAAATGTAAAAAAAAGTCAGAACTGTGAAATAAAGTCACAATTGCGAGAAAAATGTCAGAATTGCGAGATATAGTCGCAATTGCGAGAAAAAGTCAGAATTTCGACATATAGTCGCAATTGCGAGAAAAATGTCAGAATTGCGAGATATAGTCACAAATGCAAGAAAAAGTCCGAATTGCGAGATATAGTCGCAAATGCAAGAAAATGTCAGAATTGCGAGATATAGTCGCAAATGCAAAAAAATGTCAGAATTGTGAGATATAGTCGCAAATGCAAGAAAAAGTCAGAATTGCGAGATATAGTCGCAAATGCAAAAAAATGTCAGAATTGTGAGATATAGTCGCAAATGCAAGAAAAAGTCAGAACTGTGAAATAAAGTCGCAATTGCGAGAAAAATGTCAGAATTGCGAGATATAGTCACAAATGCAAGAAAAAGTCCGAATTGCGAGATATAGTCGCAAATGCAAAAAAATGTCAGAATTGCGAGATATAGTCGCAAATGCAAGAAAAAGTCCGAATTGCGAGATATAGTCGCAATTGCGAGAAAATGTCAGAATTGCGAGATATAGTCACAAATGCAAGAAAAAGTCCGAATTGCGAGATATAGTCGCAATTGCGAGAAAAAGTCAGAATTGCGAGATATAGTCGCAAATGCAAAAAAATGTCAGAATTGTGAGATATAGTCGCAAATGCAAGAAAAAGTCAGAATTGCGAGATATAGTCGCAAATGCAAAAAAATGTCAGAATTGTGAGATATAGTCGCAAATGCAAGAAAAAGTCAGAACTGTGAAATAAAGTCGCAATTGCGAGAAAAATGTCAGAATTGCGAGATATAGTCACAAATGCAAGAAAAAGTCCGAATTGCGAGATATAGTCGCAAATGCAAAAAAATGTCAGAATTGCGAGATATAGTCACAAATGCAAGAAAAAGTCCGAATTGCGAGATATAGTCGCAATTGCGAGAAAAATGTCAGAATTGCGAGATATAGTCACAATTGTGAGAAAAATGTCAGAATTGTGAGATATAGTCATAATTGCGAGAAAAACTCAGAATTGTGTGATAAAGTCGCAATTGCAAGAAAAAGTAAATTGCAAGATATAAAGTCGCAATTGCGAGTTATAAAGTTAGAATTGGGAGATATAAAGTTGCAAATGCAAGAAAAAGTCAGAATTGCGAGAAAAAGTCAGAATTGTGTGATATAAAGTAGCAATTACAAAAAAAAAGTCAGAATTGCATGATAAAAAGTCGCAATTGTGGGAAAAAAAAATCTGAATTGCGTGATATAAAGTCGCAATTTTGAGGGGACAAAAAGACTGATATGTTGCAATTCTGACTTTTTTTCTCAGAATTGTGAGAAAAAAGTCATAATTGTGAGATGTAAATTTGCAATGTTGAGATAAAAAGTTGCAATTACCTGTTTTATTTTTTACTCAGTGGCGGAAACGGGCTTCCATAAATATTCCATTACACCATGTTACAAAAATCACAGGAACGTTACTTTTGAATGTTCTCTGAAACAAGTAACATTTAAAAAAACTTTAGACAAACATCCGACTGAAACATTTCAGAAATAAATCATTCCAATAATGTTTTTGTGGTAACATTTAGAGCACATGAATGAATGTTTTATTATTGTTACTGGAAGAATGACCCCACAACACTAGATTTCCTGAAGCTTGTGTCAATCTAAACCTGGATGGCGTTATTTCTTTAAGGAGATGTTGATCATTGTCTGATAGTCAGGACAATAAAGCATCTTAACAGCAGTTCATGTGATTCATATGATGCTTCATATTCCACATTATTTAACCCTTTCATCAGTCTCCGTCTCTGAGAAAAACTGCATGTTTTTCAATCATCTGATGAAAGTCTTTGACTGAAGCCTTATATGTGACCCTGGAGCACAAAACCAGTCTTAAGTCGCTGGGGTATATTTGTAGCAATAGCCAACAATACATTGTATGGGTCAAAATTATCAATTTTTCTTTTATGCCAAAAATCATTAGGATATTAAGTAAAGATCATGTTCCATGAAGATATTTTGTACATTTCCTACCATAAATATATTATTATCAGCTTTCAGATGATGTATAAATTTCAATTTGGAAGAATTGACACTTAAGCCTGGATTTGTGCTCCAGGGTCACATTTGTGTTATTTAATACAATTCTGGGTTAAACTTTACAATAAGGTTTCATTAAACATTAGATAAATAAAAAAACTTATTAATCTCATGTAATGTGTTTTTCAGCATTTTCTAATGCATTATTAAAAATCAAATGTATCTGTTATATTATTTAATGGACTCAAGCAAGTATAAGCAAACTAATACACGGCAAAAAAATATTTATTTTCCTTCAGTATTTTAGTCTGGTTTTCCAACATTGTTAAATCAAGATATATTAAAATAATACAAAATAAATAAAATTAAAATGATTTTGTTAATTCAAAAGGAAAACAAGATCGTTTGTCTTGACCCCACAGGGAAATATTTGTTCTTGTATTAAGAATAAATTTGCTTAATTTTAATACATTTTCCAGAATCTGAAGTATATATGCAGTGCATTGAACAGTCCTGTTTTTAAGTAATGTTTTACTATTACAAATTACTTAATGTTGTGCATTAATTAATGTTAACTAATGGGACCTTAATGTAATTTTTGATATAAATGCTATTTGTATGTATAACAGTGTACCTAAAGCCATTATATATGTATAATGCATTATAAAAGTGTTTTTAATTATGCCTTATGATTTCATGAATAATTATAACCAGTTACCATGCATTATAACACTTAATTAATCATTAGTTACACCTTTAGAAAGTATAATGCATTAAAACACACAACAAACAAACTTTCAAATATTACAACGCATTTTTGGTTACAGTTATTTATGAAAAGATACAATGCATTACAACATTATGAATACCTTTATAATGCATTAAACAAAGACTTCAAGTGATTTCACTTTATAAACCTGTCAGATTTTCTACATGGATATTTAAACAAGTTCATGATCTAAAAGAATCGGAGTGATAAATAGATATAATATAGTGAGTTATGAGCAGGCAGACGTTTGCTGATCCATACAGTATATTTGATCATGTACAATATGAACTCAAGAACCAGTACAAGATGATTGTCCAGAATAAATATCACAGCACAACTCAATATTTACAGTATGAACAAACAATATTAAAAACACAATAAAAGCAAAGGAACAGATGCGTGAAGAGCGAGCTGACGATGATGATGATCATCTCCCAATCTTCTGAGATTTCATATTTTACACAATTTACACCAAAATACACTCGCGTCTGATTCAACAAGCAATCGGGTTTATACAGCAGGAGCCTTTCAGCCAATCACAGCAGACTCGCCTCATTAATATGCAAATGAGGCTCATTATAGTATTCATGAGGATCTGCTGCGTCGTGCAAATCTGTGTTTGGCAGAAATGCAGTGAATTCCTTCGGTTGAAAAGACTCTCTTACGACGTTAAAGAAGCATCAGGGACAGGAACACCAATCTGCTCTTCACACACACACACACGCACACACACACACACACACACACACACACGCACACACGTGGAGCGTCGGTCCGTTAGCCTGAGTTCAGATACTCCAACGCCACTTCATAGCAGAACTTGTACTGATCCTGCAGAAAGACGCAGAAGATCATCATCAGAACTCGTCTCATTATACCACATACAATACAAATATAAGCACTAGAAACTAAAAATATAGATTTATTCCCCTGAACATTCTGAACTAGTCTTATTTTAGTAGCATTGAGATATTATTATAGTTTTTGTTAATATTTTGAACTAGTTCTTTAAAAAAAAAAATGTTTTCATTTTTATTAATTAAGTTACATCAAGTTATTTGGTTAAAATTGTATTAATTTTGCTTGTGTCATTTTTATAATTTTTTCCTTGTTTTTTTCTATTTCTATATATTTTCTATAATATTTCTATATCATTTTTTTGTATTATTTAGAATTATAGTTTTTATTTCAGTTTTAGTTATTTTAGTAAATCAACTTTAAAATGTTATTTTGTGTGTTTTTGTCATTTTTATACATTTTTCTTAAAATTATTTTTTAATATGTCTATATAGTTTGTATACATTTTTACCAAGTTTTAGTTTGGTACATCAAGTTATTTAGTTAAATTTTATTAATTTAGCTTTTGCCATTTTTATGATATTTTCTATAATATTTCTATATCATTTTTTATTTTTATTTTTATTTTTTAGCTTTATAATTTTTATTTCAGTTTAAATTGAAATAAATACATTTAGTTCAAATTGTATGAATTGTGTTGTGTGTTTTTAATGTCTATATAATTAGAATAATGTTTTTCTTCGGTCAGATGATAAACTGTGTGTGGTCAGTACCAGCAGGTCCACCATGTTGGGCTTGTTGTTGCGCAGGGTTTTGACGGCGTGAAACACGTCGACCGAGCGCTGATGCCGCAGCATTTCACTCACGATACTGATGGCACAAAACGTCCCGCTGCGACCGCCGCCGTTCCTGACAGGAGCAAAGAAAACACGCTTCAGATAAAGACTGCTGCTCAGTCAAATCCATAAATGCTGTTATTATCACATAAAACAGATTCAGTGTCCTGCTGAGATTCAGAAACACAATGCTGATCCTTTATGAATCAACCAGAACACTGGGAGAAATGCAGGATTTACTTTGATATTTCACAAATAATTGCAATGAAATGCACAGTAGCACATTGACTTAAAGGTGAAATTTTGAAGTAGAATGTACAATGGACTCCAAAATGGTTTTACTTACAACTTTGAAAAATAATTTGGTAACATTTTACCTAAAGTCTTTAATGCATTATACAGGTGCATCTAAATAAATAAGAATGTCGTGAAAAAGTTAATTTTTTTCTTGTAAGTTATTTCAAAAAGTGAAACTTTCATATATTTTAGATTCATTGCATGTAAAGTAAGACATTTCAAAAGTTTTTGTTTTAATTTTGATGATTAGAGCTTACAGCTCATGAAAGTCAAAAATCAGTATCTCAAAGCATTAGAATATTTACATTTGAGTTTCAATTAATGACCATCTCTACAGTATAAATTCAGGGTATCTCTTGTTCTTTGAAACCACAATAATGGAGAAGACTGCTGACTTGGCAATGATCCAGAAGATGAACATTGACGTCCTCCACAAAGAGAGTAAGTCACAGAGGGTCATTACTGAAAGCTGTGGCTGTTTACAGAGTGCTGTATCAAAGCATATTAAATGCAAAGTTGACTGGAAGGAAGAATTTGGGTAGGAAAAGGTGCACAAGCAACAGGGATGACCGCAAGCTTGAGAATACTGTCAAGCAAAGCTGATTCAAACACTTGTGAGAGCTTCACAAGGAGTGGACTGAAGCTGGAGTCAGTGCATCAAGAGTCTCCACGCTCAGATGTCTTCAGGAAAAGGGCTACCAAGCCACTTCTGAACCAGAGACAACATCAGAAGCATCTTACCTGGGCTGTGGAGAAAAAGAACTGGACTGTTGCTCAGTGCTCCAAAGTCCTCTTTTCAGGTGAAAGTAAATTTTGCATTTCATTTGGAAATCAATGTCTGGAGGAAGAGTGGAGAGGCACAGAATCCATGTTGCTTGAAGTCCAGTGTGAAGTTTCCACAGTCAGAGATGATTTGGGCTGCATGTCATCTGCTGGTGTTGGTCCACTGTGTTTTCTGAAGTCCACAGTCAACGCAGCCATCTACCAGGAGATTTTAGAGCACTTCATGCTTCCATCCGCTGACAAGCTTTATGGAGATGCTGATTTGCTTTTCCAGCAGGACTTGGCATCTGCCCACACTGCCAAAGCTACCAAAAGCTGGTTCAATGACCATGGTGTTACTGTGCTTGACTGGCCAGCAAACTCGCCTGACCTGAACCCCATAGAGAATCTAGTGAGAGACACCAGACCCAACAATGCAGATGACCTGAAGGCCGCTATCAAAGCATCCTGGGCTTCCATACCACCTGAGCAGTGCCACAAACTGATCACCTCCACGCCACGCCGCACTGAGGCAGTAATTAAAGAAAAAGGAGCCCCTACCAAGTATTGAGTGCATATACAATAAATGAACATACTTTCCAGAAGGCCAGCAATTCACTAAAAATGTTTTTTTATTGGTCTTAAGTATTCTAATTTGTTAAGATTTGTTGAATTGGGGGGGGGGGGGGGGGGGGGGGGGTTGTTAAATGTGAGCCTAAATCATCACAATTAAAAGAACCAAAGACTTAAACTACTTCAGTCTGTGTGCACTGAATTTATTTAATACACGAGTTTCACAATTTGAGTTGAATTACTGAAATAAATGAACTTTTCCACCACATTCTTATTTATTGAGATGCACCTGTACAGAATTTCATAATTATGTTATAATTGCAAATAATTGTAGTTAAAATGCATTACAATATTTGCAGATTCTGTTCCATATGAAATAGTTTGTGTTTTACTGAATTATACTTTTAAAGACAAAACAATGAATAGACATGAAGTATAATATATTATAACTATGTTTATAATTAATTGTGAGATCATAGAATGAATTATATATGAAGCCTTCAAGTAAAGTGTCACCATTTTTTGTTGAATAAATCCATAAAATAAATCCAATAAATAAAATGATCAAACAGTGAATAATATATATATATATTTTTTTTTTTTTTTTTTTTTTAAATCACTGTGTATTTGTTTGTCGATAAATAAGCATGCTCATCTAACAAATTTTTATAACAATTTTTTTTTCTACTAATAATAGTAATGGAAACATTTTCTATCGAGGTTAAGATTGTTTTATTCTGCAGATGTATTTATTTGATGGTGCAGTGAGTGTCTGGCCACTAGATGGGAGTGTTTCCCTTCACATCATCAAACTCACATCAGTCAATCAAAGGCCTGCAGATGATGATCGATCTGTTTCCTGCTGTGATCAGAGAGGATTATGGGATTGTGAGAGGAATGAAATTACTAATCATTCCGAAAATTTACCATGATAACCATAGTGATCATTCCAGAAAAGCTGAGTTTAAGTGTGTGAGTGTGAGTGTGTGTGTGTGTTTGTTATGAGTGTGTGTGTGTTACTCACAGGCAGTGCACTACGGTGCGTCCCTCTCCTCCGTCGTACTCCTCCTGCCATTTGTCCACCTGATGGATGAGTTTGAGGAAGGAGCGTTTGGAGACGGGTGTGTCGCGGTACATCGGCCAGCCCAGGAACTGGAACTGCTGCACCATCCGGTACCCGTCCTGCGGCTGAGATGCACGCACACACACACACACACACACACACACACGTCGTGTAAGAATTCAAACTTCACAACTCAAACTGGCTACAGTCATCATGAATGTGAGATGAGTGTGTGTGTGTGTGTGTGTGTGTGTGTGTGTGTGCGTGTGTGTTGTCGTGGCGGGTCGGGTTGAGGTCACTGGTTAATTCTGCATCAGGTTCAGCTGAGGTCACAGGTGAGGATTCTGACAGTTTTAGGAGATTATGTGAGATTGTGTGTGTGTGTGTGTGTGAGAGAGAGAGTCAGCTGCTAGAGACAGTGCTGTGTTGTTTACAGGTAGATTTGATCTGAATGATCTGATCTTCTGCTTTCAGTCCATTAAGATCCAAATAAACAGAGAAATGAATCCAATGAAATAATTATTTTTTGTTCATAAAGGATTTTTTTTACTGCATCAGGTTATCTCAACTGGGGTTCAGGAAAGTTAATAATGAATTAAATCATAAATAATATAAAGTTAAAAAAAATCATTTTAAAATACAAATAATCAAAATAAAAAATTAAAGCATAAATTGTAAAATTAATACACAATTTTAAAATAAAATACTAACTAAAAACAAATTAAATAATAAAAATATAAAATTTAAATAAATAATTAAAAAACACTTGCTAAAATGAAATCATAAAATATAAGAATAAATAAATATTTAAAATTAAACACTTATTAAAAGCAAATTCTGTTATAAAAAAGTAAAATTAAAATGAATAAATAAACAATAAAGATTTAAAAATAAAAACAATCAAAATTTACAACAAAAAAATTAAGTCATAAAAATATAAATAATAAAAAAAATAAAAACAATTAAAATTGACTTATTAACCCACATCAGACAACCGTGACCATGTGAATGTGTTAATAAAATTCTTGAAATATTAACTAAAATATACTCACCCGTGCAGCGTTATAGATGCGGAAGATCCTGCTGATGATGTCTTCCTCCAGATCCGCCGACACAAACTCCACCTGCAGCGGCCCGTGACGATGAACACCGTTCTCTGGCCAGTACTGCGGACACAGCTGCGCGCACACACACACACACACACACACACACACACACGCACACACACACACACACGCACACGCACACACGCACACACACACACCAGTGTGAGCTCTTTTGTTTGTGTCACACAGAGAATCAAACACTCAAAAGGAAACAAACTGTCAAACTGAAGCAGAAACACACAGAATCTCTCCAGCAGCGTAAACGCTATGAAATATTTACTGACAGACACTCCGAGTGTGTGTGTGTGTGTGTGTGAGTATGTGTGTGTGTGTTATTCATTTAAATCTCCCATCATCCTCTATTTGACGGCCTCGCTCTCCCGTCACCGGCTGCCATTGTTGTGTTTTTGTGAAAGAATACGTGATAAAAAGGAGTTTGTGTCATCACTCAGTGTCTGAAGTGTGTGTGTGTGTGAAAACAGCCACTTCTGCTCACAAACTCACTCAAAACACTGTAAACACTCACAGAATCGACTCGTGTTCACAAGTTTGATTAATTTCAGTGAATTGCTTCAACCGTCTGTTTCAATGAATTCAAAGCTTTTTAAATGTTTAGTATCAGTAGGGAAATATTGCTGTTTATGACTGTATTATTATCTAGGTGCACAAATGAAAATATGATTCTTTCTTGTCTCATGACAATGTTCACACAGATGATTCAATGGAGTCACTCATTTAAACTTCAGCAGAAAAAGATTCAATAAGTTTGATTCATTTCAGTGAATCACTTCAAGTTGTTGGTTTCAATGAATCAATTCAAAACTTGTGTTTGTTTGCACTGCATGTGCTAAAATGATTAGTATAAGTATCTGTAGGTAAATATTACTGTTTATGACTGTGTGTTGTTATATTGGTGCATATAAATGAAAATGATCACATAAGATTGTTCATTCAGTGATGATCTGTAGTTACCTTGTTGAATGTGTGTGTGTTTGTGAGGCTGTTTGTGTGTGTGTGTGTGTTTGTGCAGGTTTGAGCTTCTTTGATGGGGTTTGTTCTGACAGAGCCAGAGTCGTCCCCACAGACACACACACACACACACACACACACACACACACACACCATTATTTAACATTCAGTCAGGAATCAGATTCGGCTCTTCACTAAGCCCCGCCCTCAAATGCCATTGACCAATCAGAGAACGCCACAGCTTCTGACAGACACTGCATTATCAGGACAGAAGGCACGATTTCTCTGATAAAGTGACTTATATTATAGAATTAACACCAAAACATGCATGAAGAGCTGATTGAGAGAGAAACCCGAGCACAAGTTCATTTGTAAAGCACTTTTCACAATAAAATAAAATAAAATAACGAATACCACTAATTTTTATACTTGTATTTTTCAGTCCTGTGTTGAATGCAGTTAAATGTAAAGGATTTGCTGAGGAACTAAAATACAGGTTTAAAGTTTGGTAAGTTAGATTCATTTCAGTGACTAACTTAAACTGTTCATTTAATGAACTGATTCAGAGCTCTGATTCAAAGACTGTTCATGTGCCATTATCTCTCTTTTTTTATGTATTAAATATTTTAGTATACAAATTAGTAAGTAAATATAGCTGTTTTTGACTATGTATTGTTTTATAGGTGCATGTAAATGAGGAATATGAGATGATTCAAAAGAGTCTCATTAAAACTTTCAGCAGAAAAAGAGTCAATAAATTTGAATCATTTTAGAGAATCAAAACTGTTTTATACTTGTATATATTTTTAATTTGTATTCCGTTCTGAGTACAGGTGCATTTAAAGTATTTGTTGTGAAGTGTTTACAATGTTTGTAATATTTTATTTAATACTATTTTAGATTATTTCTGAAAGATTTGTTGCGAAGTGACAAGAACTAAAATACATTCAGTAAGTTTGATTCATTTCAGTGACTCAGTTCAAACTGTTCATTTACTGAACTGATTCAGAAATCTGATTCAAAAACTCTGTGTTATTAATGTTCAAGTGTCATTATCTCTGTGCGATGTTTTTAAATGTATGTTTTAGTATAAATATCAGTAGGTAAATATAGCTGTTTAAGGATATGTATTGTTATATAGGTGCATATAAATGAAAACAATTTGATATGATTCTTCCTCATCTGGTGATGATTATGAGACAGAGGTGATTCAATAGAGTCACTCATTTAAACTTCAGCAGAAAAAGAGTTGATAATTTGATTCAGTGAATCAAACACTTTTATACTCATAATTTTTTATTTGTATTCTGTTCTGAATACGGGTACATTTAAAGTATTTGCTGTGTTTATAGTGTTTGTGAATGTCATTTACTGGTATTTTACATGATTTCTTATTGTAATAATAAAATCTGAAATACACTGATGCAACACATCTGTGTTTTTTCTCTCTTAATTATGCAATTCGGAGCTGGTGTGACTTTTAGTCAGTTCAGTTTAAAACTCTTTTCTGAAAACCCAGCGGTTCAGAGACACGTTCTTGTGCTTCAGCACTTGATCAAAATAATAAACAAACAACAAATGAAGAGCGTGGGTCTGACCTGCGCTGGATCCACGTCGTTTAGCATCACGATAGATGTGCAGTGATAGTCCAGAACCAGACGCCAGAAGTCCTTCACTGTGTTTGGCAAAGGATGCTGGGTAACGATGAACGCAGACGGCTGCTTGTAGCTCTGATTGAGAGAGATGAAAAACACGAGACAGTCATCATCAAATTATACAAAGAATATTTATGATTGTGATTCTGAGATATATCTCACGATTCTGAGTTTATATTGCAATTCTGAGTTTATATCGCGATTCTAAGGTTATATATAATTACATTTACATTTAGTCATTTGGCAGACGCTTTTATCCAAAGCGACTTACAATTGGGGAATACAAAAAGAGATTAATCTTGAAGAGGCAATCAGACAGAGGAAGTGCTCGTAACACCAAGTCTCAGTCATTGTTCAAATAAGTACAAGCTAGTAAGTGGAGAGAAAGATAGAGTTTAGGGTGAAGTCAAGTACTGCCGAAAGAGATGAGAGTTCAGTTGTTGCTTGAAGATTGCCAGGGATCCGGCGTTCCGGATAAGGGTGGGAAGATTATTCCACCAGCCAGGAATGGTGAAGGAGAATGTTCTGGAGAGTGATTTTGAGCCTCTCTGTGATGGTACCACAAGGCGTCGCTCACTAGCAGATCTCAGACTTCTGGAGGGGATGTAGGTTCGTAATAGTGAGTGGAAGTAGGAGGGTGCTGAGCCTGTGGTAGTTCTGTATGCAAGCATCAGTGTCTTGAACTGGATGCGAGCTGCCACTGGTAGCCAGTGCAAGGAGATGAAGAGAGGTGTAACATGCGCTCTTTTGGGCTCGTTGAAGATCAGTCGTGCCGCTGCATTCTAAGGTTATGTTGCGATTCTGAGTTTATATCACGATTCTGAGTTTATTTTGCGATTCTGTGTTTATATTGCAATTCTGAGTTTATATTGTGATTCTGAGTTTATATTGCAATTCTGAGTTTATATTGCAATTCTGAATTTATACTGTGATTCTGAGTTTATATTGCAATTCTAAGGTTATATTTATTTTGCGATTCTGAGTTTATTTTGCGATTCTGAGTTTATTTTGCAATTCTGAGTTTAAATTGCGATTCTGAGTTTAAATTGCGATTCTGAGTTTATATTGCAATTCTGAGTTTAAATTGCAATTCTGAGTTTATATTGTAATTCTGAGTTTGTATTGCTATTCTGAGTTTATTTTGCAATTCTAAGGTTATATTGCAATTCTGAGTTTAAATTGCGATTCTGAGTTTATTTTGCAATTCTAAGGTTATATTGCAATTCTGAGTTTAAATTGCAATTCTGAGTTTATATTGTAATTCTGAGTTTGTATTGCTATTCTGAGTTTATATTGCGATTGAGTTAAAAATTGCGATTCTGAGTTTATATTGCGATTCTGAGTTTATATCGCAATTCTGAGTTTATATCGCAATTCTGAGTTTATATCGCAATTCTGAGTTTATATTGCGATTCTGAGTTTATATTGCAATTCTAAGGTTATATTGTAATTCTAAGGTTATTTTGCGATTCTGAGTTTATATTGCAATTGAGTTAAAATTACGATTTTGAGTTTATTTTGCGATTCTAATTGAGATTCTGAGTTTATATTACAATTATGAGTTTATATTGCGATTCTGAGTTTAAATTGCGATTGTGAATTTATATTACGATTCTGAGTTCATATTTTGATTCTAAGGTTATATTGCAATTCTGAGTTTATATTGCAATTCTGAGTTTATATTGCAATTCTGAGTTTATTTTGCAATTCTAAGGTTATATTGCAATTCTGAGTTTAAATTGCAATTCTGAGTTTATATTGCAATTCTGAGTTTATTTTGCAATTCTAAGGTTATATTGCAATTCTGAGTTTAAATTGCAATTCTGAGTTTATATTGCAATTCTGAGTTTATTTTGCAATTCTAAGGTTATATTGCAATTCTGAGTTTATATTGCAATTCTGAGTTTATTTTGCAATTCTAAGGTTATATTGCAATTCTGAGTTTAAATTGCAATTCTGAGTTTATATTGCAATTCTGAGTTTATATTGCAATTCTGAGTTTATTTTGCAATTCTAAGGTTATATTGCAATTCTGAGTTTAAATTGCAATTCTGAGTTTATATTGTAATTCTGAGTTTATACTGTGATTCTGAGTTTATATTGCAATTCTGAGTTTATATTGCAATTCTGAATTTATACTGTGATTCTGAGTTTATATTGCAATTCTGAGTTTATATTTATTTTGCGATTCTGAGTTTATTTTGCGATTCTGAGTTTATTTTGCAATTCTGAGTTTAAATTGCGATTCTGAGTTTAAATTGCGATTCTGAGTTTATATTGCAATTCTGAGTTTAAATTGCAATTCTGAGTTTATATTGTAATTCTGAGTTTGTATTGCTATTCTGAGTTTATTTTGCAATTCTAAGGTTATATTGCAATTCTGAGTTTAAATTGCAATTCTGAGTTTATATTGTAATTCTGAGTTTGTATTGCTATTCTGAGTTTATATTGCGATTGAGTTAAAAATTGCGATTCTGAGTTTATATTGCGATTCTGAGTTTATATCGCAATTCTGAGTTTATATCGCAATTCTGAGTTTATATTGCGATTCTGAGTTTATATTGCAATTCTAAGGTTATATTGTAATTCTAAGGTTATTTTGCGATTCTGAGTTTATATTGCAATTGAGTTAAAATTACGATTTTGAGTTTATTTTGCGATTCTAATTGAGATTCTGAGTTTATATTACAATTATGAGTTTATATTGCGATTCTGAGTTTAAATTGCGATTGTGAATTTATATTACGATTCTGAGTTCATATTTTGATTCTAAGGTTATATTGCAATTCTGAGTTTATATTGCGATTCTGAGTTTAAATTGCGATTCTGAGTTTATTTTGCGATTCTGAGTTTATTTTGCGATTCTGAGTTTATTTTGCGATTCTGAGTTTATTTTGCCATTCTGAGTTTATATCACGATTCTGAATTTATACTGTGATTCGGAGTTTATATTGCGATTCTGAATTTTTGTACATTCAACTGGTTTGCACTCCATCTATTCTGCCATGTGCCTTATGCACTTTATCTATCTCTCTTTTTTTATTTTTCTACAATGTCCTCAGACTGATAAGCTCTTTTGCACTACAAATATATCTACACAGTGTTGTTTTTATTTAACTGGTTTTGCACTCTATCTGCCAGGCGCCTTATGCCACTTTATCAATCTAATTCTTATTTTTTTCTACAATGTCCTCATTTGTATATCTGTATAGTTGTATGTACATATGTTTAAACTGTATTTATCTGTATCTGAACGTGTTTAATGTTAACTGTATGCACCAAGGGTCTGAGAGTAACGCAATTTCAATTCTCTGTATGTATGTGCTGTACATGTGGAAGAATTGACAATAAAGCTGACTTGACTTGACTTGACTTATATTACGATTCTGAGTTCATATTTTGATTCTAAGGTTAGATTGCAATTCTGAGTTTATATTGCAATTGAGTTTATTTTGCGATTCTGAGTTTATTTTGTGATTCTGAGTTTATATTGTTCCAATACTTTTGGAGGGCACTGTATATATATATATATATATACACATTTATTCATTTAGCTGACGCTTTTATCCAAAATATTATGTAAACAAAAAATTATGTAAAAAAAAAAGCGACTTACAATTGCTATATATGTCAGAGGTCGCACGCCTCTGGAGCAACTAGGGGTTAAGTGTCTTGCTCAGGGACACATTGGTGTCTCACAGTGGATTCGAACCCGGGTCTCTCACACCAAAGGCATGTGTCTTATCCACTGCGCCATCACCACCCCTATATATATATATATATATATATATATATATAAAAAAAATTTAAACTGCAAAATGTTTCTACATCATGTTAGCACTACACTCTTAAAAATAACAGTGCTTCATGATGCCATAGAAGAACCTTTTTTGTCTAAATGGTTCCATAAAAAGCCTTTAACATCTGAAGAACCTTTCTGTTTCACAAAAGCTTTTGTTGTGAAAGAAGGTTCTTCAGATTATAAAACGGTAAGAAAGAGATGGTTCTATAAAGAATCTTTGACTGAATGGTTCTTTGTGGAACCAGAAATGGTTCTTCTATGATATCGCCGTGAAGAACCTTTTAAGCACCTTTATTTTTAAGAGTGTATATTACAGTACCATTATATTACAATATCAAAACAGGATCATGCATTTGCATTAAAATAATTAGAATTTGAGGTTAAATGTTTACTGTCACAAAAGTCTAATTTTTACAATCCTAATAATTCTGAAGTGAAAGCCAGTGATAATGCAGCGAGGTGTGGTGTCGTACGTCCATGAGCGCGGCGTTGATGTAGTTGCTGCTCTCTCCGTCGATGGTGATGAGGAAGGGCAGGCAACGGTCCGGTGGAAGAACGTCCATGCAGCGGTTCTTCTCGTGATTCCTCGGAAGCAGAGCGATGCTGCAATCCTCCACACGCAGCGTCGGCGTCACCATGTTCAGCGTCTGACAACACACCGCATTATTTACATATTATCACTGATGAATACATTATGAATCTAAAAATTACAGCTGATATAATAAACATACAGCATTCTACTAAAACTTCACATTTTAGAAGTGAAACCGGCCACTGAAACACTGCAAAAAATTACGTTCTTCTGTCTTGTTTTCAAGTACAAATATCTAAATGTCAAATGATTAATCGCATGCAAAATAAACGTGTGTTTACATAATATATGTGTTCTGTGTATATTTATGTATATATAAATACACACGTACAGTATATATTTTGAAAATATTTACATGTATTTACATGCCTATCTTTATATTCATAATATATAAAATTAATAAAAATAAATACTGAATTTAGCCCTATAACTATTTATTTATCTTTTTTGTTTGTCAGGATTTGTTATAAACCTCTTTATAACAAAGAGGTTTATAATTTAATTTAATATAAATATATAATACATAATATATAAATATAACATGTTTCTGAAATATATACATTAATTGCATCCAAAGTAAAAGTTTTTGTTTACATAATATTTGTGTGTGTATATTTATATATATAATACACAGTACACACACACATATTATGTAAACAAAAACGTTTACTTTGGATGCAATTAATCATTAGACGGCACTAATTCTTACATCAAGATATATTTAGTTGCAATATGCAAAACGACTTGAGATAATAATCAAAATTATGTGAGTTTTTGCTCAATCTGCCAATGAGGTCAGAAAAATAACCCTTTAAATGAAGTTTAAATTTGTCTAATTGTTCACTAACATTTGGTTTTGTTTTAAGCATCTCACTTCATTTTGATGCATTTTTTTTCCAAAAGCAAGACTTCACATCTAAGTACTTTTGCTTCTTGAATAAATATATAGACATTTGGTTAACACTTTACACACAACCTCACACACACACACACACACACACACACACACACACACACACACACACTCTCTCTCTCTCTCTCTCTCTCTCTCTCTCACACACACACACACACAGCCTCACAAACACACAAACACACACACACACACACACTCTCTCTCTCTCTCACACACACACACACAGCCTCACAAACACACGCACACACACACACACACACACTCTCTCTCTCTCACACACACACACACACAGCCTCACAAACACACAAACACACACACACACACACACTCTCTCTCTCTCTCACACACACACACACAGCCTCACAAACACACGCACACACACTGCATTATAAAAGTGTTTTTAAGGCATTCATTATTATTAATTAATTTTATAACATTATAAAATCATCTATTCATCATTACACCTTTAGAAAATATAATATAAAAATATAAAATTAAAACATGACAATTAAACATTAAATATTTCAATGCATTTTAATTTTGGTTACAGTTATTTACGAAAAAGATATGAGTACCTTTATTATGCATTATACATAAAGACTGTAAGTAAAGTGTTACTGATATTTGAACTGGAAAACAAGACAAAAATACATTTTTTGTAATCATTTTGTGTAATGTGGGTACATGATCCATTACTCAACATTCAACATCTGACAGATAATTTTTAATAAGTGCAAATATCCCATGTGTTTGTTCACAGTAGTTTAGATTTTTCTATAAACGTTCAGCAGAAGAGATGAAGAATTGTTCAGTGCTAGAAATCTACTGTAGAAACAGAAAAACAAGCCTGATATTTTCAGTTTCCAATACTGGCCCTAATCAAATCAATGCTGGTAGTGTATTAAAAACGTCCTGATAACTGATACGGCCGCTCACTGAAATATTGTTTCAGACCACACTGCTGATATTTAATACACAACGCTCATATTTTAGTGATTCTTCACCGCAGAACTTTGTAAATCAAATCAAAGCAGAAACACAGAAAGCGTTTCATATCTTCAGCTCTGCGGCTGGATCGCCTCTCACCCTGAACTCCTCTTTGATTGGACTGGAGTTGGTCTGAGGATCCAATCGGTTCATGTCGTAGTAAACAGAGCGAAGCTGATTGGCTGGGATGGTGGTGTCGCCGCAGAGACACGCCTCCAAGATGACGTCATGGATGAAGACGTACTGCTCCTGACAAAAACACCAGAAACAAGATCTAGTACGACTGAAGACTATAAATGATGACAGAACAACTAGAGTTCAAACGTTTTGTTGTTTTTTAAAAAAGATTACTACTTTTGTTCTTCAAGGACACATTAAATTGATCAAAAGTGACAGTAAAGACATTTGTCATGTTACAAAAGATTTCTATATTTCAAATAAATGCTGTTCTTTTGAACTTTCTATTCATCTGTGAATCCTGAAAAATAAAATCTATTACAGTTTCCACAAAAATATTGTGCAGCACAACTGTTTTCAACATTGATAACATGTTTAATAAGGAAATTGAAATCAAATATTTTAAGTATTAGTCTTATAAATGTGTTAACTATTTATATACATTTTAAATGAATTCAAATATGTAAATATAAATTAATATAAATGTCATTAATGTAGAAAATGAAAACTTAATTTAATAATTTTAATTATTATATAATTGTTAAAATAATATATGTAAATATATTATAAATATAATAACATCAAATTAATATAAAGATGTTTTTAATATAATTAAGGAAAGGAAATTAAGCATTTTTTTTATTAATAATATAACATTTGAATGAAAATTAAGTCATTTAAATTATTAAATGTTAAAAATAAAAAAATTAAATATATAAATGTCATTAATGTAATTAAGAAAATAAAAATAGTTTTTTTAAAATTATTAATATAACATTTTTAATATCAATATATAAATATAAATTAATTGTAAATTAATATAAATGTTTTGATTCAAAATGTTTGTTGATCAGTAAATCAGAATATTATTATGATTTCTGAAGATCATGTGACACTGAAGACTGGAGTAATGATGCTGAAAATACAGCTGCAGATCACAGAAATAAATTACAGTTTAACATATATTCACATAGAAAACAGCTGCTTTAAATAGTAATATTATTTCAATTTTTTGTTATATTTTTGATCAAATAAATGCAGCTCTGGTGAGCAAGAGACTCTTTCAGGAACATGCAGGGTTTGGTCACATATTGCCGTTTAATGAATCAGTTGTATTTTTCAACAGAAGTAAATGCTTGATTTCCTGCGTCGCTATGTCACTTTTCTCGCTTCATCTGCTTTGTATTCATGGAATTTGTCAGCGTTGCAAATGCAGATGCCGCTGTGATTGCACTCATTTGTTTCACGAGAGACTTTGACGGCGTAAAACAGAAAGAACATCAAGCTTTATTAGCAGCGAGTCGTCAAGCAGGAGTCGTGGAGCGGACGAGCGTTTGATGGAAATCACTGCTGAAGTGACATTTCCACAGCATCTTGGCCTGTCACTTTGACTAGATAGTGAGGACGGGGTCAGCGCGTCTCTGATTAGGCATCTGCTGTGACCTCTGACCTTCGCGGTGGCGCATCCAATCAGAATGCAGCCTAAAAAGCATGCAATCAGCAGCGGAGCCCTAATGAGTGTGTGTCGCTCAGAATGATTAGTGACGCTTCAAACACGCTTGAGAAAAGGTAATGCATGCCTGTCGGGCGTCAAGGCGCGTCAAAACACCTGCAAGCCAAACACACACACACACACACTTGTGTCTGAAGGTCACTGAACTTCAGTGGGGTGAATCAGGCTTCTCAAATACCAGCGCAGACGTCAGCTCTGAAACATTTGCTCATTAAACGCAGCCATGCAGTCGAGAGAAACGACAGCAGATGCTGCAGAAACCCGTCAGGAGCCGTAAAAACTTTAACGCAATACGGCTCTTAAAGCATCTGCATCGGGCCGGTCGAGTGTTTCTGAGATGCTCACAGCTTAAAATGTGTCCCTGCAGCACAACAGCAGTCATCAGTAGCACGGGTATATTAGTATCAATAGCCAACCATACACTGTATGGATCAAAATTATACATTTCTCTTTTATGACAAAAATCATTAGGATATTAAGATCATGTTCCATGAAGATATTTAGTACATTTCCTACCGTAAATATATCAAAACTTTGATTCATTTTTGATTAGTAATATGCATTGCTAAGAACTTCATTTGAACAACTTTAAAGGAGATTTTCTCAATATTTAGATTTTTTTGCTTCCTCAGATTCCAGATTTTCAAATAGTTGTATCTCAGACAGATATTGTCCTGTCATAACAAACCATACATCAATGGAGAGATTATTTATTCAGTGTTTGACGCACTGGAATCAGACATGAGTGCATTTACTGTGCTTTTCTCGTTTCTCCTCGTTTCTAAAGCCTCTTATACTAGAACCATATTTATCCCTACTTCTCTCTCAATTTAAAAAACGTGTCTATTCTCTCTTTTGTGTGTCAAGGTTTGTTCTAAACCTCTAACTTTACATAGAAATATAACAATATTTAATACAAATTAAAACTTAAATAATTTTTTATTTGCTTTATAATATAAATACAGAAAAATAAATTATAATGCAATAAATGTTTGACTACAACTCTGCATTTATTTCATCTGCGTCTATTCTTTAATTTGTGTGTCAGGGTTTGTTCTAAACCTCCAACTTTTCATATAAATATAATTTTTTTAAATTAATTATTATTAATAGGGATGTAACGGTATGAAAATTTATTATCACGGTTATCAGTATTATCACTGTATTGTTAAAATGTGCTGAGATGTTCAAAAAGTACCGACACATAAATCACTTCAAGTTTTATATTTAAAAATCAACAAGCAACAAATAAAATGACTTTTTGTTTGCATAATCACTAAAACAATAACATGACCAATGATGTTCAGATTTTAAATGACATCTTGACTGACACCAGTTTAATAGCATGCTCAAATAAATTATGTAAATGTTCAAATAAAGCTTTGAAAAGGTTTCATAAAAATGTAAATCTCACATTTCAGCCTTTAAATAAAGAAAAGGATTAAGTCAAAATGATAATTGATTAATAAATGATTGATATGTATTTTATCTGCTCCATAAATAATTCTAGATAGCTTATCTGAATTGTTTAAATGTGTAGAATCCACATAAGCTTGTTTTTCATCAACCGGTTAATATTTACAGCAGGGCATGCAAATTTGGTCTGTTTTTGGCCAGACAGAATCTGCACACAGACTGAATGTGAATATAAGTGTCTGTAAATCCAGTCTCTGACAGCAGGTGGCGCTGATGAATACAGCTGTTTCCAGTAACCTCCGTGAACAAGGCAGTATTGTGTTTAAGAACACTTCTTTAGGTATTACATGGAGCTGAGATGAAAACAAAATGCCATCAAATCGTTTCTGAAGACAGTCAGATCCTTCAGAGGTACATTCATATAATTAATTCATTCCTAAATTCATTTGCATAATTCCCTCAGCTTTTCCGCCCTATTTTCGCTCGAAACGAAGCTACTCTGCAGCTGTGCGCACGCGAGACTGCTACTGAAAACTGCGCTTTATGCCGGACAGTATTTACTTATCCTGAGTTGTTCAAATCGTGGTAATCGAATACGCTTTTAATGATAATTAAAATACGAAACGGTAATGGTACTAACCGTGGGGAATTTTATCATGATATATCGTCAAACCGGTAATCGTTACATCCCTAATTATTAATTACATTTTATTTTAATACAGTTTTATTCAGTTGCATTTATTATGAATTACATTTTAATTTAAATGCTATAATATAAATATATAAAAAATAATTTTAATAAAAATAAATACTGAATTTAGCCCTATAACTCTATTTATTTGTTTATCTTTTTTGTTTGTCAGGATTTGTTATAAACCTCTTTATAACAAAGAGGTGTATAATTTAATTTAATATAAATACATTATAAATATAAACACATAAAAATAAATATTTGAAAAAACAACAACAACAACACTGAATTCTACCCCCCCCCCCCACCCAAAAACCCCAACCAAACATATCTATTCTCTCTCTCTCTCTCTTTTTAACAATGTTTGTGTGACAGGGTTTGTTCTAATTAATAAAAATTAATATAATTCACTTCACATTTATTTGTGTAGCATTTTTATATACTATATATTTATATATAAATATTTTATCAAATAAAAACGAAAAAATAAATATTTTATAAAATATAATTTATATCATATAAATATTAATCACAATGTAAACAACAGCAATGGCATCACTGCAACACACTGAACTGTGATTATCATCTATTATTCAGAAAACATGAATCCTCTCAGCGATTTCACATGTGTTTGCCAGGCTCAGTGAGGTGAAGGTGAAGAGGTCAGAGGTCAAAGGTGAGGGAAGAGTACCTCGGTCTGCACCATGTTGACTCTGCGTGATCGCAGCTCTCTCACGCAGTTATAGATGTCGACGACTCCTTCCCGCTCCGCCATGTCCAGCATGATGTCAATCACGATGAAGCAGCCCGTTCGCCCCGCCCCCGCGCTGTGAGCAACCAATCAAAACACAGATTCAGAAAACAACTAAAATCACACTAATGGCAACATCTGTCTGGAGAAGAGCTTCAGCTGAATCTGAAGTTTATTTGTGATTCGGAATTACTATAATAATGAGTTTCTGTTTAGTAATTTTTTTTTTTTATAGTGTTGATATAATAATTAACAGCAACCTTTTTTAAAAAAAATTTTAAACATTTTTCAAAAAGTAAACATGGATCCATTTTATAATAATAATAAACTTCATTTTTATATAGATAGAAGTAGCTTCTCAAAATGTATAAATCAAAAACAATAATAAAGTTGAAATAACAGCAACTGAAGCCAGACAGTCCTGTTGGTGTTATAAAGGGTCTCTGTGGGTAATGTGTTCTGGAACCTGCAGTGGACCACGATGGGTCCGGCGTTGGTGGGAGATTTGGTTTTGACCCGCCGCACGAACCCCAGCAGACCCGTGGCATGATACGGAACGCCGTGATCCGGCCAACCGGTGAAATGAAACTGACTGATCTCACGGATCTCGTGAGCTCCTCGCTGCAGAACGGACAGAGGCTTCATCATCATCATCATCATCATCATCATCAGACCCAAGCTTTACTAATGAACACACACTTCATCATCAGACCCGAGGTGCTCACATTCACACACTCTGTATCTGCTGACATTGACTAAAATCTACCAAAACTACAACAACAGCTAGTGAAGAGCTTTTCATTAAACTCAGGATTGATCAAAAGCAGTCCATATTTATCAAACCTACATATTTATTTCTAACAAAACCACATCAAAACGGTGTAAATATTACTCTGAAACATTTTCAAACAAATTACATAAACTTTCACTTTCAGATGAAAAAAGTGATACATTTTTCACATCAACAGGAATATTCATGTTTAACAATAAAATTCAGCCCAAAAGTGTGTGAAGGCTAAATATATTTAACAAGTTTTTGACACTAATATAACTCCATAGATAATTTTACAGAAAGTATTTTTGACACTAATTGTACTCCATACACCAAAATGACCCAAACACAAAAACGTGTAACATTTTTATTTATAAATGGTTGTATCTCTTAAAAAATAATAAAAAATAAATGGTGTGTATTTTGAGGGTCTTGAATTATGTGCAAAGCTTCATTCCCTTACTATAAACTAAAAGCAAAAGTAAAAAGTTATTTTGAACAAAAATGTATTACTGAAGATTTAAATGAAAGTGAACAACAAAAACTAAAGTGCTCTAACAAAAAAGGACCTTGAACTTTGCATTTCGTTTGGTGTGTGGATTTTTTGCTTTTTGCCATTTTTTCTATTGATTTAATCCACACACCCAACAATATTTTCTATTTTTCTCAGTTGGCGCAGAATTTTTTCATATTTTTGATTTGGTTTAAACTATGCATTTTTAGAATGTTTAGGTATCTGTTCCGGGTCAGACGGAGCTGATTGTGTTCTGCAGGTTAATGGATGTGAAGGGCGTCTCCTCACCTTCTCCACTGCAAACGTTCTGATGACGTACTCGGACAGAAGCTGCGTCTCGATCAGCGTCACCTTGATGTCTCTGTAGATCTCGGTGTCGTCTGGCCAGTACTTACAGCACTTCACCTGACACACACAAACACACACAGACCTTCATCAGAGGAGCACGGCTTCGAATCTGGCTCGCATCTTCAGGAAGCCGCATTAACCTCACGAAGCAGTTTTACTATTTCTGTAACTGATGTCATACACAAATGGTAATTCAAAGTGCATTAAATAAAAATTATACAAAAAAGTAAAACATATCTAAGTTTCTGCAAAAAGAATAAAACAAATTGCATCTTGCAATTTGGACAGATTTTTCCTCAGAATTCTGAGTTTTTGCAATTTTGAAATAGTTATTTTTTTTCACCATGGAATTAATAAAAGATAACTGCACATTTTTAACTCACAATTCTGAATTTTAAATCTCAAAATATGGACTTTTCTTCTCAGAATTGCAAGTTCATATTATATACTGTGTAAATTTTATAATAATATTATATTACTAATTATATTAAACGGACTTAAAAAATTTAGTTGCATCTTGTATAACTTAAAAAAAAAATAGAAATGTTAACTAATTAATGTGAACTAATCATAATATCAGTTTTGATGTGAAAAAATACTACACTGTATAAATGATTTGTTGTGTAACATCTGCTTATGATCCTTGATGGTCGTTGGGATTTTATGTCTTAAGAGACCCCTTTTAGCCTTTTGACATTTGCATATAATTCACAGACCTGGCCCCACATTCGACATTTATATGGGTGCTAAGTTGCCAATGGTCTTTTCTCTCCATTCTCTCCGTCTTTCGGATGAGATGTTAAACCGAGGTCCTGACTCTCTGTGGTCATTAAAAATCCCATGGCACTTCTCGTAAAGAGTAGGGGTGTAACCCCGGTGTCCTGGACAAATTCCCTCCACTGGCCCTTGTCTATCATGGCCTCCTAATAATCCCCATACACTTGATTGGCTCTATATCTCTCTCCTCTCCACCTGTAGCTGGTGTGTGGTGAGCGCACTGGTGCTGTTGTGCTGTGGCTGCTGTCACATCATCCAGGTGGATGCTGCACACTGGTGGTGGTTGAGGAGAGACCCCCCCACATGATTGTAAAGCACTTTGGGTGTACAGCAATACACAATAAAGCACTATATAAATGCATCATTCATTCATTCATTGGACTTCAAACACATTCCAGAGAACTAAATGATCCTCGATACCAGACACCAACGGCCTGGCTGACCAGTGGACTACCTCCATGAGTACAACACACATAACACACACGCATAGAGACATTTCCTTCATTTAGACCATAATTAATCAGTTACAAAGGTATCTGGTATATGCATGTGTTGTTTGCATGTTTCCTTATTATATTAGCCTAGTGAGCACTCGTTATTTGTTTTGGTAAGCTCTGAACACTCATATTCAGGTGTATCTCTGGTTTAATATCTTTTAGATGTCTCTTTATTGATATCAAAACGACCTGCTCTTTATTTCTTAAACAATGATGTACACTATGTGATGGTGAAATGCATCATACTATTTTTACTGTACTGTGGGAAGAATTACACCGATTGAGCAGAACAGTCATAAAACATGCAAATGAGGTGTCAAGGGGGACAAAGAAACACTTGTGTTTCTTTGATGAAACTATGTGGCTTGTTATTGGTCAAACTAACCAAAATGGGTGTTACAAGGAAACCAGATAAAACTTCTCCCACACCCAAAAGGCTAGGTCTTCTCTTTACTTTCGGTGCGCTGGAGATACACATATCACCTTGGAAATCTCACGACTCCCCCTTTCGGGCAGTTTTAAGTCCAGTAACTTTGTCAATTCACTTCAGACCAATCAACCCATGGCTGGAATGACGAAGCTTTCACTCCTAAAGGAATTCATCAAGAATCTACGCATTATACATGCAGCAGGACACTTTTCTCAGCATCAACAAACCAGTGCAAGTAACCGCTTGTTAACTATTTAGATGCGCTTCTAGTCTTCGACCCCTCTTAATTAAGGTGATGTGATTCTCTGATGGTTCTAACAGGTTGTGTTTAAATGATAGGTAAATCCTGCCATTACTCTCTTACGCGCGAGTGCTCCCCCCCTCATCAGAGGAGGACTCGTCTCAGTGGGAGACTCTGGTGTCTCTCGTGTCTCCGATCACATTCCGGCTCTAATGATGCTGGAGAAAATTGAATTTTTGCACTCTATGTATCTCTGAGAAAAGAAGCAAGTGTCACTATCCTCCGTGTTTGTCTCTCTCTCTCTCTCTCTCCCTCCCTCCCTTGCGTTGGCATCTATGTTTAATGCATGTTTGTGTCTAGTTCGATGTTGTATGTTCCCCTGTAGTGTAGTTTAATAAACATCCATATGTATTCATGCTTGGTTGTCTGTGTCTGCTGCTCACAGAACGAGGTCACTTTAACGGTCCGGTTTTGTTACGAGCAATGTACTAGTAAGGAAATTATTCTTCATGGCCAGAGAAATAATTTTCCTTAGAGTCAATAGACGATTAAACTTAGAGGCTTTTGCATCTGAACTCTTCAAATTTGAGTTGATACAAAGAAACAAATTCAATTATTCATTATATTTTTACAGTGTACATTCAAGTAGATTTGTAGTCTTTCTGAGGAGTAAATGCTGATGCATCGCTTCACGCATCAGAATCGCATCTGTTGTGTCTGACCTTTCGTCTGAAACGGTGGCATGTGATAGCGCTCGGTTTCAAATGTCACCTGCTCACATTAAATTAACCCTTCAGTGGCGGTGATCAGGCCAAACGCTCCTGATTAACACAGGTATTGATGGAGAAACTCCAGATCAATACGCCGTGAGGATCGTCCTCCATACGCTCTCATTTCAACAGCATTAACTCCCATTGATTCAGTTTCTCAAGCGCTTCAGATCAGCATCTGTCACCACAGATAAACCTCTATCAATACTTTGTATGCTTCTGAAAAACATTCATATCATTTTCATTTAACGACTCTAAAATGTCAAGAGATGTAAGCATCAAATAAAATCCAGGCAGATATTTTACACCTTTAATTAATGTGAGTCACACATCTTAATCACTTTTTTTTTTTTTAAATAAAGAGTTTTTAAACTTTGTCAAGTTTTTTTACTATAGTGTAGCATTTTAGGTTACATATTTTAATTTTAATTATATTAATGTAATTCTTATAAGAAGTGTTGTAAGCAATTACATTAATATAATTAAAATGCGTAACCTAAAACGCTACACCAGTAGGTCATAGGAAACCACAATCAATTATTTGGCATTTTGTCTATGAATGGTCAGAATAAAATAAAATAAAATAAAATAAAAAAAATAAAAAATAAAATAAAATAAAAGCCAGTTAGATATATTTTTTAAATCTTTAATTAATGTGAATTCACACACCTTAATCATTATTTTAAATTTTTTTTAATGTATTCTAGGCTATATGATAGCCTTAGTTATGGTTTAGAGATTAATTTTTTGGTGCTCCTTTAATATAAACAAAGCTAGAATAATTAAATTGCTGAAGATCCCTATTCCTAGTCTTTAAACTAGGAATTCCATTCCTAAACCTATTTTCAAAAGAGTTTTCCTTCTAGACATTTTAGTGTTCTTTACAAACTAATTTTGTCATTCATAAATAAATAAATAACCAACAAATAAATACCAAAAAATATGGCAGTCTACATTTTAAAGTTATGATTACTTATTTGGTGGTTCTTTAAAGGAAAAGTGATCTAGAACCATCCCTAGTTAATAAAGATGGTGTCACGAATCCTGGGCATGAACTTCCATTCGCTCACCACCAGAGGTCACTCGCTCTCTGCATGGACTCTTACACTACACTACACTACTGGCACTTCACCTCAGACTACAATTCCCATCATCCATTGCACTGACGACACACAGCTGTCACCAATCTCACATTGCTCTGATCACACAGCTGATTGCACTGATTACACACGCTTTATAAGCCTTGAACTTCCTCTCTGTCTTGGCCGAGTATTGTTTAGCGTATATCCTAGCGATAGCTACTCTACAGAGCCCTCTCAGTTATCATAGCCTTGCCTTGCGTGTTTTCTAGTGTTTTGATTCTTGCCCGTGTTTCCTGGATTTACCCCTTTGCCTTGCCATTTGGACTCTGCTTGCACCTCTCTTGGACTATTGCTCGTGTACCTGGATTATCTCTCGGTCTTGCCCTGTTGGATATTGTTCGCTGATCGTCGACCCACGCTTGCCCTAGGATTACTCTTGTGTCTTGCCTGTACCGTATCTGTTTGCCATTGTTTGACCCTGCCTGTGCACTGACTATGTTTATAAATAAAAGTTTGCACTTGGATCCGTACGTCTCATCTCGTTCACACCGTTACAGATGGACATACTTCATTATTCATCTTTTGAAACATCTGTCAACCAATCAGAAGAATTCATCAATGCCCTGCTATAAAGCCTAAATAAAATAAAAGCCAGTCAAATATTTTCACACCTTCAGTTAATGTGAGTTCACACATTACTTTCAAGAGTAAAAAAAAATAATTAGGAATCTGTGTGTGTGTAATTATATTACTGTACACATTACTCTCTCCAAAAAATGACTTATTACTAATTACTTTCTAAATCCTATATCAACCGCGACAAGTTAATGATACAAGGATAGACATGAAAGGGTTCTTTTAACTCTTTCAAGTAACTACATAAATTATTCTGGTCACACTTTAGATTAGGGTCCAATTCTCACTATTAACTATGCCTTTTGCCTCAATATACTCCTAATTACTGCTTATTAATACTTAAAGTAAAAGTATTCAAATTCAAATTTTATTTGTCACATACACAGTCATACACAGTACGATATGCAGTGAAATGCTTGTTCCGAGAATAGGGTAGGATTAAGAATAGGGTAGGATTAAGAATAGGGTAGGATTAAGGATTTAGAATAAGGTCTTGCAGAATAAAACATTAATATGTGCTTATTAAATAATAATCAACAGCCAATATCCCAGCAATATTCATACTAATAACCGACTAGTTAATAGTGTAAATTGGACACTAAAGTGTTACTAATATTTTTATTAACTCACCAAAGAAGTCGTGTGTGGGAAGTCGTGGCCTGATGGTTAGAGAGTTGGACTCGTGATCCAAAGGTTGCGGGTTCGAGTCTCGGGCCGGCAGGGATTGTAGGTGGGGGGGGAGTGAATGTCCAGCGCTCTCTCCACCCTCAATACCACGACTGAGGTGCCCTTGAGCAAGACACCGAACCCCCAACTGCTCCCCGGGCGCCGCAGCATAAATGCTGCCCACTGCTCCGGGTGTGTGTTCACGGTGTGTGTGTGTGTTCACGGTGTGTGTGTGTGTGTTCACTGCTGTGTGTGTGTGTTCACGGTGTGTGTGTGTGTGTTCACTGCTGTGTGTGTGCGTGTGTGTGTGTGTTCACTGCTGTGTGTGTGCGTGTGTGTGTGTTCACTGCTGTGTGTGTGCGTGTGTGTGTGTTCACTGCTGTGTGTGTGCACATTGGATGGGTTAAATGCAGAGCACGAATTCCGAGTATGGGTCACTATACTTGGCAGTATGTCACTTCACTTCAAAGTATTTAAAGTGAGAAGGGTACATAAAAAGGATGCATTTTGATGAAGGATGCAGGTTAGACTTTACATTTTGATGTTAAATCCACTATTGTATTGTATTGTGTATAAATGTTCTACAGTCTATACACAGTATTAAGTTCAATTACATAAGAAGTAACATATTAAATTACAGAAAAAATAAGAGTAATCCCGTACTTTAATTTTTCAAGGGAAACGTAATTAAATTACAGTAATTAGTTACACCCAACACCGGTAAGCTGTATGATGGCTCTTTGAAAAAAAACATTCTAAAAAATTCCCATCGCTAGTCAATAAACCTGGACGCACTTCATTAATCAACACCTGGAACGTCTGCCAGCCAATCAGAATTCAGAATTCAGCAATACACTGCTATAAAGCGTCTGCAGAAGGATGTTACCGAGGCATCTGTGACGGGTGTCGAGTCTCTCAGCGATGTAATTCACACTTTAATGTTCTCATTCACACATTACGCTCAGCTAAATGAGTTCTGCACTTCCAGATGTGACACGATACCCGACCTCACACGTCTGACACTCACAGAGCGACCGGACCGGATCACGTCTGGACTCAGTTCAGCTCTAACCTCTAACTCCATTACACTTCTCATGCAACGCAAATAAAACCTCATTATGTGGCAATATAATCCAGTCAGAGGAGAATCAGAAGTATTAGAACATCACTTCTAATAACTCTCAGTCTGCAGCCGCACACGCTTTTCAATGCAATAGAACACGAATAAACATAAGCACAGCATATATGACAACATGATTACAAAATCCACTTTATAGTAAGACAGCAAGCACAACAGTAGCGCTGACGGAGAGAGAGAGAGAAACACGGAGGATAGTGACACTTGCTTCTTTTCTCAGAGATACATCGAGTGCAAAAATTCAATTTTCTCCAGCATCATTAGAGCCGGAATGTGATCGGAGACACGAAAGACACTAGAGTCTCCCACTGAGACGAGTCCTCCTCTGGGATCAGATGACAGAAAAACCATCAGATCATTTCAGCAATTAGGAATCTGTGTGTGTGTGAGTGAGTGAGAAACTGTGTGTGTGTGTGTGTGTGTGTGTGTGCACTGCAAAAAATCATTTTCTTGCTTAGTGTTTTTGTCTTGTTTTCTAATACAAATATCTAAACATTCTTGAATGAAGATGCATTTACTTGACAGGTAAAATGACTTGATTTTAAATCTTGTTTTCAAAAAAAAAAAAAAAAGATCAAAATTTTGTAAGTTTTTGCTTAATACAAGCAACAATATCTGCCAATGAGTCAATACAAATAATCTTGTTTAGCCTTTGAATTAAGATTATTTTTCTTACCCCATTGGCAGATACTTTTGCTTGTTTTAACAAAATTTAGATGGATAAATGGATGGAACAATAAACGATGGAAGTATGATAGATGGATGGAACAATCAGTGATGAATGGATGGATGAAGGATGGATGGAACAATAAATGATGAAAGGATTGATTGATAGATGGATGGATGGAAGGATGGAACAATAAACGATGGATGGATGGAAGAATAACCGATGGAAGGATGGATGTATGGAGGAATGGATGGATGGAACAATAAACAATGGATGTAACAATAAATAATGGATGGAGCAATAAATGATGAATGGATGGATGGAAAAATAAACAATGGATGGATAGATGGATGGATGGATGGAACAATAAACGATGGAAGGATGGACATATTGATGGAACAAACAATGGATGATGGAACAATAAATGATGGCTGTATGATGGATGGAAGGATGGATGGAACGATAAACGATGGAAGGATGGATGTATGGATGGATGGAACGATAAATGATTAATAAATGAGGAACAATAAATGATGAAAGGATGTATGTATGGATGGATGGATGGATGGAACAGTAAACAATGGATGGATGGATGTATGGATGGAACAAACAATGGATGGAACAATAAATGATGGAAAGATTGATGGATGGATGGAACGATAAATGATGGATGGATGGAACAATAAACGAAGGAAGGATGGATGGATGATGGATGGAACAAACAATGGATGGATGGAACAATAAATGATGGATGGATGGAACAATAAACAATGGAAGGATGGATGGATGGAACAATAAATGAAGGAAGGATGGATGGATGATGGATGGAACAAACAATGGATGATGGAACAATAAATGATGGAAAGATTGATGGATGGATGGAACGATAAATGATGGATGGAAAAATAAACAATGGACGGAATGATGGATGGAACAATAAACGATGGAAGGATGGATGTATGGATGGAACAAACAATGGATGGATGGAACAATAAATGATGGATGTATGATGGATGGATGGGACGATAAATGATGGATGGATTGATTGATGGATGGATTGAACGATAAACGATGGAAGGATGGATGTATGGATGGAACAAACAATGGATGGATGGAACAATAAATGATGGATGTATGATGGATGGATGGGACGATAAATGATGGATGGATTGATTGATGGATGGATTGAACGATAAACGATGGAAGGATGGATGTATGTATAGATGGCACAATAAACGACAGAAGGATGGAATGATAAACAATGGATGGATGGATAAATGGAACGATAAATGATGGATAGATGGATGGATGGATGGATGGATGGATGAAAGAATGGATGGATGGAACCATAAATGATGGAAGGACTGATGGATGGATTGAATGATTATTAATGGATGGAGCAATTAATGATAGATAAATGGATGCCTTTCTGTGTGTTTTGTCTCCAGCTAAAATGTCCTCCATCAGGATACACATCTGCTCTCTCTCTCTCTCTGTATCTCTCTCTCTGTCTCTATAGGATTGGTCTAATCTGCTGTGGATCTCCCAGAATGCCAGAGCAGAGTGTGGCTGCAGATGGGCGTCAGTGGAGCGCGGCGGTGGGTTTATGGGTCTCCGAGGGGAAGCACCGCCGATCGAGCCCACATTAGATCAGCATCATATAACAGACTGGTACAGACCAGCACAGTCCAACACAGACCGGCATAGACCAGCACATCTGGACCTGAGGAGATCCATGACTGATCACACCCTGTTCAACAGCATAATCACAGCCATCTGTGATAAAAGCCAGTGAATCACAGGCTTGATCATTAAATGCAACAAATGCATGATGAGCATCAGGACTTTTTCAATGTTTTGAGTTTTTAATTCATACTTTAGGAGCAAAACGTTGATTGAAGTCTATGAGCCTCTACAGATCTACTGTTTAAGGGCAAATGATTCAATCAAATTATAAGTCTTTTATATAACTGCCATGATAAAGTTTATTCAGTCTTAATGCATTTAGCTCTACTTTTAAACATTGAACTTTAATGGTAATTAAATGAATCAGACTGCTAATGTCTGTAATTAAATGATCTGATTTTGTGAAGCAGGTAAACTCATTCATAGCATTAAATAAAAAAATGGTTTATTATTTATGAAATGTAATTGCAGGAAACCTCCAGATTGACAGCTGTTCTTCAGTAGCGACTCTTAAATATCTCTTATATAAAGCACAGTTCTGTTATTATAGTCAGCGTTTCTCCGTCTGTCTGTCTATTGGGCGGTTTGTGCTGTTCTGTCTGATAATGAGCTTCATTGATCAGTTTCTGTCCAGTTCACATTGATGAAGCCCAGAATGCATCATTTACTCAGCAAGTGATCCTGAGGGAGTCGATCTCTCTCTCTCTCACACACACACACACACACACACACACACACACACACACACACACAACCCTAAAGAACCAATAAAAGATTACATTCTGTATAATGAAAATTAATCTTATTGAACATCATTAAGCACTGACATTATTTTTATGACAATTAAAAATGCTGTGATTTAATTGTGCAAATCACTCATAAAATGTCACTACTACTGACAGTGAAATTTTTCAATATTAATTTATTCATGAATTAATCATTCAGTGCAGAAAGAATCAGCTTGTTCATGAATTTTCACCAATATCTTGGGGAACAATAGGTTTTTATGAAATGAAGTGGAGTAAAGCGTGCAACATTATGCTTCATAATAAAGTACAGATACTTCGAAGATCTACAAAAAAAACAAAATAACGTTTCTCCTGTACACCACTGCTCATTGCACTGAACTGATCTGAATAATGACTATCGTCTGCAGTAGAGCTGCTTTACAGCTGAAACAGTTTGTCATAATTGATCAATTAAAAAAAAAAAACTTTTATTTTCCTGTTTATTACAGTCAAACAGTCTGTATTGCTATAGGAAAACATGATTGTGAAAGTAACTTAGAGAAGATGCTGTGGTTTTGTGAGTCTCTCAGTAAACATATGCTGCAGATGTTCACACAAACACACACTTTCACTCACTCTGCCAACTTCCACCAGGTTGGTCACCATGACGATGGTTGCCGTGTTCTCCTGCCACACCATCCTCCAGAAGTCGATGACGGTCTCCTGCATCGGTCCTGCAGAGAGAAAACACACTCCATCATGTTCGGCTTAATTGAACAACCTTTGAGGAGTTACTCTATTATGGAAACAATCAATCTGAATTAATATAGTTTTTAATCAAGTGCAGACTCTAAAAAGAAAATGACTTTTGACGAATGATTAAAAGTCTTGTAATTGCTGTATGATAATGTGAGTTCAGACCTGCTCTCTCTCTCACACACACACTCACTCAACACACACACACACACAATCAACAAACACACTCACTCTCACTCAACACACACACACACGCACGCACACACACATTCACTCTCTCACCACACACACACACACACACACTCAACAAACACACTCACTCTCACTCACTCAACACAGACACACACTCAACACACACACACCCTCAACAAACACACTCACTCTCACTCACTCACTCACTCACTCAACACACACACACACACACACACACACACTCACTCAACAAACACACACACACACACACTCACTCTCACTCAACACACACACGCACGCACGCACACACACTCACTCTCTCACCACACACACTCAACAAACACACTCACTCTCACTCAACACGCACACACACACACACACACACACACACACTCAACAAACACACTCACTCTCACTCACTCAACACACACACACACACACACACACACACACACACTCACTCAACAAACACACACACACACACACACACTCACGCACGCACTCACTCAAGACACGCTAAAAACAAGCAGTTAGAAATGAATAGAGTGCAAGTGATAGAGGGTCAATTGAGTGTGTTTTTTAAAAATGAAACAAAGAAAACAAATAGATAAAATAGAATTAGAATAGAGAGTGCTAGTGTTTTTTATGCAATATTCCAAAATGCGCATACAAACAGGTGGATGAATGTTGAATGTTCAAATCTGCATGACGAGCTCCATGACAAGCTGATTTTTCAGAAACTCTATGACAGTATGTTGATGCTCAGCTGAACTCGTTCACATGTGTTCGTCAGTCGCGTGTTTCTCAGCGTCTCGATGGCTTGAATGTCTTCTTTCGCTCCCACTCGACATGCCCACGAGTCTCAGGGGACGCAGGCGAGCAGGACATCTGCTGAGTGGGTTTGTCAGACACATGCTCTCATCTTCAACATTTACCGTCGGCACACACGCGTGACAGTCTGCTGGAGAGAGCGGCAGAGATGTTTCCAGAAACTGCAGCGTCTGCGTGATATCTGAGGAGATGCTTCTGCTTCACACGAGCAATGATCTCCAACAGAAGCTGCTCAACATCCTTCATCATCAGAACCAACAGCAGACGAGTTCACAAAGCCATTCCTTACAGACTCACACACTGCAGTGAAGCTGGATCTGCTCTACAGCGCCACCTACTGAGCATCACATATCAAATACTGCTATTTTTGCTTTGAATAAGTCTCTTTTGATTTCTTGGGTGATACAGATTAAAACGGTATTCCTCAAAATGAGCTAAAACTAAAACCATAAAAACATTTCCTTACTTGAAACATAATAAACATTAACTGAAATAAAAAAATTAAAAAAATAACTTTTTAACTAGTTGCCAAAACTAAAATAGCTAAAAAATAATAATAAATTATAAAAAAAAAAATAATAATAAATTTTTTTTTTTTCGAAATTGAAACAAATATTTTTGTAGTCTAATTTATTCTTTCTACTTCAAAATTTCATGTTAAATTCAACATAAATTGTCATTTTTGTGATTAATAATTACAAAAATACTGCTATCTTTGCTTTGAATATTTTGTCTTTTTTGATTTCTTGGGTGATACAGATTAAAACGGTATTCCTCAAAATGAGCTAAAAAACTGACAGATTCTAGTAATAGGATTATTATCATTAACTAAATGAATTGAGTTGCTGAAATGGCGTTTGGTCTCATACTGTATGGCGTATCTTGTCAGTGTCTGCACTTGCTTGGCCATTTTTAGTGATAAACAGGAAAGTGGGTCCAGCTGAATTCTAGCAGTGATTTGTTAGACGGGTATAAGAAAGGTTATTATACCGCGGCAGCCCTCCTCGTGTGAAGACAGAAGAGTGTAAAGACCATCGACTCTACCGTGCGACTGCACCGGACAGGGACACCAGCAAACGATATATTGTTTTTTATTTTTCCTCTTCAGTTTTTATAACCATTTCTTACTGTGTGTAAGTAAGTTGTTGTTGTTTTAAAACGTGTGCTTGGCTCAGTGTTGATGTCTGTATAGGTTGTTTATTCAGTTTTAGTTTGATTTAATTTTAGTTATTTTAGTACTTCATACTATATGGAAATGAAATAATATATATATTGAATTTATTTGTATATGTATGTATATGTATATGTGTGTGGCTGTACATACATGTAGTTGTTTTTTGGTGTTTGGCTTAGTGTTATGTTAGAAGCATTATTATACTCATACCTTTTGTTGTTTTAATATTTTGAATAGTTTTTAACTTATTTTTTTGTTTTCATTTAAATGTTTAGTATTGAAATGTTGTATGCATTTGTCAATTTTATTTAATTTCTTTATTTTCTTAAATGTGTGTATATAGTTTTGACTTTTAGTTTTAGTTACTTTTTCTTATTTGTAAGCAGCTTTGGATAAAAGCGTCTGCTAAATGACTAAAAGTAAAAAAGTAAAAGTAAAGTAAAACTAAAACCTTAAAAAAAACATTTCCTTATATGAAACATAATAAACATTACCTGAAATAAAAAATTGAACTTATTTTTAACTAGTTGCCAAAACTAAAACAAGTCATTTTTTTTTTCGAAATGAATACAAATATTGTTTTATTCTAATTTATTCTAATTTCATGCTAAATTCAACATGACTTGGCATTTTTGTAATTATTTGTATATTTTACTAGACATTTCTGAGTGAAAGTTTCTACACACTTTTAAGTGTAATAAATGAAAATTAGCAAAAACTATATAGACATTTAAAAACGAAACTGATACACATGGCAAAACACAAACACAAAAATATTCAAAATATTATCAAAATCTAAATATGAAATATGAATATTTTCCAAATGTCAAGCAGGATATTAATTTGTCTTAGCTACAGTTGTATCTATTTAAGTGTGCATCACATGTATTATGTAAACATTTAAGTATGTTTTTCAAAAGAATATTTGGTTAAACTACCAAAGACTAAAACCTTAAATACCAATTTAATCATTTTATTTGTTACCAATAGTAATGTGGTTTTTTACGACAATGCAATGTTATTTATTTAAACAATACATTATAGATTTCATAATCCTCAATCACCACAAACTGAATGACTAATATCTAATAATAAGACTAATAATGACTGACTAATATAATCAGTTAGGCTATTGGTGCTGACTATATATTCTAATACTAATTAGATACTCTAACCTGATAAATGGCATGAATGGCATTAAAATTAATAAACATTGTGAAACATGCTATTAAAAATAAATAAATAAATAAATAAAGTAAATAAATAAAATAAAATAAACATCATGCTGTGGGGACATCATGAAAAAATGTAAATTACAGCAAAATCTGAGTAAATATTTTAGTGCTACTTTGCGTTGATTCTTTCAGTCAAACATGCACATACATGGAAAAAAACAAGCTAAAATAAGACCTGATATTATAGGATTTTAATACTGGCCAAATAAGACTGATGCCAATAACTAAAAGCACTAATATGAAGTAATAACAGCAGGGAGCTTCTCTCGCTCCAATCGAGAGGCTTTCACACGTGAAACCACAGCAAACGCTTGATGCCGGTCGAGCTCAAAGACAAGCGCCGCTTCCCAACACGCACCTGGTGCTTCATATTCCCAGAATATCTTCAACCGCACATTCCCAGGAAAACAAATGTGCTGCTAAAACTTATTGGAGAAGTTTCAGCAAAAAAAACAGAGAAAAAACAAGAGCAAACTTTATGCTGAAGTCTGAAGATTCTGCCAAAAGGGGGGAAAAACTGCACACACATCCCATATCTCAAACTTCAGCTGTCAAGAGCTGCTGACAGTCATTTCTGGAAACCCACCATTTCTCATCTGATGTGTGTGTGTGTGTGTGTGTGTGTGAGAGAGAGAGCTGCTCAATTCTTCTATAACAGCATAATATAAAACACACTGACAGACACAATGTCTTTGTGTGCTCATTATTATTACATGTTTGCAACACACACACACACACACACACACACTGCAGTGTCGCTCACCTGCTTTAACTATAACCAGTCACTAAACATCAAATTAGAGCAATAAAACCAGAAACTGCTGGTCAAGCTGCTGTGATTGTCAGTGTGTTGTTATGTGGTTGCTAAGGTGTTCTGGATGGTTGCTAGGGTTGTGCTAGTGTGTCCGATCCCTTAGTAATGTATCAGACGTTTGATTTGAGGAATGGTTCACGACTGGAGCACAAACGTTGCACTAGTACTCAGGACTAGAGGTTTATCACATCACTATCAGCACTAGTACTAGTGAAGACTGACTTAACTAACCACACTAATGACCGAGGGAGAGTTAGTGATGATCTACTGGTGTTCCTACACTGATCTAATAACTGTGAGCTCAAGCTGCTGCTGAGAGTCCAGAGCTGCATTTACTGCCAGAGTGTGTGTGTGTGTGTGTGTGTGTGTGTGAGAGAGAGTGTGTGTGTGTGTGTGTGTGTGTGTGTGAAGCTGAACTGGACTGACAGCTGCAGCTCCAAACCTCAACAGAGAACACACACACACACACACACACAACAAATCTCATTAAGGTGTTAGTTCAGCCCAAAAATGTAATTCTGTTTACTCGCCACTTTAAAGACACTATATTGAATTTGACAGTCACTGGTCTTTGTACGTTTATTTTAATCTGTGTGTGTGTACGTGTGTGTGTGTGTGTGTGCGTGTATACGCACACCAAAATCTGCTAAGGGGTAATAATAGAACAACAGTATTAAAAAGTGATTTTTCACTATTACAATCGGATTTCATGGGTTTAAATAATAATGAAAACAAAAATAGCTGTAAGAGACAGTAAAAACAACTTTTAGCACCAAAACCACTCCTTCAGGGTAAAAAAAAGAACTTGATTTTTTTAAAAATCTATAAATTTGCAACAGTGTAGTGTAAATGTAACATTTTTGACAAGCAAAGCATGTCAGTCTCTGAGTAACATGTAATGCATTTAAGCTGTGAAATAAATATAAAATAAGTATAATAAACTAGTCTCCAGCATGTTCTATAAATTGTTTGGACTACATCATAGCTTTCTGAGAAGGAGAAAAAACCCATCTTGAGTGGCTTTAACATACTGTCTGTCAAAGCGATAACATGCATCATACATAACACACACGCACTGCTGCTTAGACTACTTGCAAATTATAATGCGTTACTGATTCCAAATTAAATGACAAAAATTGTAGTTAGTAACATAATCCATCACATTTTAGGTAATATAATTGGATTAATTAGATTACTTTAGATTACTTTGACCTAACTTGTTTATCAAATTGATTTAAATAGCATAATTTTGCGTCATATTTTTCATAAAAATACAAAGAAAGAATGTTGATGTTATTAACAACATGAAGTGCATAAAAAAAAGCATTACATTGATGTTTCCCAAAGTGGGGTTCATGAAGAAACTGCAGGGGTTTGTGAGTTTAATTAAAAAAAAAGTGAATAATTAATTAAATAATAAAAATGTAAAATTAAAATAAATAATTTAAAAATAACAACATCAAAATAAAACACTTACTAAAAAAGAATAAATATTTTGTTCACCTGCATGTCATGTGACCATTAACCAGAGAACATGAAAATGTGCTTATTATTAACTCTAAATGAACCCTATTAACCCTAAAATCTCAGGGGTACTTCAAGTAAATATATTAGGTGAAAGAGATTCGGCTGACAAGAAAAAGTTTGTGAATCCATGCATCACATAAATCAGAAATAACATGAATTTGTGCATTTTAATGCATTTGAAAGACAAAATCCTTCTAAAGACATAGTAATGCATGCTTAAATTACTTACTGAGTGACTATACAAATATTGTGCTCAATCAGTCTTTGATGCGATGTTGGTATGCTGAGAAAACCCTTCTTAAAATCAATATGATTTGAAATGTGTGGGTCTGTTTTCTGTGTAATTATAGCCACCTGAATAGTGACTGGTTTTTGATTGAATATACATAGAACGTAAAGACTTTGTTGAATAACTAATTGCTATTGAATGATGTAATAAAGTAGCTTTAATCTGATTTTGAGTATTTTAAAATGTGATTTTCTAATGTCCTTTTTGGACGTAATTCAGATTACTGCTCAGGTTACTACTCAACACTGCGGGAGCAAGTGCAAAGTTGTTCTTCACTCGCTGAAATTGAATCAAAATGATCAGGGAACTGAGCGAAATACATGCTAAAGAGAATAAACGCCAATCCAGTTAAAAAGCTTCGCTGGGTTAGTGAACATCATTCAGGATGTGCTGGTTTTGACAGACGTTTTTAATGCACGAACTGCACTGATTCTGACATTCCTGATTTCAATCATTTTCTATTCTTGACTGATCTTTCGGTTAATATTTTCAACATTAGCTCAGGTTTTAGTATTTTTGAGTAAATGGCGATGAGCTAATGAACTCTTGCATTAGTTGAGTCTCTCTCCTGCAGCAGAAGTGGAAGCTTTTCTTCTCATTGGGTAAAGTGATGGTCTTTTATCCGGTCAGATCTCTCAACAGTGACAGTGTTCATACATTATTCTCTCACAAGCGCACAGAGTTAAAAATCTCTGGGTTTCTCCCGGTGCGTCTCACACCTCGACCCCGGCGCTGCGGCTCAGGACCGCTTCTGTTCCCACGCTTCACTCTTGTCTGTCTGTCTCTCATGTCAAGCTCAGAATGAAGATGATGAATTATGTATTGCTGCAGCTCTCAGAGAATCCTGATGCTGGCCGTCCTCAAGTCCAGCTCCCGTCGGCTCAAAAACCCATCCTGAAGTCCTTTATGAAATCAGTCAAATGCCCTGCATTCGTTAAAGCTGTTACTACCTCACATTTAAAGATGCAACACGTTTAATGATGGAGTGACAGAGAGACAGAGAGGGAATTAGAGAAGAAGAAGATGAGGGAACGCCTCAGGCAGCACAGATCAAACCTGAAGAACCTGAGAGCCACTGAGAGATCTGTTCCAAGCTGAAAATATATATATACAGTCCCCTCCAAAAGTATTGGGACAGTGAGGCCAATTCCTTTATTTTTGCTGTAGACTGAAAACATTTGGGTTTGACACCAAAATATGAATATCAGAGAAGAGATTTACATGCTGGCTTTTATTTCCAGGTATTTACATCTGGATCTGACACACAACTGAGAAGATTTCACCTTTTCTTTGAACCCACCCATTTTTCATGTTACCAAAAGTATTGGAAGACGTGACTGACAGGTGTATTTTGTTACCCAGATGTGTCCTATTAATTGATTATTCAAACAATAAATAGCACTGAATGTCTACGCTCAGTTTCAGATTTGGGTTTTGCCTGTTCAAACTGCATTTATAGTTAAGAGGTGTAACCAACATGAAAACCAGAGAGCTGTCTATGGGTCAAAAACAAGCAATTGTGAAGTTGAGAGAAGAAGGAAAATCAATCAGAGCCATTGCACACACATTGGTCATAGCCATTTCAACCATTTGGAATCTCCTGAGGAAGAAAGAAGCCGCTGGTGTACTAAGTAACAGACATCGAACCAAGGAAAACAACTGCAGTTGATGACAGAAACATTGTGAGAGCTGTCAGGAAAGACCCTAAAACAACTGTAAGTGAGATCAGCAACATCCTCCAGAGGGCAGGAGTGAAGGAATCACAATCTACTGTTCGCAGAAGACTTCATGACCACAAGTAACCACTCATTAGCAAGAAGAATAGGAAGGCCAGGCTGGAATTTGCCAAAAAGTACAGAGATGAGCCTCAAAAATTCTGGGACAAAGTTTTATGGACTGATGAGACAAAGATGAACCTTTACCAAAGTAACGGAAAGGCTAAAGTTTGGAGAAAGAAAGGATCTGCTCATGATCCCAAACATACAAGCTCATCTGAAACACAGGGTACACAGGTGTACATTATAGTACACATTACACAAGTAATGTAACGGCTTGGGCTTTCATCGCTTCTTCTGGGACAGGCTCATTAATCTTCATTAATGATGTAACACATGATGGCAGCAGCTAAATTAACTCAGAAGTCTACAGAAATATTTTGTCTGACAATTTACAGAAAGATGCAACCAAACTGATTGGGAGATCCTTCATCATGCAGAAAGATAATGACCCAAAACATAGTGCCAAAACAACAAAGGAGTTCATCAGGGGCAAGAAGTGGAAGGTTTTAGACTGGTCAAGTCAATCTCCACACTTAAACCCTGTAGAGGATGCATTTTACCTGCTAAAGAAGAGACTGAAGGGAGTAACCCCCCAAAACTGAAAGAGGCTGCGCTGAAAGCCTGGAAAAGCATCACAATAGAAGAATGCTAAAGTTTGGTGATGTCAATGGGTCACAGGCTTGATGCAGTTATTGAAAGCAAAGGATTTGCAACTAAATATGAAGTCTTTTTCACTTTAATCTGTTAATTCTATCTGTTCCAATACTTTTGGTAACATGAAAAATGGGTGGGTTCAAACAAAAGGTGCTATCTTCTAAGTTGTGTATCAGATCCAGATGAAAATACCTGTAAATAAAAGCTGAAATGTTAATCTCTCACCTCATATTCATCTTTTCATGTCATATATATATATATATGACATGATATATGACTATATAAGTAATTGAATTCATTTATATAGCTGTAAATAATTAACCGTTTTTAAAGAAACTACTAATTTTATTCATCAAGTCAATTGATCAAAAGTGACAGTCAAGACAATTATAATGTTACAAAAGATTTATATTTCAATAAATGCTTTTGATTCAGGATTTAACATCTGTGAATCCTGAAAAATAAAATGTATCATGGTTTCCACAAAAATATTGAGCAGCACAACTGTGTTCAACATTGATAATAATCAGAAATGTTTGTTGATCAGTAAATCAGTATATTATTATGATTTCTGAAGATCATGTGACACTGAAGACTGGAGTAATGATGCTGAAAATACAGCTGCAGATCACAGAAATACATTACAGTTTAACACATATTCACATAGAAAACAGCTGTATTACACTGACATAATATTTGACTGTTTTTATTGTATTTTTCATTAAATAAATGAAGCCTTGGTGAGCAGAAGAGACTTCTTTCAAAAACATTTAAAAAACATTACCAACCCCAAACTTATTAACTTTTAGTAGTTTTTAAAACTCTTTAGATTTTTAATACGTTTAAATAAATGAAAATCATAAGTCTCAAAATATCTAAATGTACAGTTCAAATATTAAAACATTTAAAATAAAATATAGTTAATAATCTAAAAATTAAATTAAAATTGCAATTTAAAATGGATTGCAGATTCTGTCTGTAAAACAGTTGTGGCAGTAAAGCCCTTCGAAGATATTTGAGACACTGGAAGAGAGTGTGATGGATGTGTTAGTATGCAGAGGAACCTCGATCACATGTGTGTGTGTGTCTGTGTGTGCGTGCGTGTGTGTGTGAGTGCATTTTAATTGAGACACGGAGGAGAGCAGAATGCAATGCTCTAATAAACAGGTAATTATGCAACTCCCCTCACACACACCGGCAGATTGAGACGGCATCAGAGACCACACACACACACTCACACACACACACACACACACACACACACACACACTCATCCATCAGCTTTAACCCGTGAGCACGTCCAAGACGCCACCACTGGCCCCCAGCAGGCCAGATTAGACGAGTGACAAACGCACTTCTGTTAATCCATTTATTTAATATGCCACCCGTGTGCTGCCCATCGCAGCCAGACCTGATTAATCGCTCAGGAGACGTGAAGGGCAGCTGAACACACACACACTCAATCTAACAAAATAAGACCCAGTGGACTCCGGGCATCTGCCTCCACACACACACACACACACACACACACACAGAGAAGAATGATCCGGCTCTTACCTTGTGTAGCGATGTAGTGATTCGGCCTGTGATAGCCCTGAAACACACACAGACAGATCCCATCATTACATTACATTTTATATATATATATATTAGTGCTGTCAAACGATTAATCGCATCCAAAATAAAAGTTTTTTGTTTACATAATATGTGTGTGTGTGCTGTGTATATTATATTATTATTATTTATATATAAATACAAACACATGCATGTATATATTTAAGAAAAATATGTTAAGATTATATATTAAATATTTATATATAGTATAAAATATAAGAATATAAATGTATATGCATGTAAATATTTCCAAAATATATGCTGTATGTGTGTGTATCTATATATCTACATAATAAATATACAGTACACACACATATATTCTGTAAAGAAAAACTTTTATTTTGGATGCGATTAATCTCGATTAATCATTTGACAGCACTAATATATATATATATATATATATATATATATATATATATATATATATTTATATATTTATTTATTTATGTGAGTGATTGTGAGTGTGTTCAGAATGAACAACAACAACAAAAAACAGGAGTGATTTCAACCTTGACTAACCCTACAAGTGTCATAAAAAGTAGAAACGACCTGAGATTCAACTGAAGATCAGCTGATGTTGAGGATCTGATGATCATCATCCAAAACGTAAGACTAATATCTGACCTTTGACCTTCAACTAAACACAGACACCACCTTCACTATCAGCACACACACACACACACACACACACACACACACTCTGGTTTCCTTTATAACAATCCAGTGAGACACAGACATGCAGGCGAACAGTGAGCAAACAAAGACAAATGTGCTAAAACAGAAATACGTTTAGCAGCAGCCGTGGAGAGTTTATTGGACGGGTTTAAAAAGCTTCTGGAGTAGAAAAGAAAGTGCAGCATCCATCCATCCATAGAGGAGTGAGCCTCTTCAACACACACACACACACACACAGATCTAATAATGACTGCAAGCGCTGAACAAACAAAGAGCAATAAAGCCAGAGACGAGCTAAATAATTTACATCTGTGCATTGGTAAAGAGACTTAAAGTGGCTAATAACCAGAGCTGACTAATGATGCTATTAGAGAACCCTTCAGACAACTGGATATCGAGCGCTCGCCATTACAGCCTGTTTACATCCAATGCAACTCAACCAAACAACAGTTACACACACATCAATACTGTTAACACCGAGTCTGAGACTCAAGTTCTGCCATGCATTAAACATCTCTCTTTTGGGTTGTTTATTTCTCACCAATTAAAAGCTTTTAAAGGGAACATCACAATATTTTGTCTCTAAAGATCTTTAGTGTATAGTAACACACCTGCTGTTAGATCAGATGTGAGATGATCAAACACTACCCAGAATGCATTTCAGCACGAGTCCATCTCTCTCTCTATCAGTGCTGAACCCTTTTATTTGTCCCTAAAGTCTCCTGCACTCGTCCGCTGTCATCCCTCGCTCTATAATTTACACTGCTTATCTGTTCCTCCTTCCATCCCGAGAGGATCCGGAGTGTGTGTGTGTGTGTGCGTGAGAGTGTGTGTGTACTCATGCGCTTGATGATATGTGAATGTGGCTTGATGTGTGTGTGCGCGTGTGTGTGAGTGTGTGTGTGAGTGAGTGAGAGTGTGAGTGTGTGTGTGCGTGTGTGTGAGTGAGTGAGTGTGTGAGTGAGTGCGAGTGTGTGTGAGTGAGTGAGAGTGTGTGTGTGTGTGTGTGTGTGTGTGTGGGAGTGAGTGAGTGTGAGTGAGTGCGAGTGTGTGTGTTTGTGTGTGTGTGAGTGAGTGCGAGTGTGTGAGTGAGTGAGAGTGTGTGTATGCGTGTGTGTGTGAGTGTGTACTCATACGCTTGATATCATGTGAATGTGGCTTGATGTGTGTGTGTGTGTGTGTGTGTGTGTGTGTGTGTGTGTGTGTGTGTGTGTGTGTGTGAGAGAGTGTGTGTGAGTGAGTGCGAGTGAGTGTGTGCGTGTGTGAGTGAGTGTGTGTGAGTGAATGTGTGAGTGTGTGCGCACTCATGCTCTTGATATCATGTGAGTGTGGCTTGATGTGTGTGAGTGTGTGTGTTGTGCAGTGACCTTTGTGAGAAGGTCACTGCTGCTTTTGTACTCACATCAACGTAATTAGCATTAATGTAATCAGAGTTCTGCTCTCCGTCCAGATTCTGCAGCCGCACACGCGAGTGATCATCTGCAGACAGAAACACACACACACACACACACACACACACACACACGTTAGCCTCTCATGTTGTATGTTTCTCTCCATCTCCTCCTGATGTCTCTGACATCGCAACCTATATATAAGATTTTATATAATATCATATAATATAATTATTATATTACCGGTACATATTATATATTGTTGATTGGGGTAAATTAGAGCATTTTAGGAAATTAAATAAACTTACATTTAAGAGAGTGTCAGATAGATATGAAAATGATCAACAAATGTATAAGAGAACTGATTCTGGAGCAAGAATCTTGACTAACAGTAAAACCAGAGCATAAAAATAACATGTTGGCAGGGAATTGAGAAAATATACCAGCCATATTTATTTATTTATTTATTTTTCTGGCCATGAAACTGGCTGTGAGTTATTTAATTACAAAACAGACATAAAAAATGGGCAAAACACATCTAATTGCAATTATTTATTTATATAGAAAAATTAAGTCACTAAAGAAATATCACTAGTGAAATGTAAAGAATTTCATAATAATTTTAATTTATATAATAATTATAACAATACTACTACTACTGCAACTAATAATAATACTATTTATTTAGATCTAAGGTTTGTTTGTTTATTTATTCATTCAAACTATAAAAATGATTTCAATAAAGACATATCACTATAATACTATAGAAGCATATGGATAGTAAAATTCAATTTGAAATGTAATATGCAAAATGGCAATGTATTTCTGTATTTAAATTTATTTAATGGCAAATGTAAATTATACAGTATAATTTAATTTTAATTTTGCACCAAACATTGCACATATGTATGGGACAATATCAATTTGAATACAAAAATAAATTCCCGTTTTGCATATTACATTTCAAAATGAATATTGCTACCCATATGCTTCCATATAATACTATTGACCTGTAAAGTATTTCATAATAACTCAATGCTTGTATTTTTGAGATCCAGCTGCTTTAAAAGACATCCATTGATTTGATATAAGCAGCAAATCATGAACAGCAGGAACTCTGGAGTATTTCAGAAACACGGACTGATACGCACAAGCGATGATGTTTCCGTAGCGGTTCTTCATGCGGTTCTCGTCTTTCTTGGCTGAATCCCAGGGGGCAGACTGACCCTCGAAGAAGCTCTGAAGAGACAGAAACACACAGAGAGAGACGGAGACACGTGAGAGTCCAGCAGAAACCACATCTGCTCCAGTCCTGGAACTGAGGAGAAGGTTAGGATGAAGCGTCAAAGCAGCTCATACACACACAGTTACTCCTCTCGGATCCGTCTGTCTCATCTGAGAATCAAAAACCTCGTCCAATCCCAGCTGCTCATCATTAACACAATAACATCAAGGAGAAACAGTCGCTGCAATATTGTGCCTTGTTTTCCATTAAAAGATCTGCACATTCTTAAATAAAGAATATGAATTATTGAAAAGCACAGCTGAGGTGCGAGCTGTAATTTAACCATAAACCTCATTACATTCAGTTTGATCTCTGCGTAAAAAAAAAAAACAGCTTCATCTTCTCAAGAAAACTCATGTTTTTACTGAAAACAAGACAAAAATACTGATTAAAAATGCATTCTTTTTGCAACTCAAGCTGATCTGAGCAAACGCACGCACGCACGTCATTTTTATTAATTGTATTTGTTTATTAATTTTTTACTTTATTACTTTATTTATTAACTTTTTTAAAACCTTTATAGTAATTATTAATGTTTATTTTGTTTGGTTTCCTGCAGTGTTATTTTAGTATCAATGAAATTCAATGATATTTTTTGTTAATATTTTGAATTCATTTTTTTAAATATATTTTTGATTTCACTTTAACTTTAGGTTAAGTTTTGGTGTTTTGTTGTAGTTGTTGTCTGTCTGTTTGTTTTTGCCATTCATTCATTCATTCAATCAATCAATGACATTTTTATTGATTAGTTTATAGGTTTAGTTTGGGTTCCTGCAGTGTTCATTTAATATCACTGAGAGATGGTTATAGTTTGTGTTAATATTGTAAATTAGGTTTTTGTAAATTTTCTGTTTTCACTTTTATTTATTTATTTGTTTGTTTGTTTATTTATTGCCTTGTTGCCTGTTTTGTTGCCTTTTTTGTTACCAATGTTGCCTTGGTAACTAGCCGAAATAAAAAGTTTAAGTTTTATCTCACTTCAGTTAACATTTATTTTATTTCAAATAACTTTTTTTTTCCAACTTCTGATCATGATCAAGCATCAACATGAAGGTTTTATGTACATGTGTGTGCTCATACTGTGTTTTACTGAGCGGAAACATGCAGAAATCATCTATAAATCCAGTTGTTTTTCCTCCCTCTCTAACTTTTATATTCTCAACACAGTAGAACGATCTCCTAATGAGACGAGCTTCTCTGTTCTCCCTCTTAAGAATCAAACGGCTATTAATGTATTGGAGAAGAGGAGCGGTTTGACATCGACTCGAGCAGATGAATGACGACACTCACTTTGACCATGTGACTCCTCAGAGACCAATGATTCATCTGCTTTCCCATCATTAATTCATGCCGGAAAACTTCACTAATGATCGCTCACATCATCTGCATGACTGACACTTTAGAACTTAAATATCATCTTTCATGGGTTTTATCTCCATCCATTCAACTTATGAAAAATAATAGAAAAGTATAAATCTAAAACCATGAATAAAGGACTATGTGGCGATCTGAAAACATGAAAACATGCAAAACATCAAAATCACAATGAGCTTCATATGAAGAACCTCAGAGACTCCAGCTGAAGGTCCTGAGGAACATCACAAAACCATCATTTTCACTCAGAAAACTTCTGGAAGACTGGACACACACTTCAACTTAGAAGAGAAAACAACTACAAATCAAGTTATTTCATATTTTAATTCACCCCCTCAACAACTGTATTTTTCTTTGAAGAACCAAAAAAAATTGCGATTACAGATGACTCAAGAACAAAAAAGGTAAAAATAAAAAGTTAAAATAAAAATATATATTATAATTATAATATTATAAAAAATATTATTATAAAATATTATATTATTACTTTTATTTTATTTAGTTTTGTTTTGTTTTACCATTAATCATTTTGTTACTCCAGAAGTTTCAATAACTGATTTGAAATATGACGACAAAAGCTTTAAATAAGCTAAAACAACTAAAAATGTATATATTTCATATTTTAATTCGACCCCTCAACAATTGTACTGTATTTTTCCTTGAAGAAGCAGGATTCTCACAGTCTTGGAAAACCTGGATATACACTAAAAAAAAAAAAAAGAATTGTTCCAAAAAGTTGTTTCAATTTAAAATAATTTGTTACCCCACTGACTTAAAATTTTGAGTTTATTCAACTAAAATATTCCAGTTGTCCCTTAAATTAACATTGAGTAATTTAAAATGTCAAGTTGAGTAAACTAAAAAATTTACGTCAGTGGGGTAACAAATTATTTTAAGTTGAAACAACTTTTTGGAACAATTCTTTTTTTTTAGTGTATGAGGAAAAGTCATGGTAATTAATAAAGTCTTAACCTCAATATGATATATATTTTTAATGAATTTACATTTTCCAAGTTATGCCACATGCTAAAATATATTATTGGGTATAAAACATCCTGATCCCTGATTCAGTAAATCATGAATGACTGGAACGTTTTGCAGACTGACTGGTTAAAAAGAGCAGGATCCCTGAAGAACATCGAGCTCTTAAAACTTTTTATAAACTAAAAATGTCTTGAAAGCAAAACTTTGTTTTGAGATCTTGTGCTGGACCCAAGTCACAAATCACAATCTACATCATCATCAACATTATAATCATCATTTTCAGCGTCTCTCAGTTACAAAGGAACCAAACGAAGTGTGATCTTACCTCATTGATCTGATCCACAGAGAACCAACAGAACCAGAAGAGAGAGACACAGCGTATAAGTCAACAATAACACAATAACACACACACACACACACACACACACACACACACACACACACACACACACACACACTTCATCATATGAACCCCGAAGGCTTCAGAAAGGCCAGGCGTGTTTGTGTCACTGTGTGTTTGACATCTTCATCTATAATAGAGGAGACAGAACCTCACTGATCATGGAGAGGAGAACAGGAGCACAGCAGACGAGAGGTGATGGAGAACCAGGGGAGAGGAGACGTGACAGGAGTGAATGAGGATGATGATGAAGATGAAGATCAGTGCTTCTCATCCTCTCTGACTCAAAGCTCCCCGTCTAACACATTATATGAAAACCCCCTCACAGAGACTAGATCTCAATTCTAGGATTTCTTCTTTAATTGAGTTATTTATTTTAACTATTATATTTAGTTATTTAGTGTAACCCCGGTGTCCTGGCCAAATTCCCTCCACTGGCCCTTATCAATCATGGCCTCCTAGTAATCCCATCCACTTGATTGGCTCTATCACTCTCTCCTCTCCACCTGTAGCTGGTGTGTGGTGAGCACACTGACGCCGTTGTGCTGTGGCTGCCGTCACATCATCCAGGTGGATGCTGCACATTGGTGTTGGTTGAGGAGAGACCCCTTAAATGATTGTAAAGTGCTTTGGGTGTACAACAATACACAATAAAGCGCTATATAAATGCCTCATTCATTCATTCTATTTAATTGAGCTTAATTGAATTTAAATTAATTTTTAATTATTTAATTTTAACCTTCACTCATTGTGATACCAGAAGTTTCAAGAACTGTACATTCTTGAAGAAAAACATATATTAAGGGAAAATAAATACATACATTTTTATTTTATTTTTATTTTCGTTTTGGACCCCAGGCTCTGGTTGAGAAGCACTGATCTAGTGTGTGTGTGTGTGTGTGTGTGTGTGTGTAGGTGTAACCATATTTTGGGGACAAATCTGCACCTAGAAGTGAGTTAAATTAAGTATGACCTAAACTGTAAAAATGGTATAAAATAAACTTTTGTAAAAATGCAGAAATATTTGTGTGAGGATTTGTTTACAGTATAGCAGAAGTCTAATGAATTCAGAAAACAAAGTAAACGTGTGTCTGTGTGTGTGTGTGTGTGTGTGTGTGTGCAGCAGCAGCTGATGTGAACACACTCTCACATTAACAAACTATCTGACTTAAACAGAAACACGCTCACCATCATCATCATCATCATCATCATCATCATGATGAATGACACTAACCACGAGTGAGGAACAGTGTTGGGGGAAACACATTACAAGTAAAGGGAGTTACGTAATCAGATTATTTTTTTTAAGTAACTAGCAAAGTAACGTATTACTTTTTAATTCAGAAGGAAATATCTGAGTTACTTTTTCAAGTAATTAACTCCAGTTCCTGTGTTTCTGATGTATTGAGTGACAGATCTGGTGTTGAGAGAAATCAGGAGTAAGTGCAGAGTGTTGTGTGTGAACATGATCTTACTGTAGTTCTAGACTAAATATCATCATGATCTTACTGTAGTTCTAGACTAAATATCATCATGATCTTACTGTAGTTCTAGACTAAATATCATCATGATCTTACTGTAGTTCTAGACTAAATATCAACATGATCTTACTGTAGTTCTAGACTAAATATCAACATGATTTTACTGTAGTTCTAGACTAAATATCTACATGATCTTACTGTAGTTCTAGACTAAATATCTACATGATCTTACTGTAGTTCTAGACTAAATATCAACATGATCTTACTGTAGTTCTAGACTAAATATCTACATGATCTTACTGTAGTTCTAGACTAAATATCTACATGTATTTACTCATCTCACCTGCACTAAAACACATTCAGTGTTCCTCACAATCAATAAAAACAGTCAAATGCAAACTCAGAATATTATACAAACCTGCAATAATTAAATATGTTAAATAAGACAAATATCAGTTATGTATTTAATCCTATTTTATTAACTAATGTCTTTACTACTGACCTTCGATGATCCAATTCAATTATACTAATAAGCAGAAATGACACATTTGTGTTTGATTGTAGTTATTGCTGAATAGTGTTGAACTTTCTTCTCCTGCGTCATATTCTTCATGTGATTAGTTTGAGCTGCACCCTCTACTTTACAGACCTGAATCTACATTTCCTTCAGCCTGAAGCGCGCATTCAAATCACTTTTGTTATGAAAGGGCTTTTACGTTTGTACAAGAAAAACTTTTTATATTAAAAACAAGCAAGCAAGCCCTGCCCAGATTTAAAAAGTAACTCAAAAGTAACGTAACACATTACTCCGTACTTAACGTAACATAATTACTTGCTTTTTTAGGGAGTAACGCAATATTGTAATGCATTCCTTTTAAAGGTATCTTTCCCCAACACTGCTGAGGATGATGGGATCGATGAGCTCTTACCTCATATTCCTCTTTGAATCCATAGCCTTCGGCGCATTTCATCTGCGTGATGTGCTGCAGAAGGTCGGCGACGCGGATGGCGGGATGCAGCTGGCCCGTCTGGTACGGCACGTCCACGGCCTCGCGCTTGCGCAGCGAGTGTGTATGCGACGAGTGTGTGTGTGTGTGCGACTGCACCAGGCTGCTGGTGTCGCTGGTCAGGGTTTGAGTCTCGTCTGCAACACAGGACAGAAAAAACATGCGATGACTTCAGGCCAAAGAACGTGGCGGTCAAACACATCACGCTTACGCTTCCTTTTACACTGACTTCCTAATGGCCCAAAATAATTTAAATGTTCATAATCAATCATGAGCTGAAATGTAGTTATAAATTGAAAGAATACTTCACTAAAAATGAAAATATGTCATCATTTATTCACACTCATACCATTCCAAACCTGCATGCTGTGTTTCAAAATGTGAAATATTGTAAAAAATTTAATTATGTATAATATTATAATATAATATATATGAAGAGTTCATTTGAAAAACAGTCTTTAAAAATGTTTATAAATCATGTTTTTTTTTATCCTGCATTCCAATTAATATAAATCAAACTGCAGTTGGGTTGTTTTTGATTAAATAATAATAACTAAAAAAATACAGCAAACTAACACAATAAAATACAATAAAACATGATAACACAATAAAAAAACATGATTTATGAAAATTTATAAAAACAGAGTTATCTGTTTTTGCAAATAAACTCTTCATATTATAATACAAAATTGTTATTTAATAAATATAATTATTTAATATAAATTTAGACAAAATAAAATTGATTCTGTGAAACAAAAAAAAATTAAATAAATCACATAACCCTGTTTAAAAAAAACCCTGAAAACCAGCCTAAGCTGGTCTTTAAGATGGATGTAGCTGGTTTAAGTTGGACTTCCAATCTGGTCGGCTATAAAGTGGTCAAAACCCCTCTAAAACCAGCCAAGACCAGCCAACCAGCTAACAATGGTTTTAGCCATTTTTGTTTTCAGCAGGGACACCTTACAGGTTTGAAACAACATGAGAGCAAGCAAATAAAGACATAATACACATTTTTGTCTGAACATTTCTTTTTGAATAAGTAAGGCAAGACACTGCAGGTGAAAACGATAGAAATTTAAGTAATAAATATCACCGTTGTAGTAAAAAAAAACAAAAAAAACATTCATTTCCAGAACATAAATCTGAACACTGGATAAATCCAGGATCAAAATTATTGTTTGATTTTGTTGACATATTATAGTTTAAGGTTTTTACTGAGGTAATTTTGGACTATCAATACTATCAATAGACAGAAAATATTTCATTTTCACCATGTTTTTAGGAATAAAATGTTGCATAAATCACTGTGAATGATATATCAACAAACCCCTCAGTAAAACCCTTCAGAATATATGATAATATATAGAATATGTAGAGGGATAAAACTAAGTTTTGGTGTTTGTAAGTGCTGCTGAAGTGGAGATAAAACTTCAAATGCGCCTTTAAATATATGCATTTCTACCACGTTTTTAGAAGTAAAATGCTGTATAAATCAGCGAGAATGATATATAAACAAATCTCTCAGCAAAAATCTTCAGAATATAGAGAGGAATAAACGTTTAAGTTTTGGTGTTTGTAAGTGTTACTAAAATGGAGAAAAAACTGTCCACCTTTAAAGATTTGCATTTTTACCATGTTTTTAGGAGTAAAATGTTGTACAAATCAGCGAGAATGATATATGAACAATCCCCTCAGTAAAAACCTTCAGAATATAGATAGGAATAAACCTCTAAGTTTTGGTGTTTGTAAGTGTTACTAAAATGGAGAAAAAATCTTGACAACCTTTAAAGATGTGCATTTTTACCATGTTTTTAAAAGTAAAATATTGTATAAATCAGTGTATATGAGAAAATTCCTCAGTAAAAACCTTAGGAATATAGAGAGGAATAAACCTCTAAGTTTTGGTGCTTGTAAGTGTTACTACAGTGAACAAAAATCTTTTTAAAGATATATACTGTAACTGAAATCTACAGATGCAAATAGATGAAGTGCAATAAAATGTGTATTTTAGATGTTTTCTTTCCTCTAGTCTGAACGAAGACATGATTTTCAAACTTGACCAGTGCAATGTTCCCCCTGTAAGTGTCTTTGCCTTAATTGCCTGTATTTTTCCTCATAATCAATCAGTGTAAAAGAAAGTGCTCGATTCATTGGCGATGGATGATCATGACACGACGTAGCAGGAAGGGTGGATGAGTGGATGTGGAGGGAGGGATCGATTGACTGCCCCGCTTGTTCATTCCTTCGTGAAATATCACGTGATGCTTCCTCTATAACTTCAAAGAAACACGGCTAGAATTGGCCTTTGTGCCTGTTTTGCCCTGATCTGAGATCTGCCATGAGGCGTGGGTGCTGTCAATCAACAGCAAAGCATGAGCGGAAGAGTGATGACAGATGTTCAGAAACACATGGGCCAAAGCACAACAAGCCAAAGCAAAGAGAGAAGAAACACAATGCAGGAGGAGGATGATGATGATGATGGTTGAGGATGCGGTGGACGAGTGATGCTGTAACGCGCCAATGGAGGGAGAGGGACGTGACTCTAGTGAAACACACAATCTCTGTCACGCTGATGAACTTACCATTAATGGGGACTTTTTAAGCAGATACATTAGAGGTTAAACGAGAGAAGAGAGAGACAGAGAGAGCGAGAGACAGCCAGAGAGAAGAGAGAGAGAAGAAGAAGAAGACAGGGTATAAGCAACAATTACACCAAAGAGAACTAGCAGAGCTCTGATCAGTCGCAGGGCGATCGGGGATCCGGGTGTTATATGGGACTCAAATCACAATGAAGGAGAAAAATGAGTTTCAAAACAAAAGAAGAAATGCAAATAAAATTGATGAACATTGCAATCGCTTCATGGAGATCTACAGAGCAGCGGCCTCAGACGGCTGATCGAGTGTGCTGAGGAGGTCAAAGATTACGTGGGGGCCAATCAGACTCGTCATCTGTTAAAATTACGTGCCCTCATTTTCAAAAATGATCTACAAAAATACAACTTCAGTGAGGATAAAGACGATCTTTGCTGAACTCGATGTGTTTTGTGCAGCTTAAAGACAATAAATGCATTTTATAATAATAATAATAATAATAATAATAACTAACTGCATAACTATTATTGTTATTAATGAAAAAAAATAGAAAAATAAATATAATACATTTATTAATGAATTATAATTAAAAATACAATAATTAAAAATATAATAAAACATACAAATCTGAAAAATTAATAAATACATTTTAAAATAATATATAGTAAAATAGAAAAAATAGAAAACCGATATATATTAAATAAATTAAACTATAAGTGAAAATGATAATAAACAAACAAATAAATATTTAGCAAAATTATAAAAATAGACAAGAGAAACAATAAATGCATTAAATTATACATTACAATTATAGCAAATGAATAAATCATATAAATGAAAAATTTCAAAATAAATAAAAATGATAAAACACATAATATATACATTAAATTATAAATTTAAATTTAAATAATACTAATAATAAATAGTGAAATAAGTTATACATTTAAATAACTATAATACAAATATAATAAAATAGAATAAAAATAGAAAAATAGAAATGTATGAAATGATCTATTAAAATTATAATAAACATAAACAATTATAAAACTAATAATAAAACTAAAACGAAAATAAAATTATAAAATAATAGAGTAAAAATGTAAAAAAATATAATAAATGCAAAAATGCACAAATGCATAAATAAATCAAAAGCAGCACTTGATTTTAAAACTTTTGTACAATAAATACTTCATGTCCAGTGTAAAATCTACATCCTAAGGCGTAAACGTTTGAGAAGTGCTGAAGCAGCAGCTGAGCTGATTGTGCTTCTTCTCATGTTGAACATCAGCATCATCTTCACTGCTCCATAAACCCTCATGTGCCGGAGGTGAAGTTTTCCTATTTTTCCCCCGCTTTATTGTGTAAAGTAAACCTGTTCCCGCTCGAGCGATCGTTTACATGTGCCGTTAGCCGAGAGTCATTCATATTTAATACGCTGCTCTGAGCTCTTATTTTTCATCACATTATGTTTCAATTAAATTCTCAGGCCTTGTGAGGGCCGACTCTGGGGTACGGAGCACTTTAGATAAATAGGGTGTAGAGGTGCCACGAAAATTAGACAAAACCTGCTTTATTATTCTATTTTATCATAGAATAAACCAATAAACAGCCACAAAATAAGAAAAAGAAAAACAAGTAGGTCAGAAAGAGCTGCTAAAGGCAGAAGAAACATTACAGAGAATAGGAAAGAAGCACAGAAACACTGGAGTGGATGTAGAGAACGAGACGGAAATGCTGATCCAGCCATCCTTCTCGAAAAACGACAAAAAAACATCCCGAGGGGAAAATCGACACCGGCAAAACCGGCTCCACATTTACACAGTAAAGCTATGGCTCGTGAACTGCACCGACCTGAAGAACCGCAGAGCGATGCATTTACATTACACTTGCCAGGCGCTTTTATTGCATTTAACATTTTACCAGTTCTTCAGTTCTAATGCAACAGCATCATCATCGTCACCATCATCATCGTCATCATCATCATCATCATCAGCTCTGGTTTAATAAACCCCAAAACTTTTAAACGTGCACTCCTCATCAGTATCTTGGTGCTCACACAACTACTTGCATTAAAAAAAAAACAAAGAAAAAGAAAAAAAGAATGATTTCTTGATTTTGAATTTTGATGCACTTTATTATTATTAAATTATATTTATTATTAAATTATTAATGTATTATTAGAATTTATTAATACATATATTTATTATGATAATTATTATAAAAATTTTATTATTATTAATAAAAATGTAAATAACTATATTAATACAGTAGCATTATAAATTAATTTAATACATTTTAATAATGTAATAATGCATACAGTTTAAATTATGTTTAAAAATAATTTCTTTTAAAATAATATAAAATAATTTAAATAATGATATTAAGTGTATTATACCGATAGCAACAACAATAAATTAAATAAATTAAATATTGGTTTAAATTAGTACTGTCAAACGATTAATCGCATCCAAAAGAAAAGTTTTTGTTTACATATATATATATATATATATATATATATATATATATAAATACACACACATGCATGTATATATTTCAGAAAAATATGTTATGTTTATATATTAAAAATATTTTAATATAAATTATATGAAATTTATATTAAATAAAAATATAAAGTATATGAATATAAATATATACATGTAGATGCATGCAAATATTTTCAAAATATATACTGTATGTGTGTGTGTTTATGTATACATAATAAATATACACAGAACACACATATTATGTAAACAAAAACTTTTATTTTGGATGCAATTAATTGTTTGACAGCACTAGTTTAAATTAAATTAAACATTGATAATTGATTATTACATTATTCAATTAAATTTATTAATTTACATTTTTAATTTATCAATAAATTATTATTATTAATATAACTAATAATATAGTAGTAAAAACAGTAGTAGTAATAATAATACGGTTAATTTATTTCTTGTATCGTTTGTTTAATACATTTTTGGATGCTCTTTTGGAGTGCTCTGACTTCAAATGTGTGATTTGCCTGAACTCGGGATCGATTCACTAACATCACCGCTCATGTGTGTTGAATGTGCAGCTACAGCATCATCCATCCACTCCTCCACCTCCAGGCCACATGTCTGTCCATGCAAATGAGATGTCAGACAGGAAGTGACATCATGGGATGGAGTGAAGGCGGAAGCCAAAGGAAGAGAAGCGACAGATGGAAGGACAGGTGTGTTGATGAGAAGCTGCAAAACAACCCAAATCAAACAAACATGATGTGGAGAAACACAGACGCGGCTCACCTAAGATCGCGGTGGGAACGAAGGGGTCTGGAGGAGAAACGCAGAAACACACCGAGAGAAGAGAAACACACACATCATCAGTCAACAGCTTTCTGCTTTAATACAGCAGATCTTCAAGCTCCTCTTCTGTCCTGCACAACTTTCACAGTCAAATAAGGCAAGATATTTCCTTCAGTATTTCTGCTACAATCATGATAAAGCTACTAGTTTTTAATCTTTTTTTACAAACAAACAGAAACAATAGATCCTGGGAGAAAAACATTTTTTTGCTTTGTTTAGTATCTTAATTAAATAAAATGTAATGCTGTTGTGTGTATGTGCATACACACATACACACATATACACACATACACACATATACACATACACACATATACACACATACACACATACACACACACATATACACACATACACACATATACACACATACACACATACACACATATACACACATACACACATACACACATACACACACATACACACATACACACATATACACACATATACACACATACACACATAGACACATATACACACACATACACATATACACATAACTGTGTGTGTGTGTGTGTGTGTGTGTGTGAGTAACTGTGTGTGTGTGTGTGTGTGAGTAACTGTGTGTGTGAGTAACTGTGTGTGTGTGTGTGTGAGTAACTGTGTGTGTGTGTGTGTGTGTTTACCTGGGTAATACGTGTTCGGGATGCTGCTGCTCAGTGTGTTTGTCTTCACCGTCAGAGAACACGGAGAAGATCCGGCTTCACACAGAAAAACACCATTACACTCACACAAACATTTCCGTCAACTCAAATAAAGCTGAAAACAATAAAAAAATTGAAATATTTGCAATATTATTAATAAGTAACTAAACAAAAATGAAAAACACTGCCTTGGTAACTACCTGAAATAACTAAGTTGAAGCACAAAAATGACTCAATGGAAATTAATTAAAACTGAAACTGAAACTAAAATAAATGAATATAAACTCATAAACAGTACATTATATTTTATTATAGTATACTATAATAAAATATAGTTTATTATATACATAACATTTTAAATAACAAAAGCATTTTTGTATATTAAACTAAATGAAAATTTCCAGTTAATTATAACAACCTTGTTTAGTACATAAAGTTAAACTAAATGAATGAGAAATGTTGCTTGGCAACAAGCTTAAGTAAAACATATTTTCGTATTTTGCATTTTATCTTATTTCAGTTCAAATTTATTTTAAGTAAACATTTTTTTTTCATGTTTTAATTTGAGTTAACTATAATAGCTTTGGTTTGTCTTCATAATATTTGACACTAAATTAAAATGAATTATTTCCACATGTAATGAATTTTAGTGGCTATTTGACAATAATGTACAGTTTGAAAAGTTTAGTTTCATACTGTATTTATGCATTTAACAGTATTTAAAGTTGTTCATGTATATCATTCTGAACACAGCAGTACTGTACGTTCTGCTGTTAACACTGTAAATGAGGAACAGGGCAATAATTGGTATATATATCATTTAAAATACCATACTAAAAAGGTATTGATGCTCTTAAACTTTAAACAGGCTTAAATTGTCCTTGTATTTCTCTGGATCCTGTGATGGATCGCAGTCTGCGATTAAAGCGCTCTCTCAGTCAGAGGCATCAGGAGCGTCTGTGAGGACGAGGGTTTGCGACAGCCGCTTTATCACAGTGTGTGTGTGTGTGTGTGTGTGTGTGATTATCAGACGCATTCACACACGACTCTAAATCACACACATCAGATTCACAAACCACCGACGGACACACGAATCAACTTCATAATACAAGCCTCTGGAATACTGGACTGTAACCAGCCTTGTGCTCACCAAAGCTGCATTTATTTGATCAAAAATACACTAAAAACAGTGAAATATTATGTCAGTGTAAAACAGCTGTTTTCTATGTGAATATGTGTTAAACTGTAATGTATTTCTGTGATCTGCAGCTGTATTTCCAGCATCATTACTGCAGTCTTCAGTGTCACATGATCTTCAGAAATCATAATAATATACTGATTTACTGCTCATTATTATCAATTTTGGAAACAGTTGTGCTGCACAATATTTTTGTGGAAAGCGTGATATATTTTATTTTTCAGGATTCACAGATGAACAGAAAGTTCAAAAGAAGAGAGAAAGAGCGAGAGAGTGTGTGTGTGTGTGAGTGTGTGTGTGTGTGTGTGTGTAAGAGAGAGAGAGAGAGAGAGAGAGAGAGTGTGTGTGTGTGAGCGTGTGTGTGTGTATGTAAGAGAGAGAGAGAGAGAGAGAGAGAGAGAGAGAGAGAGAGAGAGAGAGAGTGTGTGTGTGTGTGAGAGAGAGAGTGTGTGTGTGTGAGCATGTGTGTGTGTATGTGTGTGTGAGAGACTCACAGCGTCCGTTAAGGTTGTGTGTGTCCATGAATGAAAGCGCTTCATCACAGTTGGTTCCCTGCTCCGTGTAGCTCTTGTCCATTGAGTTCACCATCACCGTCATCTCCTGTCTCGTGCTGCTCAGTGTCTCCTTGCGCTTCTTCGCCAGTTTTCTGCAAATCACATAATCAAAGATAAAGATACTGTAACAGCATTAGTGACGTGATTGACAGTTCTGACAGGAAATACACACATCTCACAGTCAGAATGACACACACACACACACAGTATGAACAATGTTTGGGAATGCACTCAAAGTTATTATATATTTTCATTATAATTTCAAAGTTTTAGTAATTTTGTTGTGTTTTTGTCACTTTGAGTTTTTTATGTCTATTTTATGCATTTTTGTTTTAGTTATTTTAGTATCATTGAGATACATAGGTTTTATTAATCTTTTGAATTAGTTTTTATTTTTCTATTTTCATTTTAATACTTTAGTCAAAGTTTTAGTAATTTTGTCATTTTTATGCTTTTATTATTATTATTAATTATTATTATTTAAATTATTTATTATAATTTAGTTCCGGTTGTAGTTATTTTAGTACATCAGGTTAAACTAATTAAAAATGAGATATTGCATTGGGAACTTCCTGAAAAAGTTTTTTATAAATAAATTATTATGAATGAATATATATATATATATATATATATATATATATATATATATATATATATATATATATATATATATATATATATATATATATATATATATATATAATAACAAATAAAAAGATGATATAAAAAAATATTTAGCATTTTATTTAATTTCAGTTAATATTTATAATATATAACTAATAACAACTTTGGTTTGTCTTCATAATATTTGACACTGAATTAAAATGAATTATTTCCACATGTAACTCACTGAGTTATTAATTTTAATATTTAACAATTTAACAATAATGCTATTTAACAATAATGTACAGTCTGAAAAGTTTATAGGTTCATACTACATTTATGCATTTAAACAGTTCTGAACACAGCCGTACTGTACGTTCTGCTTTTAACACTGTAAATGAGGAACAGGGAGAGAGGTTAATTCAACAAATGTATTTTAGTGAACAAAGAGCAGTTCTGAGAAAGCACTCAAGGTGGTCGGCCATTAAACTAATCAAAAGAGGCTCATTTTAATGAGCAGGGCCTGATCAAGACAGCAAAGTCACCGTCCTAATTAAAGCCCAATATAATTTTAATCAATGCCCCACCAAGAGCCTCGAGGAGCACCGGTTCTCCGTGATTACAGCGTGTTCTGGAGTTCTGCTTTAATTCAGTTAACCTGCCTTCGTCTGCTAACGATCCGCAAATGCAAATGAGGCCAAATTACTCAGCCAATCCGTGGGAGGGAAATTAGCATGCGTTTCCTCGCCTGAGGCTCGACTTCCCAAAGCAGATCCGCAGGTAATTTCGAATGAGATCTTGGAAACGGAGCCAAACCACAAAGTAAGGAGATGCAGCAAGTTTCTACAAACTACAAACTCCATTAAAGCCGAACTGAGCTCATGAACATCTGCAGAAGACATGATTGATGAGCAGAGCTAACGGGTTACGCCGCCATGAGATTAGCCACGCTAAACAACAAGAACTCCTCCACAGGAACATCAACCATCAGCTCGAGTCAAAACTCAATCTGCATTTGGCAGGAAGATTTAGATCCGATTCCCACACTACACAATTTACACTCAGAAATCACTGGTAAATTTCTCAAATCACTACAAAGAGTTCATGTTGTAATGTAGAAAGACTGAAATAGAACACTCTAAAAAATGCTGGGTTATGCTTTTCTACCCAAACACTGGGTTGAGGCTGTTGGGTCATTTGTTGGGTTGTTTTTTCCCCAATAGGCCTCATTCATGAAACTTGAGTAAATATATGAGTAAATTCTGAGTAATTTGCGCATAAAACAGACATTCCCGAAAAGAAAACTCTCCTCCGGATTCACAAACGCTTCGTTAACTTCCGATTTAATAGTTAAACGTGTATGTTAATGAATTCCAATCATTCATAAATATTGGCCTCGTGCACGCTCATTCACAATTAGCATAATCCCGCCTATGAATTATAGCTACGCAAATTGCGTGTCCAGAAACGCAGTGGAATATTCTGGTCTACAGTCTCAGGTTTGGCTCCAATATATTGCATAACATTTTTCCAACCAAAGAGTTTTTAGCCAGCTGAAAAAATGTCTCACTGACTGCTGAAATGCTGTAAATTATTTTATTTTAGGCAACGTAACGTACAGGGACAAGACGACAGTCAGCTAAATGCGTCAGCAGCAGTCGGTTTGCATGACGGAAATGCCTTTAGTCTTGCATAACAAACAGATTTTATTCATTATAAAACTGAACTTAATTTATTTTGATGTTAAAATATGTTCTCTAATCACAGTACTGTTTGTTTATAGGCAGGTTATGGAATATCGCTATACGCTGACGTCCTACGTCATTATCGTTTTTTCTTTTATGCCAAAAATCATTAGGATATTAAGTAAAGATCATGTTCCATGAAGATATTTTGAAAATTTCCTACTGTAAATATATCAAAACTTCATTTCTGATTAGTAATATTCATTGCTAAGAACTTAATTTGAACAACTTTAAAGGAGATTTTCTCAATATTTAGATTTTTTTGCTCCCTCAGATTCCAGATTTTCAAATAGTTGTATCTCAGACAAATATTGTCCGATCATAACAAACCATACATCAATGGAAAGATTATTTATTCAGATTTCAGATGATGTATAAATCTCAATTTTAAAAAATTGACCCTTATGACTGGTTTTGTGGCCCAGGGTCACAAATGTTAAATATGGATATTTTTCTTACATAAACGCATTGATTCACTAAAGGAGGCCTTTATTCACCTCCCAGAGCTGTGTGAGGCACGTTTAATTATGGATTGATGAGCTTTATTGGACTTCTTTTGTACTGTTAAAACATAACACCCATTCACTGCCATTATATGCTCACAGAAAGAGACTCCTGTGTTCTTTTGAATCTTTGCATTACAGTCGTGACAGACAGACGCATGTGCTGTTCTGTGTTGGGGCTTTAAAAATGCACCAAAAAGTTCATAATCCGTGGCAACCATCCATTCATCATTTGGCCACCTTCTGAATAGTTGTTACCTAGTACAGTATATAGGGGTAAACAGTTCAGTAGCTGCCACTCTGATGACACAAACGTACTGTGGTTGGGAAACGAAAAAACACAGTAGGAAAACAAACCAGCGGGGGGAGGGGGAGCAACTGAAGTGCTGTTGCATCTTTTTGCACTTGAATGTTTAAATTGGCGAGGTCTATGTGTTCGTTCAAGTGCAACATGATGCGAAAGAGAATTCAATTCAGGATTGGCTAAGTTGAGTTCTTCTTGCACTTGAATGCTTTAAAATCTTTTGAATGTTTAAATTGGCAAGGCTTAAAAACATGTGCAAATGATAAGCTTTCGTGACAACTGCCAACTGAGTATCTTTCATTCTCGACGGCCCTGGTATGTAATATTGTAAACTATGCTGTATTCATTCAAATAAATTCAATTGGTCTTATATTTTTGTCCACAGGTGTTCTTTCTTATTAATAAGTGTTCATCTATTGATTATTACTGTTACTTCTAGTAATCATTCTGTGAGTAATTTGTCATTTCCAACCCATTTTAAGCCAGCAATATAGTATTTTTTAAACAACAGTTGAGTTAATAACCCAGCATGTGTTCTGTCCAAGATTTACCCAGCGCTGGGTTGCCAAAATAACCTAGCAATGGTTGTTTTTATCCCAGCATTTTTTAGTGTGTATTTTTTAACAGTGTATATGAACTTCAGCTTTATATTTTAAGGTCTTACAATCAAATACAATCAAGTCTTACAGTCAAATTCTATTTCTATTTCAAACACACACGCACACACATAAACACCCACAAACACACACATTATACAGACACAGACACAGACACACTCACTCACACACACAGTCCTAATTGATTGCGTCCAGCAGAGGAAAGATTGCACACTGCAGATGAAACTGCACGGCATGCTGGGAATTGTGTTCTCACACACGAGCGCAGCTGTTGTAGGCGTTTAATGCGAGCGTCTTCATTAGAGCCGCTCGGACACAGGGAACAGTGGGGAATTGTGGGATGCGTACTGCGCCGCTGGTCTGGAATCAGTACATGAGCGAGAGCCAGACTAAAGACACGACACAACACTAAACTACAACTAGATAAAAAAAAGTTTGTCGAGACAAACTTTAAGTTGGCTTGAGAAAGCCGGACCAGAAAGTTTGAAAAAGTTTGAAAAGTTTAAAGTAGTTTTAAAAGCTTAAAGTTTGACTGACAGACAGACAGACAGACAGACAGACAGATAGACGGATAGACGGATAGACGGATAGACAGACAGATAGACAGATAGATAGATAGACAGATAGATAGATAGATGGATAGATGGATAGACAGACAGACAGACAGACAGACTGATAGACAGATCAAGTCAAGTCTGCTTTATTGTCAATTGTTCCACATGTACGGCACATACATACAGAAAATTGAAATTGTGTTACTCTCAGACCCTTGGTGCATACAGTTAACATTAAACACTGACAGTAGACGTTCAAATACAGATAAATACAGTTTAAACATATGTACATACAACTATACAGATATACAATGAGGACATTGTAGAAACATAAAGAAAGAGATAGATAAAGTGGCATAAGGCACATGGCAGATAGAGTGCAAACCAGTTAAATAAAACAGAACTGGGCAGATATGTGTGTATATGTATAGAGTGTATATATATAGTGCAAGAGGGGCTTATCAGTCTGAGGACATTGTAGAAAAATAAAAAAGGAGATAAATAAAGTGGCATAAGGCACATGGCAGAATAGATAAGAGTGCAAACCATTTAAATCAGATAGATAGACAGACAGACAGACAGATAGATAGACAGATAGACAGGCTGATAGACAGATATATATATAGATAGACAGATGGATAGACAGAAGGATTCTAAGGACATCAGAGTGGTTGCTATGCGGTTGCTAAGGTACACGGGGAGGTTGCTACGGTGTTGCTATGCGGTTGCTATGGGAAAGCCGATTAGTCACCAGAAGAGACGGACGACAGCTCGCGTAAGTGTTTTGAATAACTTGGTCGCAGTTCTATTGTTTAAAATATTTACTTGCTACTAAACAGTCAGGTTTCAGGAGTGGCCATTCAACAGAGACTGCGCTACTCTCAGTCACTGAAGCCCTGCGAACTGCAAAGGCTGATTCCAAATCGTCAGTCCTCATTCTGCTGGATCTTTCTGCTGCTTTTGACACTGTCAATCATCAGATTCCTGTCTACCCTCTCATCACTGGGCATCACTGGGATTCCACTTCGCTGGTTTGAATCCTATCTCACTGGTAGATCCTTCAGGGTGGCCTGGGGAGGGGAGGTATCCAAACCCCATCAACTGGTCACTGGAGTTCCTCAGGGATCGGTTCTTGGACCCCTCCTCTTCTCCACATGCACTACATCACTGGGTCCCATCATACATGCACATGGCTTCTACTATCACTGCTACGCCGATGACACACAGCTCTATCTCTCTTTTCAACCAGATGACCCAACGGTAGCTGCACGGATCTCAGGCTGCCTGGCGGACATCTCGGCATGGATGAAAGAACATCACCTACAGCTCAACCTGGCAAAGACGGAACTTCTGGTCTTCCCTGCCACTCCGACTCTACAGCATGACTTCAAGATTCAGTTAGGCTCATCAATGATTACCCCATCAACTTCGGTCAGAAATCTTGGTGTAATCTTTGATGACCAGCTGACCTTCAAAGAGCACATTGCAAAGACTGCTCGATCCTGCAGGTTTGCACTACACAACATCAGAAAGATCAGGCCCTTTCTGACAGAGCATGCTGCGCAACTTCTTGTCCAGGCCCTTGTTGTTTCTAGACTGGACTACTGCAATGCTCTTCTGGCCGGTCTGCCATCAAACACAATCAAACCTCTACAAATGATTCAGAATGCAGCGGCACGACTGATCTTTAACGAACCCAAAAGAGCGCATGTTACACCTCTCTTCATCTCTTTGCACTGGCTACCAGTGGCAGCTCGCATCCAGTTCAAGACACTGATGCTTGCGTACAGAACTACCACAGGCTCAGCACCCTCCTACTTCCACTCACTATTACGAACCTACATCCCCTCCAGAAGTTTGAGATCTGCTAGTGAGCGACGCCTTGTGGTACCATCACAGAGAGGCTCAAAATCACTCTCCAGAACATTCTCGTTCACCATTCCTGGCTGGTGGAATAATCTTCCCACCCCTATCCGGAACGCCGGATCCCTGGCAATCTTCAAGCAACAACTGAAAACTCATCTCTTTAGGCAGTACTTGACTTCATCCTAAACTCAAAAAAAAAAAAAAAACACCTTTCCCTCTATCTTTCTCTCCACTTACTAGCTTGTACTTATTTGAACAATGACTGAGACTTGGTGTTACGAGCACTTCCTCTGTCTGATTGCCTCTTCAAGATTAATCTCTTTTTGTATTCCCCAATTGTAAATCGCTTTGGATAAAAGCATCTGCCAAATGACTAAATGTATGTAAATGTACCCAGGGCGGTTGCTAAGGTGTTGCAATGCAGTTGCTAGGGTACCTGGGGCCGTTGCTAAGGTGTTCCTATGCGGTTGCTAAGGTACCCGGGGTGGTTACTAGGGTGTTGCTATGCGGTTGCTAAGGTACCCAGGGAGGTTGCTAAGGTGTTGCTATGCGGTTGCTAGGGTACCCTGGGTGGTTGCTAAGGTGTTGCTATGCGGTTCCTAAGGTACCCCGGGTGGTTGCTAGGGTGTTGATATGCGGTTGCTAGGGTACTTGGTGTGGTTGCTAGGGTGTTGCTATGCGGTTGCTAAGTTACCCGGGGTGGTTGCTAGGGTGTTGGTGATGGCGCAGTGGATAAGACACATGCCTTTGGTGTGAGAGACCCGGGTTCGAATCCACTGTGAGACACCAATGTGTCCCTGAGCAAGACACTTACCCCCCTAGTTGCTCCAGAGGCGTGCGACCTCTGACATATATAGCAATTGTAAGTCGCTTTGGATAAAAGCGTCAGCTAAATGAATAAATGTAAATGTAAATGTGTTGCTATGCGGTTGCTAGGGTACCCAGGGTGGTTGCAAAGGTGGAGGATAGATAGATAGATAGATAGATAGATAGATAGATAGATAGATAGATAGATAGATAGAAATATTAAATAGATGAGTTTGAATGGGTTAGAAATAGTACATAGAAGGCGAGTCTGATTGAGTCTAATGGGCTTCAGTGTGTTTAGATTTGAATTTTGACAGTTGGAGTTTGAATAGTCTTGGCTCATCTGAACATTCCGTCAATGCAAGTCTATGGGATTTGTATGATTTTTTAATATTCATTTTTATGAAAACCGTAAGTCCGATCAGTTAGAAAAGAGAGATGTAGAAACTAGAATGTAGAATGAGTGGTGCTTGCCGTGGAAAAACTCGGCACTAGGCCGCCAGTAGAGCCTTCAGCATGATTGTAGAGAGCCAACTCCCATGTCTGTATGAGGTTGTGGAGCTGAGATATGGCTTCTTTATGTTGAGATACGGTTGCTAGGGTGCTCTATATGGTTGGTAGGGTGTAGTTGCACAGTCGCCATGGTGATACTTACAGACTGGTTTTTCAGCCCAAACAAAAGTGGCCACCCCTTTTGAAACATTTTGAAATACATTGATGGTTGTATTTTTGTCTTTTATCTCAGTATTCCTCTCAGTGTTGTATAAGGGTTTTTTATGCATAATAGTAACCCTATGTGTTCAAACTGTTTTATAATAGCTGGGCTATTATATATAACAATTTTTATGACTGCAGAAATATGTTAATTCAGTACACACATTATCCCACCGGTCACAATTGTGACTGACCATAAAAAAACATTTTTTCACACATTTTTCCAAAAATAATTCTTGATTATTTCAAAGGCTTACTAATGACACATGATTTGGATATTTTCATGTCTGGGAAGAATTTGGGATTAAACGGGTTAAGACTAGACTAGAGATTTAGAGGAGCTCCAGATTTAACCTCAACATGAACCTATTAACTCATAACCTCTAGAATGAACCAACAGCTGCTCACAGTAACATTAACTATTAGTCCATGCAAGGGTGTAGTTTTGGTTTAACATTGGGGAGGTTAAAGTGTGAACTGTTTTAGTGCTCCCTCATAAGCTTTATTCATTTGTTTGTTTGTTTATTTTTTGTAAAATTGTATTTTTTGCCATCATCCACACATGCAAGTTTGATAACATTACTGCAATGAAGTAATAGCCAAGTGAACAATTACTCGTTTACATAGGATAGGATGCATTATTTAGGCACTTATTCACTAATTCATCGTGCCATGGGAAGTCAATCTAACTTAACATTTTCTTATATTGATATTGTTTATTTCTTGCTCCTTAACAATTCATCAGGGTCTTAATGATTTAATCTGCCATCTCTTGGAATATCTGAAGGCCAGGTTTTCCCATCACTCATCATTAGAACCCATTTTACACATGGCTCTCGATTCTGACTTGTACTTGCTCTTAAGAAAATGCACCATAGTTCTTAACTGGAGCATTTGTTATAACGAGGCTAGCCTATTAATCATTACAAGGCCAATAATGAATTTGTATTAATCCATATAGCATTTCTTATGAAAACATCATCTTGCCTATTTAGAAACAATAGCTACAGCATGCTACAGTTGTAATATAAGTCTATAGGGACGAATCTATTCCTTAACAGTTCAATTCTACAAGTTAGACAAAAATGACCACAATAAATAAACCTTCAATAAAACGTGATAAATTCTAGTAAAGTTGGTCATGGTTAGTTTAAAAAGAATTTGTGTTGTGAGATTATTCTCCTGTTTTCATCAGTCTGTTTAGTTCAACAGTCTCCACGGCATTTTAATGTGGCAATTTCTCAAAAGAATTCAAATAGATTACAGTAGCTTTACAATAGGTTTCTATTAATCATGCTATAAATATATCCCCCCCGAGTCCATGTGACCCTAACCAAACTAAAAATTAAAACCATAAAAACGTATTTTAAAATAAGCATTAACTGAAAGCAAATCAAATACATTAAATTATTTATTTAGTTTTATTTATTATATTTAAGCTTGCTGCCACAGAAACACTTTTTATTTTCATTTGATTAATGCACATCTTGATGAACTAAAATAACTAAAACAATACAAATTATTAAATATGAAATATTTAAAAAACTAATAAAAATTACAAAAACACAACAAAATGACTAAAACTAACTAAAAATTAAATGAAAATAATAATAATAATAAATAAATAATAATAAAAATAATAATACAATTATATAAAATAATACATAATTGACTTGACTTGATAAACAAAGTTTAACAAAACAAACAATAATTGATTTATTTATCTGCATGTCATGAGACCATTAACTGACATCAGAGAACTGTAAACATGTGAATGTATTGACAAATTATTTAATTAAAATTTTAACTTAAAGGGTTTCGGATGGCAAAAAAAAAGTTCAAAGTTTGCTAATCCCTGAACTGGACAGAATCAGCTGATAAAATAATCATTTAGAGTGATTCAGAGACTGAATAATGAATCAGACGCTCTGCTCCGGTCCAAACCCGACGATCCTAACGACTGACAGCAGCACACTGATGATGGACAAATACCGAAGCTCTATATGACATATGAATCCACTGCATGCGTGTTTCTCACAAACAAACACCGATGAGAATCAGCTTCATTCTTATTCCACTGGACCCCAATTCCACCAATAACTTTTGAACTGTTTTAACTACATTACAAACACAATCATGTAGATAATATTTAGGGTAACATTTCCTGTGTGTGTGTGTGTGTGTGTGTTTTAAAGTATCTATTGCAACAAAATAAATTTCTGTATCGCAAAAATAAAAAAATGTACTCAAGTGACTTAAGAGACACTTTTGTTGATTCAAAGAGAGGGTTAAATTGTTACAGTAATTCCGTTTCATTCCGTTTAAATTGTTTCAGTAATTTCAGTTTTATAAGACTTATTGATTCTGTAATCAGACACTGACTGTATTATAAACGGGAACTATTAAAATCATTTTTGTTAATAAAAGGTGAAATGAAATATAAATATTAGATTAATAGTGAACTAAAAACCTAAACAAAAAGTAAATGTTGTTCTAACACTAACTGAAATAAAATAAGATTAAGTTGAAATGCTAAAATTACTAAAATGGAAATAAAAAAATTAAGATAAATTGACAGAAAAAATACAATGACAAAAACACAAAGTTAAAATGAAAACTGAAAATATGTATATAAATCTTTTAATAAATATAATAAAATAAAAATATTAGATTAAATATAAAACTTAAACTTAATCAAAAATACATATGTTGCTCTGGCACTGAAACGGAAATAAAATAACTTAGTTGAACAGTTGTATTAAAATGACTAAAACTGAAATAAAATATAAATAGAAAAAAAATAATAAAAAACTAATAAAAATGGGGAAAGCACATCCAATTACTAAAACTTGAACTAAAATTAAAATGAAAACTGAAAATATATTTTAGAATATAATATTTAGAATATTTTAAAATAGATTAAATAAAAAAACTTGATTTATAATGTTGTATAATTGATTGATTTATACACTTTATTGATTTATAAACTTGATTTATAATAATGTATAATGTAACCTGGCAGTTACTGAAATAAAATAAGTTGAAGTTGAAGTACTAAAATTATTACTAAAACTAAAACTGAAATAAAAAATAACTGAAAGATAAAAAGAAAAACTAAAATAAAACCTAATAAAAATGACAAAAACACATAAAAACAACTAAAACTTGAATTAAAATTAAAATAGAAACTCATGGCTGCATTCAGTCTTACAAAAGAGCTAAATTATTAACAGAATAATGGGAAGTCGTGGCCTAATGGTTAGAGAGTCGGACTTGTAATCCAAAGGTTGCGGGTTCGAGTCTCCGGCCGGCAGGGATTGTAGGTGGGGGGAGTGAATGTCCAGCGCTCTCTCCACCCTCAATACCACGACTGAGGTGCCCTTGAGCAAGACACCGAACCCCCAACTGCTCCCCGGGCACTGCAGCATAAATGCTGCCCACTGCTCCGGGTGTGTGTTCACGGTGTGTGTGTGTGTTCACTGCTGTGTGTGTGTGTGTGTGTGTTCACTGCTGTGTGTGTGTGTGTGTGTTCACTGCTGTGTGTGTGTGTGTGTGTTCACTGCTGTGTGTGTGTGTTCACTGCTGTGTGTGTGTGCACGTTGGATGGGTTAAATGCAGAGCACGAATTCCGAGTATGGGTCACCATACTTGGCTGAATGTCACTTCACTTCACTTCACTTCAGAATGTTAAGATGGAGTGTAATAATACCAGAAATACCAGAAATAATACCAAATAAAGTGAAATATTATAATGTATAAACATTACAAACACTATAAACATAGCTATACGTTAGCTCACTCCAAAACAAATCATTTAAATGTAACTGTATTCAGAACAGAACAATAATTAAATAAAAATATATGAAGCTAAAGAAACCAAAACAAAGCGAAACTGAAAGCAGCAGGAGTACTCTCATACCTCTCTCATTCGGCACAAATCCTAATGTTTCCATATTGGAAGTGTATTTGAATGTTAAACTATTAATTATTTATAATGTAGAAGCTTTGTACTTCACACGCGTTTGACAGAAATATCCTCTTCTGAGCCGAGTGAATCATTGGTACAACCTTCCCCACTCTCCAAGAGCTGTACTTATCCAGAGTGAGCAAAAGGGCTGGTAAAATCACTCTGGACCCCTCACATCCAGCACACTCCCTCTTTGAACTGTTACCGTCTGGTCGACGCTACAGAGCTCTGAGCACCAGAACGACCAGACACAGGAACAGTTTCTTCCCTCAGGCAATACATCTCATGAACACTTGACAATAAACGTGGAACACACAACTCTTATTTATTCACCACACTTGCTTACTTTTTTTATTTATCTAAATTTTATTTTTTCTCAAATTTACACATATCAGACCTGTACATATAGTTGTTTATATTATATATTGTGTTTTTGCTGTTTTGTACATTGCCTATTTGTATATTATTCTTTTATTATCTGTGTCCTGTCCTGTTACTGTCTCTCTGTTGCACTGTGGAGCTTCTGTCACTACAACAAATTCCTCGTATGTGTAAACATACCTGGCCAATAATGCTCTTCACATAACCAAAAATGTGTTTGGCATAACAGCAAAGTGGACCAATTATATCACAGACTATTTAAACGGACCTTTATATTTTTGGTTGACTGTATTTTATTTTCATAATGAACAGACTGCGATCTCAAGTTTGAGTTGTGAGTGTGTGAATGTATGTATTTATATATGTGTGTGTGTGTGTGAATGTGTGTGTGTGAATGTGTGTGTGTGTGTGTGCGCACGAGGCGCCGACGCGATCGAACATCTGAAACATAAAATACATAATTTTTGGTAATACAGATAAGAGTAAGACATAATTCGATATTATTTGCACACTCAAAATAACAACAGAACATTTGTGCTTTTGTAAAATAAAAGCAAGGATGTGCCGCGCCTCACATCCATTTTAATTAAGTCAGATATTTTTTGCATATTTAGCTATACCTTTTATATATATATATACACACTGCGATTTAATTAAATTTTTATGAAAAATTTTTTGTTATTTTTAATGTATTTTAGATATACATTTTCCTTAAATCATCCTGGCGACCCATTTTTGACCCAGGGTTTGAAATCCTGTGCCCTATTAAGTGAAGTTGTCGTTCACAGCGCCTTTTAATTGCTGTTTTGGATCCGGCAATTATTCATTTATAAATTAAGCACTGATGACAAACAAACAAACAGCACAGATCAAGCATCCATTAAACACGCGAGAGGAAACCAACTTCAGCACATGAGGATTCGACACTTCATTCGACTTCATGCAACAAACTCCAACCATGCAGGAAAACGGGAAGCGTGTGACAACTGCGATTAATAATAATGATGATGATTTATGAGATGAAGGGTAATTCCAGGTTGGGGAAAAGCATGTTTCCCTTCCCTGAGCTGGGCAACAGAAAGACAAGGAGAAGTTTCCTTGGGAAAGTGATTCTTCTAGTCATCTACAAGCTACAAAGCTCAATCACATTGACTGTAAATGAATCATCGGTAATCATATCAAGGCTCTGACATTCACAGACAGGCATTTCACAGCAGATCATGGAGAATCACATCAATAAGCAATATCAGCTGAAGATCATAACAGATACAGATAACACTCTAGGATTGAAAAGCAGGGCCGGATGTTAACTCTGGAGCCTTGAGCCGCCGGAGCAGAGCGGATCTAGACCTGATCTGGATCATGCAGGTCGAGCATAGCATGGCACTAACAGTGTACAAAGGTGGTTTACTTACAGGTAGTAAGTGTAGGACTGATAGGTTCTCCTGCCCAGTGGGGTGGTGGAGGGGTTTAAGCAGTGGAGGGGGATGAAGATGGAAGGAAAGAAAAAGTAAAAAATATTAATGTTACGAAACGATAGAAAATGAACAGAGACATGGTGGCATTCGTGAGAAAGAGAGAGAGAGATGAACCTGAACCCATGTGACTTCCTGCTATGGAGGGTCAGCTGACCAACCAGAGGGTCATGTGACTTATATACACTCAAACCACAAAATTATTCAGACACCAGAGATCATTTTTCATATTATTTTTACTAGTGGGTGCAGGACACTATAGTAGCTCATTTACATAAGTGAGGATAGCAGAATAAAGTAAACTCTGACATATTAAACCCAAAAATTCTTCATACAGTGGACTAGCAGTAAAATTTGGGATCAAACAATATTAAAGACACTTTGACCTGAGCATGCTTTGCTTAAGTGTTTTTCTTTAATTGCTAATGCGACCGGAACAGACTGAACAAAATGAAGCATTGCTTGGTAATCGGCTGAGATACATTGGTATTATCTAATTGTGTTCTTTAATTCCTTATGTTCCTTAATTTAACAGCTGACAGCTATTTCACTGAATTCAATACATACCTTTCTATCAAAGTTATTCACATTATCAAGATAAAACAGTTTTTCCCATTTTCTCAACTATAGCGAATAAACGATATAATGCGAGAAATGTTGAAGGTGTCTGAATAAATTTTGGTTTGACTGTATGTGTGTTTGTTTTTGTCTGGGCGGATCGATAGCTGTTCCAAAACTAACATACACTAGATTTTTAAAATGCTTTGAAAGAAGTCTCTTCTACTCACCGAGGCTGCATTTATTTGATCAAAAATACAGTAAAAATTGTGCATATCATTAAAACTTAATATAACTGTTTTCAGATTGAATATGTGTTCAAAATGTAATGTATTTCTGTGACGCAGCGCTGAATTTTCATCATCATTACTCCAGTCTTCAGTGTCACACGATCCTTCAGAAATCATTCTAATATACTGATTTCAAATTGAACATTTATATTAACTTACAATTATTTATATTAATAAAAAATGTATATTAATAATTACATTTCATTAAAATAAAAACATTTTAATCAAAAAGTACATTTTAAATCGCTTAAATACATTAATAGCATTAAAATTTATTTACAATTAATTAATGATTGCATAATTATAATAATTTTGAATTTATATTCAGAATTAAATTTAAAAATATATTAAAATACATATAAAAAATAAATAAATAATAATAATAATAATAATAAATATATATGTATATATATATATAATACTGAATTGAATAATTATTTATTAAATTATTTTTTTACTTTTTAAATTATTATTATCAATGTTGAAAACAGTTGTGCTGCACAATATTTTTGTGGAAACATGATACGTTTGATTTTTCAGGATTCACAGATGAATAGAAAGTTCAAAAGAACAGCATTTATTTGAAATAGAAATCTTTTCTAACATTATAAATCTCTTTACAGGCACTTAATTAAAGAATCCTTGATAAATAAAATAATTTGTTTTTGGTAGTGAATCATGGTTTTTACAAAAACATTCAGCGGCACAACTGTGTTCAACATTGATAATAATCAGAAATGTTTGTTGAGCAGTAAATCAGTATATTATTATGATTTCTGAAGATCATGTGACACTGAAGACTGGAGTAATGAGACTTCATTCTTACTATGAACTGGTGCTCTGCATCTATAATCTGTCTGTGAGCATCCATGCAGTATGTGCATTAATAAGTCTTTATGAGGACGATGTCATGTGTGAAAGGTCAATCAGAGCACAGATACATCAGAACACACTGTACATTAGTAATAAAACCAACATTAATTCACCTTCCTCAGTGCATCTAATAATTTTTTAGGATGTAATTAGAGGAATATGAAAACATTTGCACTGTAAATGACCAGATGCAGCATCCAGAGCATGTGCTCGGCCTTATAACGAGGAATTAACATGTTCTCCTCACGTTCTAATCTAATTCAGCAAATTAAACCAAATAGATGCGAGAGATTCAGTCGCGCTCGTTCATTTGATTAAAGCATATTGAATGGCATTCAACTAAAATGTCTACGGAGTGATCAACGCTCATCTCTCCGGGAGGGAAATTTGGTGAATCCGGTGTTTGGGATTATTGAACACGCGTGTGTGAAATAAACCCGTCTCTCAATGCAAATGACATTCAGAAACAGAACGGATGACTTTAGAGCAGCGCTTCTCAACCGCTTTCACTCTTTACAAAATACAAATGAACCCAAAAAAGATGTCAGTTTAGTTACACATCTTAATTTTTAGTGTTTTATAGCATTTAAATTAATATTATGTTAATATAACTGCATTTTAATAATGTAAAGTTTTCCTCCAGGTTGAGAACCGCTGCTTTATTCACATATATACATACAGTAACTATGCAAACGACCACATATCGGATGCTTCACAACAACATCATGAGTATTTCTATCATTTATTTTGGTGCGCCAGTAGGAAATATACATTTCCAAATATTCCTTTTGCAAATCTTTCATCATTTAGTTTAGATAATAATAATAAAAACTGTATGGACATGTTTTCTTAAAAAACAAAAACTAACATAAATGACAAAAACACAACAAAACTACCAACACTTTAACAAAAACTAAAATGAAAAATAACAACTAACTTAAAATCTTAACGAAAATTATAATAGTATCTCAATGATACAAGAAAAAAAATCTTAATATATATATGTATATTGTGTATGTGTGTGTACGTGGCTGTGTGTTTGAGTGTGTTTGTATACATACACACATATATATATGTATATCTTTACAATAATTAGCATATTCAAGCACTGTTACCAAAATTAAAAGATAGATAAGTCATTGTGGTTTTGCTAAAAAATGAAAAATCTGGTTGCTGTGGAATCACAATTGTGAACATTTATATGGATTTTAGTGTTACATATTTTGTATTCTTGCATTGATTTTTTTTATCTTCCCTGAGATTACAGATGAAAATGAGCCACCTTGGATAAATCTGGCACAATTTACATTGATTTCATTTATTATTAATATGTATTTTCCCTGATTAAATAAATACATGGAAATGGAATCACAAGAAAGCAGCTCTACAGAGAACAATACAGTGACAGTGAAATAAACCCTACAATAGTTTCAATTACAGAAACTATTGTAATCCTATTATCCATCTTAAACACGTTGTTGTGAAGTATATACTGTATTACAGAGATGACAACAGACAGAACTGTGTGTGCTCACATTCACTATAGACGCTTAGATAGACATGTATGAGTCTCACTGTCCAAAACTGTATATAGTTCAAATTCATGGCTGTAAATGACTATTACATTAACTGTAGTGGTTCTGAATTGGGCTGTTTTATATTCAGCAGGGAAAACAGCTAATCTGGAGCAAACAAACAGGAGCGTTTGTGTGTGCGAGCTGGATATTTGCAGAAACTGACTCCGGACGACCCGTGATCCGTGGGCAGCTAATGTAAACTAGCCTCCAGCTAGCGATGAACTTCATCAGTCACACAATCACGGATCTACTGAGATTCCCTCATCTTTTTGAGATGCAGGGTCACCGGGAGAACAGCTCTTTATCAGGCCATTACACAGCATTTTAACCAGGCTTATCAACATAATTAGATTAATAATTCAGTGTCGCATAGACAATGCGGATGAAAGGTCAGGTGGAAATCGGGAGGAAAATCTATTATTAATATCTACGGTTAAACTCCAGACAATCTGATTGGCTCTCTGCGGTTTTCCACAAAAACACAAAGTCCTGATCTGACTGCGGATGAGCGAAAGTTTGGACACATCTGCTCCTTCCTCATTAATATTAATGTACAGGTTAGAATAATAGTCACAGGACTGAAATAACAGAGTTTCTTCCTGTAGTTTCTTCCTATTTGATTTCCAGGGAATGCATGCATTGAAAACATGTAAAGCTTGAATGCAATTTAATTAGCTTTGGAAAAAAGCATCAGTAAAAAGGTAATTTATTTAAAAAACATTTATTTCATACTACGTATAGTTCAAATCTATTAACATATTTACTGACATGTTGCTCGAGACTTACTGATATAAAAATTATATTTAACAAACTACATATGAAACACTGCATTCCAAAAATGAATGGCATAGTTTATGATTAACTATTTGCATCTATTTGATTTTATTTAAAAATCATATTTTTAAAATGCATTTATTCATGCATAAATCTGTTCATTGTGAAAACAATAATACTTGTTCATTTAAAACCAAGTAAAACATGGGTAAAAAGTATGAACATGGTTAAAATATGACTTGCTGTGGAACAAGCAATATTCAGTCAGTTGAAAAGTATGAGATTTAATGATATGATTAATTATTTGATGATAATATATAAACCTAGTAATTTTGTATTTAAAACATTTTCAGATTAATAGAAATTTAAGCCTAAATATGTATTGAGTGTAATTTTACACATTTAAGGAGAGGTCTTTAGATTAAGGTTTTTTAACATGAACTGAGTCAAGTATGTCCAAACTTTGGGTAACTGCACTTTCTGATGCGTCATCACCCTCTTTACCGTGGTGAAATCAGTGTAACCGATCATCTTCAGTGTGTGTGTGTGTGTGTGTGTGTTGAGGTTCTTACCGTTTCTTCATGAGCAGCACCACGCCAAGGAAGATGATGACGAAGAGCAGTATTCCTGCGATGACGCCGGCGATCTTCACCGTGTTGTCGGTCTGTTTCTCAGGCTCCACCACGTTGGGTTTGTGCGTCGCCGCGCCTGAGATCAACCAAAGGTCATAGGTCATACAGAAGATTGTTTGAGGCAAGACACTAAACTTCATGCACTGCTCAATTTAGATATTTTGATCTATTTTACTTCCATAACATGTCTTCATTCAGACTAGTGGAAAGAAAACAATGAAAAAGTGTTTAATTTATTGCACTTCATCTATTTGTGTCTGTAGATTTCAGTTGCAATATATATTTAGTAACACTTACACACACCAAAACTTAGAGGTTTATTCCTCTCTATATTCTGAAGGTTTTTACTGAGGGGTTTGTTCGTATGTCATTCAGATTGATTTATACAACATTTTATTCCTAAAAACATGGTAAAAATGCTAATCTTTGAAGGCAAATTAGTTTTTTCTCCACTTCAGCAACACTTATAAATTCCCAAATTTAGAATTTTATTCCAATCTATATTCTGAAGGTATTTACTGATGGGTTTGTTGATATATCATTCACATTGATTTATACAACATTTTATTCCTAAAAACATGGTGAAAAATGAATTATTTTCTGTCTGTTGACAGTCTTTTCTGATTTATGGAGTGATAAAATGAGAAATTTAAAATCCCATCAGTAAAAGCCTTTAAATCTAATATGTCAACAAAATCAAACAAGAATTTTGATCCTGGGTTTATCCAGTGTTGAGATTTATGTTCTGGAAATCAGTGCATATTTGATTAGATAATGCCTCATTTCATATTTAAACATAACATTTCATTGTTGTCTATAGTTTTGATCTATATGCTTGTGTACAACTGAAAGTGTGCACTGATCAAATCAAATAAAGCAGCAGATGTACAGAATACAGATGACATCATTTTCTGCTGAGGGATGGGGCCAGAATCCTTAACTTCCTGTTTCAGTAGGAAACACACAGGAAATACAGTTGTGTTTCTCTTTTAATTCATTCAGGTTCCAGGATTTTTTTCTCTTTGTTTGTCAGTGTGTGTCACTGCAGCCGAATCTGAAGAACCACATTCATCCGCTGATAGAATCAAACCTTACAAATCTTGGGTCTGTTTTAATATGGAATATAACACACAATCCAACAAATGCAGCTCATGCACATCAGTCTGATAATGCCAGAGAGAATTTGTAATGACAAATGAGGGAGATCTGGGTGTGTTTAAAGAAATGTTTGCCTGAGAGACTTTATGGATTTAAAATCACCTAAATTTACGTTTAGCTTCATACATTTAAAAAACTCAAACAATGAGTGCAGATATCTTATATATATTACATATATTACAGCTAGTTACCAAGACAACATTTATCATTTTCATTTGTTTTAACTTAAAGTACTAAAATAACTAAAACTAATATAAAAATGAATAAAAACTATATAGACATTAAAAAACAAAAATACTAAAATATAATTATTTAATTAAATTATAATGAAGATGGAAAATTGAAAAATTATTTTAAAATATGAATAAAAATTAGTGCTGTCAAGCGATTAATTGTGATTAATCACATCCAAAATAAAAGTTTTTGTTTACATAATATCTGTGTGTGTACTGTGCATGTCTATTATGTATATATAAACACACACATGCATGTATATAATTAAGAAAAATATGTTATGTTTATTTATTAAATGTATATATATATATATATATATATATATATATATATATATATATATTATATAAATATATACATGTAAATTAAAATTTTCTAAATATATTTTGTATGTGTGTGCATTTTTATATACATAATAAATATACACAGTACACACACAGATATTATGTAAACAAAAACTTTTATTTTGGATGCGATTAATGGCTTGACAGCACTAATAAAAACTATCAATAATACTAAAATAACACTGATCCTAGAGAGAATCTGATTGGTAAAAAAATAAAATAAATAAGCACTCAAATAAGATGACGTCATCAGCGCTTTATCTCTGCTAAGATTATGTTAGAGACAGACTATTAAATTCATCCACACACACATGCAGTGAGTGAGTGAGTTTCTGACCTGTTAGCTGATTGTCTCCAGCGGCCGGAGCGATGCGAAGGTAAGGAGTGGTGAGCTGCGTCACCAAGATAGCAGCTGCAAGAACAAGATCCACACGCATGCAGAAAGACAGAGATAGAACCAGCGTGTGTGTGTGTGTGAGACAGAGAGAGACAGACAGAGGAGAAACACACAGAAGAAAGAGAAGAAAACAAGTAGTTACTAAAAACCAGCACATCAGACACTCAAAAGCAGAACATGCAGAACTTCATCTTCAGACAAGCTCGTTTCAATCCTGGGTCGTCACGTCTCTTGTTTCTCACTGCTCTTAATTTAACCTGGGGTATAATTAACCCTGGGTTAATGTTCTTAATTGCGTATTTACAAGGTTAATAACATTGACTGGACAAGTGATGCATGTGAACCATTTCAGAAACCGAATCAGGCTACAACACTAACAGCATACTGCTTGCATAAGTTAGAATGCCTACCTTTGGTAGCGACACGGACACAGTCGATTTTTGTCTCCTGAAAAACAAAAATACATACAAAATATAATAATCTGAATGATTCAATCGAACAAATAATTATTTACTTTGGCCAACATGTGCTAAAGAAATAAATATTGATTGATTAACTGATTGATTGATACACAGTGATATTCATCCTCTTCTGTGATCTTCTAAAATGAATTGTGTTAAAAAAAATCTTCAATTATGGTGACTGTTTTGAATATTAAATTATATTCTTAATTGAGTTTATGTTATTTTGTATGCTTAATTGTGTAAATATGCCCTTTTCCCATTGACTGTACTTTGTGTTATTTTTTTTTCACTACTGTAAAACATTTTAGAGCTCTGGAAAGGTTCCATATAAATTAAACATTAATAATAATAATAATAATAATAGAACATTTTCAGAGTTTTTACAGTAGTGAAAAATGAAATAATAATAATATTAATAATAAACATTTATTTTTAATGATTATAGTATTAACTATAATGCTATTTGTATTATTATTATTATTATTATATATCATTTTATTATAATGAATAAATTAAATTCTACTAATAATCTGTTGCTAGTCATACAGTATAAGTGTATTGTGTGCATCAGTAGTCCGTGATGTTCACTGATGAAGTTCCAGTGGCTCCAGTGTTTTCTACAGGAGTGAATAACGCTTTACTCTTGTCAGCAGAATGAAAACAGTCCAGTAACTGGTTCTGCTGCTGCTTGACTCCAGTGATGAATATGCTGATATATTTTCTATGCCTGCTAAGCAGCTGCGACATTAAAAGTGCATTTCAGCCGAATGCTGTTTGTGAGCGTTCAGTACGAGCACCTGGAGCACGACTCACTTTAGCGCCTGTAATCAAACTAACGTCTGACATCAGTCTTCAGCTACACAAACACCAACAACAAAGCACCGTGTTCTGCTTTATTACTGCTGTTCTTTTTAATATGCCAACTGCTGTGCTTTCTAGTTCTGTCAGTTTATCAAAGCCAGCATACTGTTATTGCACATAAACAGTGTTTTAAAAGACTGAAACTCTTGCTAGAGCTTTCAAACTACATCTGTTAAAATTACCACCATCCTTTAGGTCTTTCTAAGCAGCACAGGAACCACCTAGCAACACAATGGTAACCACTCAGAACACGTTGGCAATGCCCTAGCAACGCCCTAGCACCACCAGAACCTATGCAACAGTCTAGCACCCATCCATAACAACCTAGCAACACACTAGCAACCACAGAACCTGTGTAAAAGTCTAACAATGCCCTAACAACACACTAGCACCCACCAAGAACAACCTAGCAACCACCAAAACCTGTGCAACAATCTAGCAATGCCCTAACAACACCCTAGCACATATCCAGAACAACCTAGCAACACCCTAACAACCACAGAACCTTTGCAACAGTCTAACAATGCCCTAACCGCACCCTAGCACCCAATCCCCTAGCAACTGCCTAGCATGCATCCAGAAAAACCTAGCAACACCTTAGCAACTACCATAACCTGTGGCACACCCTAGCACCCGCTCAGAACAACCTAGCCACACCCTAGCAACCACCATAACCTGTGGAACACCCTAGCACCCTTTCAGAACAACCTAGCATCACCCTAGCAACCACCAGAACCTGTGTAACAGTGTAATAATGCCCTAGCAACTGCCTAGGAACCTTAACATCCAATAAATATCACAGAAATCACACACAACCTGCAAAAAAAATATATTAATTAATTTTAATTAATTAATTAAATTTCCCACAAAATATCTAAGAATGCATGAAAAAATAAAAACACAAATTTACTTGAGAAGCAAAACTGCATAGCACATTAAGAGTTGTTTTCATAGCCTGTATCTTTAATGCAAGTGTATTTTGTCTGACTCCACTGGCTGATTTGTTCACTTGTTTTAAGTATTTAAAAAAAAGTGAAAAAAAAGACAAAAAAAAAAAAACATTCTCTGAAAACTAGGCTTAATATCTTATGCAGTCAATTGATCTTCTTATAAGGAATTTTAAATGCTTTAACTGGAAAATTAGACAAGCACTAATTATTTATATTAAATATTTTTTCACAACAGCCCTGAACATCTCAGGAACTTTTCTGTTTCCCTGCAAGTCTTGAGTGTTTCTCTAATCTTCAGCTTGTCTTACACACTGTACGGTGGCATTTAAACACACGCTTCCACTTCCAGCTGTCCATTTTGAGCTTAAGAACGACCTTTGACCTGCTGAATGAGACTCACAACAACATAAACAAACACTCGTCCTGCTATTATAAAGAAAAGCAAACACAAAAGTGCATTTAGCAGCACATCCTGACGGCAATGAAAGGCCTGATTTAATGAATTACAGCTCTTGAATAGACAGACACGAGGGCCGTCTTGGTAAGAGCCTGTCCGCATCCATCAGGGAGGCTAAAACACAGATCCTCAGGCAATTAGGACATCAATTACAGTCGCCAGCTCTTCCTCTGCCTTTTACAGCAGCAAGGCTGTCAATCCAAACGGCATGATTTCTTTAAAAGCACTGCGAGAGGTGAGAGAGAGCGATGCATTAAAGGGGTCATCGGATGCAAAATTCACTTTTACATGTTGTTTGAACTGAAATGTGTGTTGGCAGTGTGTGGACACAACCACCCTAATGATAAAAATCCATCCAGTACTTTAAAAAAAATCCTGATAAATGATAACCCCTTTGTCAAATCAAGCCGATCTAAGAACCCAAACCTTTGTTTATGCTTTGTTTTTGAAGGGAATGCGTCCCCCGATCTACCTAAATGTGTTTATGTTCGCGCAAATCATTCGTGATCCAGCTTCACCTACAGAACAATTGAGTATACGTTTTTTATATGAATCTTTGCAAATGGCCTTTCCTAATAATGTGCTAGTTAGCACGTTTCGTGGCTAAATGCAGCTAAAGTTAAGAGTCTCTCAGAGAACACAATTTGTTTTTTTTTTTGAAAACAAGACTTAAAATATTAAGTCATTTTACCTGTCAAGTAAATGCAACTTGATTCAAGAATCTTTAGATATGTGTAGTATAAAACAAGACAAAAATACTAAGAAAGAAGATCATTTTTTGCAGTGCACCCTACGGAAGAGAGGGGCGGGGTCAGCAGAGCTCATTAGCATTTAAAGGGACATGCACAGAACAGAGCTCTTTTTGACAGGGTGAGAAATTGGAGAAATTGAGAAATTTTAACCAAAGTATGTTATAGACTTTTCATTAATACCCTAAAGAATTATATCAACTTGTGGAAAATGGGCATCCGATGACTCCTTTAAGTCAAAGTGAGTTAATGCGAGTATCACGCGTGACACTCAAAAGCCTTCGAGAATCATCGGTCTAATACTCAGAGTGTTTTCTGAGCAGCACCTGTTCCCTGACGGCCTCTTCAGTGTGTTTTTGAAGACGTGGGTCGAGGTCGAGGCGTCCGGAGGGACTCTCTTCACCTCCACTCTCTTTCTTACCCACAATTACCTTCCTCATTGACTCGGTCGTCGAGAGCCACTCGACGTGTGAATATCTGAAGCGCTTGATGCTGTCATGACTCTCAATCTCTGTCTGTGTCTCCCACAGCATACAAAATTATCATTCAACACTGCAAAAATGATTTCATAATGCAGTTTTTGGTCTAGCTTTCCAGCACAAATATCTAAATATCCTTAAATCAAGATGCATTTACTGGAGAAGCAAAATGACTTATGATAATGTTGCTATCTGAAAAAATGCATCAAAATTAAGTTATGCTTAAAACAAGAGCAAATATCTGCCAATGGGATCAGAAATATCAGTTTATTTCAAAGGGAAAACAAATGTATTTTTCTGAATTTTTTTATATAAACTCACTTAATATTGATCAATTTCTCAGAAGGCAAGATTTGATATCATTAAGTAGATTTTTTTTAAGCTCCTGAGAAACTGCTCAAGTGCACCGAGGACAAAAGCTGCTTTAAACACAGGATGCTCACAACACGTTGATTCAATTTAGTTCATAGAAGTTAATTGATAAAGAAAATCAATTTTTTGACAGCATCCTCATTTTACAGCTTAAAGTGCCTAAAGCTTTTAACAGCACTGTAGCTTTGCAGGAGGTTTCTTGAAGCATCTTGGAGACACAGTTCTTCTGGATTTAGTCTCAGTTTGTTCTGTTTCTTCATGTCATTCCAGACAGACTGATGATGATCAGATCAGATCTCAAAAATCTCACTGGATTATTACAATTAATGGCTAAATGAATGTTTGGAAATGTAAACGGATATTTCCTTCTGACACACTATAGCAGAAGATAGAAATAACTGACTTCAAACCAGTTTTAGCTGCTGGAAATACTAGTTCTTGTAATTTTGGCCTCCACTACATAATAACCCTGATTTAAACAGAATTTGTGAATCTGGATTGGTTCAGACGGATGGGAATGAAGGCATGTACCCCGTTGGCGGCGCTGACGGCCTGATAGTAGATGCTGTAGCTCTTGTGAGGCAGCAGCGGAGCGTTCCAGTATCCGCCGTAGGTTCGGTTGTCTCCGATGGTGAAGGGCTGCGGAGACGAGACGCCTGCGGAGGGGAACTCAGCGCTGTAGTAGTACTGTGAGTTCAGCCCGCTGGCGTTATGATAGTGAACCGGCAGAGGATAACAGCGCAGGATCTGCGCTTCTCCTCCACGAGCCCTTCGAGGACGTTCCTCCTCAACAACCACCTGATACACACTGAGAGAGAGAGAGAATAAACATTACTGTAAACACAAACCATGCTTTTATTCAGCGAGGACACATTCAATTCATCAGAAGTGACAGTAAAGGCATTTATAATGTGACAAAAGATTTCTATTTCAAATAAATGCTGTTCTTTTGAACTTTCTATTCATCTGTGAATCCTGAAAAATCTAATGTATCTCAGTTTCAATAAAAATATAAACTGTGTTCAACATTGATAATAATCAGAAATGTTTGTTGAGCAGTAAATCAGTATATTATTATGATTTCTGAAGATCATGTGACACTGAAGACTGGAGTAATGATGCTGAAAATACAGCTGCAGATCACAGAAATAAATTACAGTTTAACACATATTCACATAGAAAACAGCTGATTTAGATTATAATAATATTTTACTGTTTTTACTGTATTTTTTATGATCAAATAAATGCAGCTTTGGTGAGCAGAAGAGACTTCTTTCAGAAATTAAAAAAATACAAATAAAATCTTACCAAACACAAACTTTTGAACAGTAGTTTATATTTGCATAATATTATTTTCATATCAGTTGTATGAGATATGAAGTTTTTGTGTTTTTATTCTCAAAGTTGATTTTCATTACTGTAATGCTGATTTTATTTACTTATTTTTGTATCAGAGCATCAATACTAGATTTTTGTTAAAAACCATAAATTACATACAGCACAATAAATATTAAAATATGTATAAACTGATCAAACTCTCAAACAACTGCACTGAAAAAAATTATTAATTGAATTTACTCGATGCTTTAAGGTAAGTGGTTGCAATCAATTTATTTTAGCTACATTTAAATAAACAAATTTAGTTGACTAACAACATATTTTTGTTTTATTAAATGTAGCTAAAATAAATAGTTTGCAACCGCTTACTTTAAAACATTTTTTTCCAGTTTTTTCATACATGAGAATCTGTGGAGTAAAATATGTTAAACTCATGAGAATCTAAATGCTCCTAAAAAACTAATAAGTAATTTAAAAAGAATAGAAAACATTTTTAAACGTAAAAATAATAATCATTTAATAAGATATTAACAATCTAATTGTATTTATTTTATTTTTATTTATTGATTGATTTTGAAATGAAATATGAAATTGCTTGAGAGTAACCTAAAAGTAAATCAATAAATATTATAATACAATTATAATGCAAAAAAATAAAATAATAATTGTTTTCTGATTTTTTTTTTTTAATAAATAAATAATACAAATTTAATTATTTTTTGCTTAAAACAAGCAAAAACATCTGCCAGTGGGGCAAGAAAAATAATATTGTTTAGCCTTTGAATTAAGATTATTTTTCTTGCCCCACTGGCAGATATTGTTGCTCGTTTTAAGCAAAAACTAACAACATTTTGATGATTTCCTTTAGAAAAGTCATTTTCCCTGTCCAGTAAATGCATCTTGATTCAAGAATGTTTAGATATTTATACTAGAAAACAAGACAGAAATACTAAGAAAATATTTTTTTGCAGTGTGTATAAACTTTTTTTCTTTTTTTATTGTCATGGAAATAATATCACAAGGTTGTTTTTAATTTTGAGGTGAAATGATATGAAAAATGTATTGAGAGTTACCCAATTAAAAAGGTAGAGTCTAATTCACCTCATATGTGACCCTGGAGCACAAAACCAGTCATAAGGCTCCATTTGTTTTAATTGAGAATTATACATCATCTGAAATCTGAATAAATAATCTTTCCATTGATGTATGGTTTGTTATGATCGGACAATATTTGTCTGAGATACAACTATTAGAAAATCTGGAATCTGAGGGTGCAAACAAATCTAAATATTGAGAAAATCTCCTTTAAAGTTGTTCAAATGAAGTTCTTAGCAATGCATATTACTAATCAAACATTAAGTTGATATATTTACGGTAGGATATTTGTGAGGAAGGTTATTCCCGTCGTCTCTCTTTCTCAGAGCTTCTCTCTCCACCAGTGGAATAAACGAGCACAAAGACGCTCATGTTTGCGGTTTAATCATGTATGGATGTAAAGGGCAAACATCAGAAATTCCCTGTGTCAGTTTGGGGAAGGGCCGCCGGGGCCCTGGAGCATCGCGCAGATACGCTAGAGCGAATGTCGATGTTAAGCGACCGTGACAAAAACACGCACAACAGCGGATGCAAACAGAGCTCGTGTTTCACGCGCTTCACATGAACTGAAACAGAGCAGAATCTCCAGGACAGAAGCAGAGCTGCATGTTGACTGATGCTAATCTGACCTTTGGGTTCGCTAATCTGTAATAAAGTCTGGGTTTGCTAGCAAAAGGTTATCTGTGAATATAAAAAGCTGAGTATATAAATATACTGGAGTTAATGAAATTACAAACTTCCACACCACCTGCCCTTTGCTGCGCTTTCTCATTAAACACAGAAGAAACAAGCTGCTGGATCTTATATCTTTACTGCAGTATGTCAACAATATGACCACAATCACCATATTCAGCGAGATTAAACAAACACACACTCACACTCACACACACACACACACGCGCGCGCACACACACACACACACACACGCATATAATACAGTATGAAAGAAAAACACAAATATATACATAAATATAATATCTAAGCATGTCACACTATAGGACACATTCAGAAAGAATCATAAAATTATGAACAATATGAGCATATTGTAAAAACTACATCTAAAAAATAAAAACTCCAAAAACAAAATCACAAAATCACGTGTATATTGTTTTTTTGTTTTGTTTTTTTACATTTTTCATAGTTTTAAAGCCAGACAAAAGTTATGAAAAATATTTTATATAATTTAAAATACATTTATATAAGCAATAATTTTTTTTCATAATTTTATTTACACAAATTATGCAATACTAAACATATATACAAATATATCGTTATATAAAGTTATAATATTGATTTTTTGGCACTTTTTATTTTGTAGCTCTTGTGAATATTATTATATTATTAATACTACTATTAATAGTAAATATTATAGCTTATATAAATATTTGATGTTTTTATTTATTTTAATTTTCCATATTTTTAAGCCACATAAACGTTATGACAAATATATTTTTTAAAAATCATATAATATATATTTATATAAGCTATAATATTTTTTAATACTTTTATTTACACAAAGTATGAAAAGAAAACATCATATACAAACATATCTGTATAATAATAAGAAGAAAGTACAGTATAATAAGGTATAATATTTATATTTTTGGCACTTTATTATATATTTTTTATATATTATATATTATTCGTATGTATGTATGTATATATCTATATATGCACGCAGAATGCATTAAAAACACACTCTTTCGCATTTATTTTGAGCATCATTTTCATAGGAAATTATTCATACAGAAATAAATTCTGCGATAATATTTGAATGCATCACTACTCAACGGCATGCTGGGTAAAGACGATCTTGGCCAGTCCTTCGGTTCGGAGATGAAATATCATGTGATAAATTATTTAAGCCAATGAGAGCCAGCGCAGGCGAGAGGGGAAGTTAATTAACAGCTGATCGCACTCTCAGGTCAGAGTTCAGAGGTCAAAGGGCAAATCAGGGCCTCACTGGAGCTCTGTGCGGATTACAGATGAAGCAGAGACAGAAAGAAGCGTTTGAGTGAGTGTGGGCTACAGAAATCATGAGAACAGCACACACATAATGAGATTGAAAACCACATACAGTCACACCGCAGGAAATTAACCTCATTTATACACAATCAGTGCATGTACGTAATATTTACATGCTCACGCCAGCAGAAATCAGTAGCGTTTCCTTTCTGAATGTGTCCTGTGGTGCGACACGCATCCTGCCTCTAAATTATATTAAACAGCAAAAGTTTATGAGCTCATAAAATTAAATTATCATTTTTTTTGACAATTTAAAAAGGCTTTTGGTCACACCACAAGGTAAAAATGTGATGATTTTTTTTTTAATTAACTGGTAAATTAAAATTTACAGTACGGGTCTTTGGGTTCAGTTTGCATGCGTACGGAACAAATACAGCGTTGTTTTAAACACTGCCTGTGTGGAACTTAATTTGGAACTTTCAGTTATATATATAGTTACTTTAAATCAGATTCTGTACATTTTATCAGGAAATTCAAACAATAAATGTGTTTTGATGTGTTTTGAGAGATTGCTGTATAGACGCCTCAGTTCGAGCAGAGCGCAGCACGAGCGAACACGATCATCTCTTCCTCTTTACTACTGATTATAGCACAAAATAAACACGAATGTACCCATCGAAATCTCCCACTGCTTCATGAAATCACTCAATCAGACTTCAGTAAAACGGTCTTAATTATTTAAAGGGTTAGTTCACCCAAAAATTTAATTTCTGTCATTAATTACTCACCCTCGTGCCGTTCCAAACCCTTAAGACCTTCGTTCATCTTCAGAACACAAATTAAGATATTTTTGATCAAATCTGAGAGCTCTCTGACCCTCCATAAACAGCAATGCACAACTGCAATGTTCCCAGGTCCAGCAACATAGCAAGGACATTGGTAAAATAGTCCATGTGACATCAGTGGTTCAAACGTAATTTTACGAAGCTACAAGAATACTTTTTGTGTGCAAAGAAATAATTATAATTTATAAAATTTTATTCGATTTTATTACTTTTTTTTATCAATTCTTCTCCCGGAGTTACCGTCTTCCGCCATTTTGGAGAGTACCTCAGAACATAATCAGTGTTGTTTATGTTCAGCATGCGTGCGATTACGTTGATTACGTTCTGGGGTACTCTACAAAATGGCGGAAGACGGTAACTCGGGGAGAAGAACTGTTGAATGAATTATCTACCCACAAGGATAGTAAAACCTGAAATTTTTGACATTGTGGGAAGTGTCTGCGGGGTGTGTGTGTCTGAGTGTGAGTGTGTGTGTGTAATGGGTTGAGTCCTGCAGACGGGCGGCACATCTGAACCCGTAATGTTCCTCCTGCTGCTGTTACTGTGGAAACGCAGAATCTTCTTTAGCCACTTATTATTCTGCATTAATTCAGCTTTATTCTGAGAGAAGAACAGAAGCGCCTGTGTGTGTGTGTGAGTGTGTGTGACGGCCCGTCGCTCTGTCAGCGCTGATGTGTGGGATGAGCGGGGCCGCCTCGCTCAGCCCCGGGGCCAAACGCAGATCGCCGATGGCAACGGAGGATCCGTGCGTGGAAGATGGCCGGCATGGAGTGCGACAGACTTCATCTGAGATGTGCTTTGATCTGACGAGCCACAAGTAATCAGAGATGGCGACACTCATTACATCACCATTAAACTAAATCACTTCAGAGAACCAGTGGACAAATACAGCGCAGAAATAAAGTCTGACAGTCATGAAAAATCAAACCTTTCTCAATCAGCGTCATCTGGAGCTCAAAATAAATATATGATAATTTATGATTTGAAATGACTGAAACTTGATAACTAAAACTATTAAAGACATTTCGGTTAAATTAAAGCAGAAATACAATGAATTTAAATATTAATATTAGAAGCAAAACCTAAAAACCTAAACTAAATAAAAATTTGAAATAAACAACATATTCATTACTTGAAATAAAATAAATAATAATCAAAATTATATATATACATACACAATTTTGGTTATTTGTTTTAGGAAAAAAAAAAAAAAAAAAAAAAAAATATATATATATATATATATATATATATATATATATATATATATATATATATATATATATATATATATATATATATATATATATATATATATATATATATATATATATATATAATTTTTTTTTCTAAAACAAATAATAACGTGTTCAAAAGTTTAGGTGCGGCTACGGTAAAAACTAACCTAGATTTTAATTTTGACTTTGGAACCGTAAACAAACTCTGGCTGAAGACCTAAGAGTTCTTACCAGATGATGTTCACACAACAAGTCAGAAAGGTAGGAGGGAACAAGGCCATTTCAACATTTAAAAACAAGCAGAAGCACTTTATAATCAATTCTAAAACAGACTGGGAGCCAATGTAAAGACATTAACACAGGAGTAATATGTTCATATTTGTGACCACCAGTTAAAAGATGTGCAGCTGCGTTTTGGACCATTTGTAATCTGGATATTGATGAATTGTTTATTCCCAGGGGATTACAATAATCAATTCTAGATTAAATAAAAGCATGAATTGCAGTTTCAAAGTGCTTAAAAGAAAGGATAGTCTTCACTTTAGCCAGCGCTCTTAGTTGATAAAAACTTGATTTGACAACTAAATTTATTTGCCTAAATAAATTTATCAAATATAAGTGCATCGAAAAAAAGACGCTCAAGTTTTTTTTTACACATGATTTAACTGAAATAAATAAATAAAACACCAGAATTTAAATGAGAAATGTTTGGAACTTCAGAAGAGCCAAACACAATGATAGTGCAAGCCATGCGTTTCAAAAATATATAAAGAAAACAAAGGGGCCAAAATAGAGCCTTGGGGGACCCCACAAGTCAAGGGGACCACCCCTGAATAACATTGTCCTATATTAATTGAAAAGCTTCTATTTTTAAAACATGACTGAAACCAACTTAATGCAGTTCCTCTGATGCCCACAACTTGCTCTAGCCAAGTAAGTAGGACCTCATGGTCAACTGTATCAAATGCCGCACTTAAATCTAATAATACCAGTACAACAGAGTCACCTGAGTCAGTGGCCATTAAAACATTGTTTTATTAATAATAAAAATGACAAAATCACATAATGAAGAAGAAAACTGCATTTAAAATGATAAAAATGGAAATATAAAAATTAAAGCTAAGAATATTAATAAAAACCATTACAGTATATTAATATTAAAGTAACAAACACAGAAAGGTGGTGATACAACAGTAACTCGTTTTAGGTTCTAAAGGCAGATCTGGCCGTTTAATGAGCTGGTTTACACACCATCTATAAGAGAAATACGCAGCTAATGTGTAATTAAGCAGCTCTGACGAGTTGTCCTCATTGATCACATCAGCCCGTTTCTCACAGGAAGTTCTTCGAGTCTCATGAAAAGCTCCAGAAAACCGATGTGGGCTGCAGCAACTCCACACAATTACTCCTAGAGAAATTAATTAAAAGCTCTAACGACAGCGCGACCTGACAGCGGAAGACCAGAGGAAACAGGAGAACACAAGCTAAAATACATACTTCTAAAGCATTTATTCATTTATTAATCTTAGCTCATTTCACCACATATGATTACATTATTAAAAATAAAGATTTGTTTTATTATTATTAATAATAATAGTAATATTTAATGGACCACAGCTAACATGAACTAAAAATACTTCTAAATCATTTAGTAATCTTAGTTCATGTCAACATATATATGATAACATTATTAACATTAAATAGTAAATATTATTATTAATTATGATAATAATATTTAATGAACCTCAGCTAACATGAAGTAAAAATACATCTAATATATCTATTAATCTTAGTTCATTTCAACATATATATGATAACATTATTAACATTAAAAAGACAATAATAATAATAATAATATTTAATGGACCTTAGCTGACACGAGTTAACAATACTTCTAAAACATTTATTAATCTTAGTTGATTTTAACATTTAACATCTAAAGGTAATATTTATTAATATTATTTAATGTACCTCACCTTTTAATGGAGCTCTGCTAACATGAACCAAGAATTAAAAATAATTCTAAACATTTATTAATCTTTGTTAATATTACTTTGAACATTTATGAATACATTATTAAAATTGAAAGTTAATATTTATATTACTATTTAATGTAGCTTAGCTAACATCAATTAAGAACCCCACCCCAAAAAAAATAAAAAAATAAATAAAAATAAAACATTAATCTTAGTTAATGTCAATAACAACATTTACTACCACACTGTTAAAATCAATTAATATTATATAATGGATCTGAGTTGACATGTACAAATTAATAAATAACACATCTGATGTACTCGATATCGAATCTCACCTGCGTGATTGTTTATATCATCACAAATGTAAGTTTATTATCGTCCAGCTCTAATCTGATCAATGTGACTATAAGGCATGAAGATATTAAGATATTATAAACATTAACATCATGATCATAATATTCATAAATACACTGCTAAAACCAGTCTCAGCTGTGCTTGTGTATTTATGAATATTAAAATGTGTATTTAGTCTCAATTTGTACTTTTTTTCAAAACAATTCTGCCAGTGCAGTGAGACACAATACACAGATATTAAAGACAAAATACACAAAGTGTTGCTTCTAATGCAGCTGCATCCTGTTTCAATTATTTCTTTGACATTTTATCTGGAAAACAAGGCAAAAGGGCTAATTAAAAACTTGATGTATTTAAAGATGTTTTTTGTGAGTAATATGCTCATTGTTAGATATGAAATAATGAATTAATACAAGGCAAAATAATTATGCTTTCTGGAACAGTGTCTATGACGATTTAACATGCTGCCTATGAAGTCGACTCACTAGGGTTTGGAGCGGAGACAGATGCAGACTGATGTGCACTTTAATATGAAATCTCTGTATGAGACGACGCTGCGCTCAGAATACAGACGCAGAGGGATGAAATCAAGAATGATATATAAGTATGAAGAAATCAATAATGTATATAAGTACGTGTTAAGATTTTTTAATGTGTCTGAAAAAAGTCTCTTCTGCGCACAAAGTTGTGTTTTTGAATAAAATATTTTTGAATAAAAATACAGTTAAACATGAAACATTATTCTAATGTAAAACAGCTGTTTTCTATGTGAATGTGTTAAACTGTAATGTATTCCTGTGATCTGCAGCTGTATTTTCAGCATCATTACTGCAGTCTTCAGAGTCACATGATCTTCAGAAATCATTCTAAGTACACGTGTGTGTGTGTGTGTGTGTGTGTGTGGAGTGTGTATTTGAGTGAATGTGTTTGTGTGTGTGTGTGTGTGTGTGGAGTGTTTATTTGAGTGAATGTGTGTGTGTTTGTGTGAGTGAGTGTGTGTGTGTGTGTGTGGAGTGTTTATTTGAGTGAATGTGTGTGTGTTTGTGTGAGTGAGTGTGTGTGTGTGTGTGTGTTTGTGTGTGTGTGTGTGTGAGTGTGTGTGTGTGTGTGGAGTGTTTATTTGAGTGAATGTGTGTGTGTTTGTGTGAGTGAGTGTGTGTGTGTGTTTGTGTGTGTGTGTGTGAGTGTGTGTGTGTGTGTGTGTGTGTGCGCGTGAGTGAGTGAGTGAGTGAGTGAGTGAGTGAGTGAGTGAGTGAGTGAGTGAGTGAATGAGTGAGAGTGTGTGTGCGTGTGAGTTTTTTGGGGGAAGTAGAAATGCACAAAGTCTCCTGTGAGGGCTAAGTTTAGGTGTAGGGTTGGTGTAGGGCAATAGCACACACAGTTTGTTCAGTATAAAAACCATTACGCCTATGGAGAGTCCCCATAAACCACAAAAACCAACACGTGTGTGTGTGTGTGTGTGTGTGACGGCTGCAGGGTGTTGTACGGTGTAACTGATGAGGCTGGATGTATCTCTCAGCTGTTGTAAACAGGCGTTTAGTGCTGGAATCTCAAGGCGTTTCAATCAGCGCATGACTGCGAGACGGATCAGTAATCCTCTCAAAGGCTTCCCCTCCGGACACGAGCGTTCCCACCCCACACTCACACACACACACACACACACACACACACACACACACACACACACACACACACACACACACACACACACAGAGACAGACACAGACACGCGCGCGTTTGTGGCATCACAGAGATTACATGTCACAGCCAATTAGAGTTTAAGCAAATATGTGTGTGTGTGTGGGAGGTTTTGTTTCTGGTGGCTAATTTCACAAAAAAAATATTCCATCAACTGTGATATTGTGTAACTCTCTGTGGCGTCTCTCATCAGGACTGTGTGTCATGTCTTTGGTTGTGTTGTTTCAGAGCTCTGCTGTGATTTGATGCGTTTCTTCAGGCTGGTATCAATGGCAAACATCTGCTCTGGTGTCTCCTGCAGCTAATCACAGGCTTTGATTACTCGCCCGCAAACAAAGAGCAACATTAGGAGCATTTTCTGTCTGTAATCCTCAAAGAAACACTGTGCTTGTCTTCTACTGGTGATAATGCTCAAAATCCATGAATTAATCTGTGACGTGAAGAATGAGGATTATTAAACCAAATGTTTCCACTAGAGACATCAAAACACACTTCAGCGGTTTGAGATAGTTTCTGAATTTTCCAAATTAATTTTATAACAGTATTAATCCCTGTTTTCTGTTCACATTGTTATTGGGATCAAGTCTGATCTCAGATGCTCTTGGTTCAGAGTGACCCTTTAAAGCGCTCTTAGTTTAGTCACTTTAACTTTAACTTTTTAGTGTTCACTTTAAAAGGACAGTAAACTGACTTTACATTTAGATCTATTCAGCTCCTTCAAACACACGAAGATGATGGATGAGAGGACATTTATATGACATGAAACAAACTATAAACACCACACACACAATCACTCACACACACACACACACACACACACACACGCGCGCATTAATCAATCGGCCTCCGAGATGTTCGGATTTCTATTTATCATTCCAGTTTACCTGACAATATTTCTGTTTTTCCAAAACAACAATTTTCAATGGATTAATAAAATCTCAAGTATACACTGATTTTGCACATTACCAAATGTGACATGAAGACAACATTTAATATGTTTAAATAAAAACAAAATGTGAATTTTTAATATTTACATGGGTAAATATTAAACGATTTTAGTCTAAAGTTTATTTATATATATAATTTATTTTATTTTTTTTGTCCAATAAAAATTTCTAATAATTTGATTTAATTTTACATGGTATATGTACATATAGACCCCCCCCCCATATAAATTTAAATAAAATGAAATCAAACCTAATATCTTTGCTAATTAGCAATGTTTTAATCAAATCCGTTACAAATGATCTCTCAATCTATAAACTGCAGTTTTGAAAAAATAAATAAAGCAAACATCTGACTCTCAGTCCACAAAACTTATTTTTTTATTACACCTGATGTACCCTAGAACCTAAGACACATTATACTGAGAGAAAAGCACTAATCAGACCTGCTTTCATTGCATCAGTGTGTGTGTGTGTGAGAGAGAGAGAGAGAGAGAGAGAGAGAGAGTGAGTGTGTGTGTATATATATATATATATATATATATGTGTGTGTGTGTGTGCGTGTGAGAGATAAAGACCAGCGACTCGTCTCGATAAAACACAGAAACACAATCACAGACAGAGAGATTAGATGCGGATCACAATAATCAAATCTTGCTTCTCCTATTTTCATAACTCGTTTGGGATTGTTGACGAGGTAAAAACATGATTTGATCAGATCAGATCAGATTAAATGATGGAGTTGGTGGTGTAATCCAGCAGAGATTACTGCGGTAAACATGACTGTAATTTACTGCGGTTATTTGCGCGGCGTACAGTCGAGCGTCAGTCCCGGGATATCCAATATTAAAGCAGCGCTTTATAATATAATATTCTTATGCTGAAGATGTTACAGTTTTATCCGCTTCTTATTAAACATGCTGAACATGCAGCAGTAAATAATGATGTTTCTCTGCGATTATGAGACACACAAACCTTCACAAACACAGACAAAAATAAAAGATTGGAATATTAGCGAGTCTGAACCCTAAAAAACATAAAAAAACATGTCCAGCTGACATTCCATCATATCAATTATCAATTTCCAAATATATACATCAAATATTAGAGGGACCTGTGGTTACGGAACTGTTTAAATTAGCTAAAATGTCATAAAAAGTACATACATTTTCATTTACTGAATGAAAAATATATATCATATTTTTCTATTGCCGGACACGTTCTCCACAAGATGACCCGTGTGATGTGCGGTGTTTATTAATGAGAGCCGGCGATTGTGTTCGCAGGGACAGTCGGGGACCGTGGTGACACAGTCAGAAACACATGAAAGCGGTTCAGGGTCAAGGCTCTGAAGACACACACACTTTGTTCTCCGCTTCAAAGAACGACGCTCACTCGGAGGAATCCACAAACAATACAGGAGGAAAAAATTATAAAAACAGCCAGCTGAAATGGACGGTCAGAGAAACTGAACAGAGTTTAGTTAAAACTAAACTAATCGTACCTGACTGGAGCGCCTCTGCTCTGAGCCGGTTTGAGCACCACCGTCACCGTGCTGTCCGTCTGGTTCAGAGGAGTCTCCTGATCATACCCCGGCATCGACGGAGCTGCAAAGTAAGTAAGTAAAATTGTATTTATATAGCACTTTTAAAGCTACAACACACAAAGTACTTCACACAGTATAAAAACAGTCATTGAAAATAAATTCATGAAGAGCTATACACTCAGTGTTGGGGACAGTTACTTTTAAAAGTACTGCGTTACAATATTGCGTTACTCCCTAAACAAGTAACTAATTACGTTACTTAGTTACTTTTTATGGAAAGTAATGCGTTATGTTAAATCTGGGCAGGGCTTGCTTGTTTGTTTTTAACATAAAAAAATTATTTAAAAAATGTAAAAGCCCTTTCACAACAAAAGTGAAGTGAATCCGGCTCAGACTGAAGGAAATGTAGATTCAGGTCTGTACAGTAGAGAGCGCCGCTCAAACTAATCACATGAAGAATATGACGCAGGAGAAGAAAGTTCAACACTATTCAGTAATAACTACAATCAAACAAATGTGTCATTTTTTATTATTAGTATGGTAGAATTGGATCATCGAAGACATTGCTTTATAAAATGGGATTAAATACACAAATGATATGTGTCTTATTTATCATATTTAATTATTGCAGGTTTGTATAATATTCTGAGTTTGTATTTGACTGTATTTATTGATTTTGAGGAACACTGAATGTGTTTTAGTGCAGGTGAGAGGAGTAAATACATGCTGATATTTAGTCTAGAACTACAGTAAGATCATGTTGATATTTAGTCTAGAACTACAGTAAGATCATGTAGATATTTAGTCTAGAACTACAGTAAGATCATGATGATATTTAGTCTAGAACTACAGTAAGATCATGTTGATATTTAGTCTAGAACTACAGTAAGATCATGTTGATATTTAGTCTAGAACTACAGTAAGATCATGTAGATATTTAGTCTAGAACTACAGTAAAATCATGTTTACACACAACGCTCTGCACTTACTCCTGATTTCTCTCAACACCAGAGCTGTCACTCAATACATCAGAAACACAGGAACTGGAGTTAATTATTTGAAAAAGTAACTCAGATATTTCCTTCTGAATTAAAAAGTAATGCGTTACTTTACTAGTTACTTAAAAAAAGTAATCTGATTACGTAACTTGCGTTACTTGTAATATGTTACCCCCAACACTGTACACAATACAGTATCTCACAGAAGTGAGTACACCCCTCACATTTTTGTAAATATTTTATTATATTGTTTCATGTGACAACACTGAAGAAATTACACTTTGCTACAATGTAAAGTAGTGAGTGCACAGCTTGTATAACAGTGTAAATTTGCTGCCCCTCAAAATAACTCAACACACAGCCATTAATGTCTAAATCGCTGGCCACAAAAGTGAGTACACCCCTAAGTGAAAATGTCCAAAGTGGGCCCAAATATATTTTGTGCCTCAATATTTTGTGTGGCCAGCATTAATTCCAGCACTGCCTAAACCCTCTTGGGCATGGAGTTCACCAGAGCTTCACAGGTTGCCACTGGAGTCCTCTTCCACTCCTCCATGACGACATCATGGAGCTGGTGGATGTTAGAGACCTTGCGTCCTCCACCTTCCGTTTGAGGATGCCCCACAATTGCTCAATAGGGTTTTTCTGGAGACATGCTTGGCCAGTCCATCACCTTTACCCTCAGCTTCTTTAGCAAGGCAGTGGTTGTCTTGGAGGTGTGTTTGGGGTCGTTATCATGTTGGAATACTGCCCTGCGGCCCAGTCTCTGCTTCAGTATGTCACAGTACATGTTGCCATTCATGGTTCCCTCAATGAGCTGTAGCTCCCCGGTGCCGGCAGCACTCATGCAACCCCAGACCATGATACTCTCACCATCATGCTTGACTGCAGGCAAGACACACTTGTCTTTGTACTCCTCACCTGGTTGAGCCACACACGCTTGACACCATCTGAACCAAATAAGATTATCTTGGTCTCATCAGACCACAGGACATGGTTCCAGTAATCCATGTCCTTAGTCTGCTTGTCTTCAGCAAACTGTTTGCGGGCTTTCTTGTGCATCATCATTAGAAGAGGCTTCTATCTGGGATGACAGCCATGCAGACCAATTTGATGCAGTATGCGGCGTATGGTGTGAGCACTGACAGGCTGACCCCCCACCCCTTCAATCTGTGTTGTCCTGTTAAACCGCTGTATGGTCTTGGGCACCGTGCTGCAGCTCAGTTTCAGGGTCTTAGCAATCTTCTTATAGCCTACGCCATCCTTAGGTAGAGCAACAATTCTATTTTTCAGATCCTCAGAGAGTTGTTTGCCATGAGGTGCCATGTTGAACTTCCAGTGACCAGTATGAGAGAGTGAGAACGATAACACCAAATTTAACACACCTGCTCCCCATTCACACCTGAGACCTTGTAACACTAACGAGTCACATGACACCGGGGAGAGAAAATGGCTAATTGGGCCCAATTTGGACATTTTCACTTAGGGGTGTACTCACTTTTGTGGCCAGCGGTTTAGACATTAATGGCTGTGTGTTGAGTTATTTTGAGGGGACACCAAATTTACACTGTTATACAAGCTGTACACTCACCACTTTACATTGTAGCAAAGTGTCATTTCTTCAGTGTTGTCACATGAAAAGTTATAATAAAATATTTACAAAAATGTGAGGGGTGTACTCACTTCTGTGAGATACTGTATATGAAAAAGCAAACAATATCAAACCCAAAATGCACAAAATACTAAAAGCACGTTTATACAAGTACGTTTTTAGTCGACATTTAAAAACAGACACACATTCAGGGCAAACTATTCCATATTTTTGGAGCCCTCACTGCAAATCTCCTTTAGTTGTATATCTAGTTCTTGGAACTGCCAGCAAGATCTAAAAGCTAAGAACCTTTAAGAACTAAAAGCATTAATACTTTTCACACCAGGAAGCTTTAAAACAGCAGCTCAATCACTACAGTCATCACACAAGTGCACAAACTCAAATCAATAAACCAGTGTACATTCACATATTTATTGTATAGTATATTTTGGAGGTTATGAATCACATTTTTGGTATATTATTTTTCTGGAGGGTTTTTGCATCATAAAAGTTCAAATAATTGTGAAAAAAAATTATTATACTAGGAGGTTGCCAGGTGGTTGCTAGGGCATTTCTTGTGGAAGTTGCAAGAGTTCTCTGAGCAGTTACTGTGAGGTTACTGTGTTTGCTGGCCTAAAATGCTCTGGATGATTACTAGGAAGTTGCTAGGGCATTTATAATAACTAAGAGGTTGCTAGGGTGTTCTGGGTGGTTACTAGGAAGTTGCTAGGGCATTTATGATAACTAAGAGGTTGCTAGGGTGTTCTGGGTGGTTACTAGGTGGTTTCCAGATCATTGCTAGGGTATTTTGTGTGGTTACTAAGTGGTTGCTGCACTAGTGTGTCCTGGGTGGTTACTAGGAGGTTGCCAGGTGGATGCTATGGCATTTTATCTGGTTACTAAGAGGTTCCTAACTGGTTGCTGGGCAAGAGTGTTCTGGGTGGTAACTAGGGGGTCACAAGGGCAATTAGGTTGATCCTAGGGCCTTCTGGGTGGTTACTAAGAGGTTTCTTTATGGTTGCTAGGGCTGTTATGTTTTTGCTAGGGTGTTTTGGGTGGTTACTAAGAGGTTGCTGGGGAGGTTTGGTCACTATGGTGTTCTGGGTGGTTACTAGGTAGTTGCTATGGCATTTTGTGTGGTAACTGAGAGGTTGCTAGGGTGTTCTGGGCGGTTTCTATAAGATTCCTAACTGGTTGCTGGGCTAAAGTGTTCTGGGTGATTACTAGGAGGTTGCAAGGTGATTTTATGTGGTTACTAAATGGTTCATAAGTTATTGCTTGGCTAGAGTGTTGTGGGTGGTTACTACGACATTGCATTAGCTGGTTGGTAATGTGGTTAGGTTGTTCCTATGACATTTTGTGTGGTTTCTAGGAGGTTGCCATGATATTTTGTGTGATCACTAAGATATTACTAAGTATTTTCTGGGCTAGAGTGTTCTGAGTGGTAACTAGGGCACTTAGGTTGCTCCTAGGGCATTCTGTGGGGCTACTATGAGGTTGCCAGGCGGTTGCTATGTCATTTTATGTAGTTACTAAGAGGTTCCTAAGTTGTTGCTAGGCTATAGTGTTTTAGGTGATTGCTAGGGGGTTGCTAAGGCAGTTAGGTTGTTCCTAGGACATTCTGTGTGGTTACTAGGAGGTTGCCAGGTGGTTGCTAGGGTATTTTATGTGCTCACTAAGACATTCCTAAGTATTTGCTGGGCTATAGTATTCTGGGTGGTAACTAAGGGGTTTCTAGGCCAATTAGTTTATTCCTAGGGCGTTCTGGGCAGTTACTAGGAGGTTGCCAGGGCCATCTGCATTTCCACTGAGTTACTTCATAATCTTCTATGCTGTTCCAGATTAAAGCATCTGCTGCAGACACACACCTGAGATCTTGGTGGTGGCCTGGGTGATAGCGGGCGGTCCGAAGCCCTTGGCGGTGCTGGCTCTGATGGTGAAGGAGTATGTGGAGCCGGGGTAGAGACCCAGAAAGACGTGGCTGGTTTCATTCCCCAGTTTAACCACCTTCCCACTCTGGTTAGAGAGATCCAGCACTGGGTCGAAGGAACTGACAGCTTTATACGAGATCTGGGGGAATGAGAACAACACAAACATCAGTGTACATGTTAGAATCACACAAATTAATTTCAGTGTCGCCAAACAAATGATTCAAGAAGTGCTTTGAGTTCCACCAAATTAGACTATTATATCCGAAATGCATCAAGGCCCTTTTCAATTATCAGCCTGCCATAAATAAATAAAGAAATCAATAATAACGTCCGCGCTTCTGACAGACCAGGGCAGGAATCTGAAAAGGAAAGTGTCTTCTCCTCATATTTGGAGGGGTTTGTTCATTACGCGGCATTAATGAAGCGTCGTACAAAAACCACTCTGATTTGCGACCTTTGATATTGAGATTTTCTATCACGAGCTTCTGTTTCTCATAACCTCACACTACTATTAGATTTAAATTATTCCCACTCTGTAATGAGAAAGCAGGGATGTGTGAACATCCGACTGACGTCATCCGGCGCAAACGGCGTTCCTGCAGTGGATCGGTCAGGAACGGAGAATCTGAGGACAGGAAATCTCACTGGAAATTTACAAGAAGAACAGAATGTCTGGAATCAGAGAGAGAGGAAGGAGAGGAAGGATCAGGGTTCCCTTGATAAGAGGAAAAAAGTCCAAACTGTCCTTTTGATATCACGGCCGTCAGAGAGTCTCAGCTTCAGCGCTTTGATACTGTCAAATCAAAGGCAGGACGTCACTGCGAGCTCATGGACAATCGAGTCTACGGTTACTCCTGTCTGACTGCACACACACACACTCTTACGCTCACTCACACACACATTCACACACACATTCACACACACACACACACACACACACACACACTCACACTCACACTCACACACACACTCACACACACATGTTGGGTTTCCATGTTTTATGGGGACATCCCATAGGCGTAATGGTTTTTATACTGTACAATCTGTATTTGCTATTGCCCTACACCAACCCTACACCTAAACTTAGCCCTCACAGGAAACATGCTGCATTTTTAGATTTTCAAAAAACTTTATGCTGTATGATTTATAAGCTTGTTTCCTCATGGGGACCAAAAAATGTCCCCACAAGATTAAGATTTACTGGTATTACTATCCTTGTGGGGACATTTGGTCCCCAGGACGTGATAAATACCAGGTGCACACACACACACACACACACACACACACACACACACACACACACACACACACACACACACACACACTCTCTTACACTCACTCACACACACACATTATCTTACACTCACTCACTCACACACACACACACATTCTCTTACACTCACACACAGACACATTTGTTTTTGTGAAAAGTGGGTTCATCCCATAGGCGTAATGGTTTTTATTCTGTAGAAACTGTATGTGCTATTGCCCTACACCAAACCTACACCTAACTCTATACCCTTACAGGAAACTTATGCATATTTACTTTCTCAAAACAATTCTGTATTTATAAGCGCTTTGAAAAATGGGGACATGGGGCAATTTCCTCATAAGTCACCTTCACCTTGTAATACCTGTCATACCTGTGTCATTATACAAATGTATGTCCTCATTTGTCACAAAAACACGCAAACACACAAGCACGCACACACACACACATGCATATGCACACACACATATACAGTATTTATACACACACGTGCACGTGCACACACACACACAAGTTTGTTACTAGGAGGTTGATAGATTTTCTGCTAGAGTGTTCTGGGTGGTTACTAGGAGGTTGCTAAGTATTTGTGTGGTTACTAGGAGGTTGCTAAGTATTTGTGTGGTTACTAGGAGGTTGCTAGGGCATTTTGTGCTAGTTGTTACTAGGAGCATGATAGATTTTTTTGCTAGAGTGTTCTGAAGTGGTTACTAGGCGGTTGCTAGGGCATTTGTGTGGTTACTAGGGGGTTGCTAGGCTGGCTGTGTGTGTGTGTGTTCACCTCATACTGAGTGATGATGCCGAAGGTCTGCGCCGGTTCTCTCCACTTCAGCAGGATCTTGTCCTCATAAACACTGGCCTGGATCGAATCCAGAGGAACTTCCCCCGGCACTGACAGGAAGTGACATCACAAACCATCAAAACACAGCAAAAGCAGCAGCTCTTAATATGCATACGACATCCTCCGTAGCTGTTTTGTGTTGTTAGATTTAAGAAACGTTAAATTAATTTTTGGTAGCTAAGAAGTGGGCGGTTCATACTGAAAATGGGTATTAATAAGTGAAGGTGTTTTATTACTAAAATGAGAACAAATGATGGTTTTGAATGCATAAATCCACACAATCCCCTCAGACGCTCACGTTCTCCTCCTCCAAACATGTCTGTGAGCACCAGAGATTATTTCCGATTTGTTTATGGTTTCATCCTGTCGCAGGAGTGTTATTCACTCTGAGCAGAACAAAAGAGCGCGTGTGTGTTTAACATCCAGTCGAGACGTGGCCCAGGTGTCTAATTATTTATAAAGGTTGCCAATCTCTGGAAACAGAAAAATCGTGTTTATTCCATCAGAAGAGCTCTGCTAATGGGGGACGTAATTAGACATTCAAGCTAAATGTCAGCGCTTCACCGCACTGGAAGAAGAAGTATGTGGAATAAGATGAGAGCGATCCAGCTGATTCACTGATGTAATGTGCTCTTAGACATAATCCAGCACTCGTCTGATCAACTTAACCTTCTTCAGATTCAGCAAAGAAGCCTCTTCTGATCAAGAGCTTTTCCTGTCTGTTTCAGGTTATTGAGGTGCTTTATGGTTCTTTGTGATTAATAAATTCAATCAAATGCAATCCTGATGTTTCAGAATTCTTCAGATCAGTGTTTTTTGGGACACAGACACTTATCTAAAGAGCTAGAGAACAGAAAGTTGATCAAAATAGGTAAATATAAGTTGATAAATATGGGTAAGTCTTGGTCAAATCAAATGCTAATTAAAAAAAAAAAAAATAAATATTAATAAATATACTAATAAATTATTAGTTACCGTATAAAATTATTTATAAATGTATTTATTTGGAATATATATATACTTATATCTACTTTTTAAATTAAAATTTTTAGTAGATTTGTATTTCTATATAGTTTTTTATTAATTTTATTTAAAAAAAAAAAAAATGATACGTTATACTTTCCATTTTAATACAAAAATTGTTGTGTGTATATATATAATCTCCAAGATGCTTCAAGAAACCTACCTGCAAAGCTACCTGAAAAACTATGCACAAGTGCACCTAGGGCAAAAGATTTAATTTAGTTAATAGAAGTTAATTAATAAAGAAAATATATTTATTATTTTTAAAGTCAGTAAAGTCGTGATGTATTGTCAAGTATGGTGACCCATACTCGAAATTGGTGCTCTGCGTTTAACCCATCCAAGTGCACACACACAGCAGTGAGTAGTGAACAAATCCACACACACACACACACACACACCGTGAACACACACCCGAGCAGTGGGCAGCATTTATGCTGCGGCGCCCGGGGAGCAGTTGGGGGTTCGGTGTCTTGCTCAAGGGCACCTCAGTCGTGGTATTGAGGGTGGAGAGAGCGCTGGACATTCACTCCCCCCACCTACAATCCCTGCCGGCCCGAGACTCGAACCCACAACCTTTGGATTACGAGTCCAACTCTCTAACCATTAGGCCACGACTTCCCACAGCATTTTTGACAGCATCCTCATTTTACAGCATTTTTACACAAGAGCCTAAAGCTTTTAACAGCACTGTAGCTTTGCAGGAGGTTTCTTGAAGCATCTTGGAGACACAGTTCTTCTGGATTTAGTCTCAGTTTGTTCTGTTTCTTCATGTCATTCCAGACAGACTGATGATGATCAGATCAGATCTCAAACATCTCACTGGATTATTACAATTAATGGCTAAATTAATGTTTGGAAATGTAAACTGATATTTCCTCCTGACACACTACAGCAGAAGATACAAATAACTGACTTAAAACCAGTTTTAGCTGCTGGAAATACTAGTGTTCTTGTAATTTTGGCCTCCACATATATATACTTACTTTTTAATTTAGTTCATATTTTAAGAAATAAATCCATATTCTCTCTCTCTCTCTCTCTCTCTCTCACCGTCTTCATCGGTCTGGATGTGGATCTCGGGGCTCTCTTTGACTCCCTCGCGGTTGCGCAGCAGCATCCGGACGCTGAGGTTGGTGAAGGGCGTGAGGTTGTGGATGGTGTGCTGGCTGCCATGTGATGCCTCCTCCCTGTTCTCCTCCTTGCCTCCTCCTCTGGCGCGGTACTGCACCGTCAGGCTGTAGTTGTGGCAGCGGGTCACATTGTATCCCAGCGGCTCCCAGCGAAGCGTCACCTGACGAGCCTTGATGTCCACCACCTTCAGCTGCCGCGGGCCGTGCATGGGCTCTGAGAGAGATGACAACACCCAGTGAAATTACTTTTAAAAGTAATGCATTATAATATTGTCTTATTCCCTAAAAACTAACTAATTACGTTACTTTGCATGGAGTAATGAGTTACGTTACTTTTGAGTTACTTTTTAAATCTGAGCAGGGCTTGCTTGTTTGTTTTTAATATACAAAAGTTAATTTACAAATGTAATAGCCCTTTCATAACAAAAGTGAAGTGAATCCGGCTCAGACTGAAGGAATGTAGATTCAGGTCTGTACAGTAGAGAGCGCCGCTCAAACTAATCACATGAAGAATATGACGCAGGAGAAGAAAGTTCAACACTATTCAGCAATAACTACAATCAAACAAATGTGTCATTTTTTGATTATTAGTTTGGTAGAATTGGATCATCGAAGGTCAGTAGCAAAGACACTGTTTAATAAAATGGAATTAAATACATAAATGATATTTGTCTTATTTAACATATTTAATTATTGCAGGTTTGTATAATATTCTGAGTTTGCATTTGTCTGTTTTATTGATTTTGAGGAACACTGAATATGTTTTAGTGCAGGTGAGATGAGTAAATACATGCTGATATTTAGTCTAGAACTACAGTAAGATCATGTTGATATTTAGTCTAGAACTACAGTAAGATCATGTAAATATTTAGTCTAGAACTACAGTAAGATCATGTAAATATTTAGTCTAGAACTACAGTAAGATCATGCAGATATTTAGTCTAGAACTACAGTAAGATCATGCAGATTTAGTCTAGAACTACAGTAAGATCATGTTGATGTTTAGTCTAGAACTACAGTAAGATCATGTAGATGCTTAGTCTAGAACTACAGTAAGATCATGTAGATATTTAGTCTAGAACTACAGTAAGATCATGTAGATGTTTAGTCTAGAACTACAGTAAGATCATGTAGATATTTAGTCTAGAACTACAGTAAGATCATGTTGATATTTAGTCTAGAACTACAGTAAGATCATGTAGATATTTAGTCCAGAACTACAGTAAGATCATGTTGATATTTAGTCCAGAACTACAGTAAGATCATGTTGATATTTAGTCCAGAACTACAGTAAGATCATGTAGATATTTAGTCTAGAACTACAGTAAGATCATGTTGATATTTAGTCTAGAACTACAGTAAGATCATGTTGATATTTAGTCTAGAACTACAGTAAGATCATGTAGATATTTAGTCTAGAACTACAGTAAGATCATGTTGATATTTAGTCTAGAACTACAGTAAGATCATGATGATATTTAGTCTAGAACTACAGTAAGATCATGTTGATATTTAGTCTAGAACTACAGTAAGATCGTGTTGATATTTAGTCTAGAACTACAGTAAGATCATGATGATATTTAGTCTAGAACTACAGTAAGATCATGTTGATATTTAGTCTAGAACTACAGTAAGATCATGATGATATTTAGTCTAGAACTACAGTAAGATCATGTAGATATTTAGTCTAGAACTACAGTAAGATCATGATGATATTTAGTCTAGAACTACAGTAAGATCATGATGATATTTAGTCTAGAACTACAGTAAGATTATGTTCACACACAACGCTCTGCACTTACTCCTGATTTCTCTCAACACCAGAGCTGTCACTCAATACATCAGAAACACAGGAACTGGAGTTAATTATTTGAAAAAGTAACTCAGATATTTACTTCTGAATTAAAAAGGAATGCGTTACTTCACTAGTTACTTTAAAAAGGTAATCTGATTAAGTAGCTTGTAATGCGTTACCCCCAACACTGACAACACCATAATGATGCAATGAAAAACACTAAGCATTCACGCAAGCAGAATGTCAAAAAACACACATATAGTTTTTAAGAAACGTTTCAAGGCCAGAAACATTCTCAGTACAGCAGCCCACACCGACACACAACACAAAACCTTCCCAACAACATCTGAAACCACATCATATCTGCCCTAAACACATCATGTACTGTATATGCATATTATATTTACATAAACCAAAACTAAACATTGTCATCATTTATTCAACCTCATGTCATTCCAAACAATATATTATTTGATTTATTACAGTATATGACTGTCAAACACAAGATGATGCAACAATACAGGAGTTCATAGCAACCACAACCGCATGTGAAGATCCAAAAAAGGACAAAAACACCATTAAATCATTTTTTTTTTCCCAGTTATATTACATTTATATTATTGAATTTGTCTAAATTTGACTTTGGTCGAGCAATTCCCAGTTTCTCTCTCACAACTTTGGAATTTTTCTTATAATCCTTATAAAGTTTATATATCTTAATAAATTATTTTTTTTTTTTTGGCAATTCAGAGTTTATATCTCACAATTTTAGAATGTTTCTAACAATTCTGAATTTTAATTGTCATCTCACAATTTGAATTTGTTTTCCTCACATTTCTGAGTTTCTCTATTTTTTTCCTCATTTACTCCATGGTGGAAACAAAAAGCAGAATTGCAAAATGTAAGAACTGCAGAAAAAAAGGCAGACCTGTGAGATGATAAACTTGGATTTATTTAAAAAAAAAAACAACCCCCCACATATTTCTGTGTCGATATCTCATCCCAGTTACCTTTTATATTGTTTCATTCTGTGGTGCAAACGGCTTCCATATTCATTCATATGATTTGTGCTTTATATTCCAAATCCATCTGAAGTCAAATAATGATTGATGTAGTTATGAATCTTTGTGTTGTTTTTATTCACTGTTGTAAGTGCTGTGTGAAGATTGTTAATACACAAAGTCAGTCACAGAGGTTTGGAGTGACATGAGGGGAGTAAATGAAGACTGAATGAACTGTGCCTTTAAACAAACACACACAAGCTGGTTTCTGATTGTGCGGCTCGTGGATTGGAATCAGAGCCCTGATCCGGTTTCTGCGGGTCTGGAAACATGAGAGAGGCTCCTATGAGCCACTCCAGGATCAAAGCAGCAATCAGAGCAGAAGAGCAGATGAAAGACTCCATCTAATACAGCAGAACCAAGACGAGCATCACAGCACAGTCCAGAGACATCTGATCCACTTCTGCTCAACGCATATCAAACACACGTCGCTGTCACACAGAATCAAACAACCGCTTCTGTTCCTCTTTTGTACGTTGCATTGGATGAAAGAGTCAGCAGAATGCATACAGAATGTACAGTAGAATTTGCTAAATAACTAACAAACTTAAAAAGTGCTTGTTTTTGTTAGTTAGTACTGTCCAGAATACTGTATTTTCCAAAATACAGGTCAAGCATTTTATCAACTGAAACATGATATAGGCCTATATTTTACACTAATATTTTTCAAGCTGTGTTGATGATCCAGACATGAAGAAGCAAGAGAATGGAAGCTGAAACAGGATGATGGAGGTAAATTGTCATTTTATCTTCTGGAAAACATGCATACCTTCAGTCGCTTCTGAAAGGCAGCAGTGAATGAAATCAGAAGATCTTTCTCCGTCTGTCTCGGTCTCTCTCTGGATGGAGTTAAAGGCCTCAACACACACTAATGGGATCAATTTCCACTCTCGCTTAAATCTGAAGTCCATTTCTCTGGAACTTAACATTTTCCCACCTATTAGATCCAGACAGCGCTCAATTTCCCTTTTCCACTCTGGATGGACGCACACATACACACCATCTCTCAGCTTTGTCATAGTGTTTATATATGTATGTGTGTGTGTGTGTGTGTGTGTGTGTGTATATGTGTGTGTGTATATGTGTATATATATATATATATATTATAGTAGTATGTAATAGTATGGTTTAGCACGATATTAGTAAATACTGACATTATGATAAAAAATACAGGAAATTTCACCAGATGACTTGCATAGGGGGGGAATACCATTTAATGAGATATTTTGTTTTGTTCATCTGCAAATAAATAAATAAATAAAAGCAGCTGAAAATGCCATTTTTGCTCTAGAGATGTGTTTTTAAAGTGTGAAATTCTTTTAGGCATGCAAGATTTGGGAACAAATGTTGGTGTTCATAGTTGAGTTTATAAGAATCAGTAAATTTAGTCAGTTTGCTTAAACCATCTTTACCAGAATCACTATGCTGGTCAACCAGCACTAAACCAGAAAAATCATCTTTCTGAAGAATCTGCTTTCACAAACCGCTCAATGAGTCTAAACATGTTTTATTTCTCCTCACATCTGAAGTCAAATACTATTTGAGTAAAGCAAACACACAGTCTAGACAGACGAGACGCGCCGATATCAACAACACAGTCATTAATAAGCTGTTTGTCTCAAGGCCAGAGGACTTTAACAGACGCCAGGCTATAAAACACATTCAGAATCCAAATTCAACACTTTTACATGCAGCAGGAAGATCTTCTCTGAAGATTTATGCATTATTAGTTATGATGACCCAGGACGAACAGGTCATTCTGATTATATTATTAACACTTCAAGCCTTTATGTACAGTATAATGCAGTGAGTTCAAGTTATGCATTATTCTTAAATGTATGTTATAAAGCATTATATATTTTCATAATTGCAACCAAAGTTAAAATGCAGTATAATGTCACAGAACATTTAGGGAGCGCCGTGGAAAGACTAGGTCTGGGTCCAAATGCAGGTAAGGATCTCTTTAATAACGAAACAAAAAGGCCAACAAGGCAAAAAACAAAACAGTATAGGAACGGGATACATCAAACGGCAACACAGTGCATGTATCCCCAGAGTTCAACCGCAACTACGACAAATATCATTAATACAAATAATTACATTTAATTAACCCAGACAGAGCAGCGGGAGTGTGGTGTATAAATAGTCCATGATAATGGGGAACAGCTGGGAGTGTAATTTGTGACAGGTGTGTGTGATATGCGGCAGGTGTGTGGAGTTAGGGGAATGGAGTCCGGGAGGACGGGAGATGGTGACCTCTGGTGGAGAAAGGAAGAACTGCAGAGCCCGGACTCATGACATAATATTCGCAGAATCCTGAAACAGTTAAATCTGGATGCTTGTCATGTGTTTTAATGCATTGCACATTCTCAAGATGTAATAATGAATAGATGAGTCTTATAATACATTATAACAACAATTGATTGCATTAAAATATTTTAATGATGCATTAAATATAAAGGCTTCAAGTGGTACCAGATTAATAAATGCAGCTATTCATCAAACATGGTCTTCATTAATTCACCTGAATGTTGCTGCTGTTTCATAACATCAGTGAGTCGCTGCTTACCGTGATTTTACCACAGTAAATGCCCAGCCTCAAGAACAGATACTCTGAATGTTTCAGAAGAATGAAAGGTCATCTCAGATGTTTGCATGTTCCTCTGTGAAGCTCGTCCTTGACTGCTCAGACCTGACAGCCGAACGCTCGCTAAATGATTAAATGCAAATGGAAGGAAGTCAGACTTCAAGACGCAGATAAAAACAGCTACAAGCACGCATTACAGAGGACAAACTGCAAAGACGGAGCAAACCTGATGGAAACGCTCTGAATAGAGTTTAGCGTCTCGGATGTATTTCATAATTTATTCACAACACCAATAAATAAAGCAGAAAAATGACATTTGGAAAGGTCAGACGCACGAGAAACCGCTGAACACGCAGGTACAAGAATCAGTCCGTCTTATTCTGATAAATCACACACATCAACATGCTGAAGAACACCGATGGACTGCGTGAACGGATGCGTAATATCACCAATATTCACTTTATATTCATATATATTCAACCTTAGAGTTAGTAAAGTATGTAAGGTATAATGCAAAGCTTTCTGCTTCACGTCGGGTGGTTCTTTGCCTCGAAATCATGCATTAACATGCACAAACATTATATATATAATTTTTCAGTATACAGATATATATATATATATATATATATATATATATATATATATATATATATATATACACTGTACATACACACACACACACACACACACACACATACGGTGCGATGAAAATTACAGATCTCTCCATTCTTTGTAAGTGGGAAAACTTGAAAAACCGGCAGTGTATAAAACACTTATTTGCCTCACTGTATTTCAAAAAGTGAAACTTTCATATATTTTAGATTCATTGCATGTAAAGTAAAACATTTCAAAAGTTTTTTTGTTTTAATTTTGATGATTAGAGCTTACAGCTGATGAAAGTCAAAAATCAGCATCTCAAAGCATTAGAATATTTACATTTGAGTTTCAATTAATGACCATCTCTACAGTATAAATTCAGGGTCTCTCTTGTTCTTTGAAACCACAATAATGGAGAAGACTGCTGACTTGGCAATGATCCAGAAGATTAACATTGACGCCCTCCACAAAGAGGGTAAGTCACAGAGGGTCATTACTGAAAGCTGTGGCTGTTTACAGAGTGCTGTATCAAAGCATATTAAATGCAAAGTTGACTGGAAGGAAGAATTTGGGTAGGAAAAGGTGCACAAGCAACAGGGATGACCACAAGCTTGAGAATACTGTCAAGCAAAGCTGATTCAAACACTTGTGAGAGCTTCACAAGGAGTGGACTGACTATATATATGAAAAAAAAATGAGTAGTGTAGAGACATTTTTCATTTATAAATTGCTAGCAAATTTAACTTCATTTAAATTGTAATTTTTCATTTAAATTAATTAAAAGTAATGGATATTAAAAAAATAAACATGACATTTTAAAGTTGAAAGCCTGAAATAGTATTTTCTTGTAAAATATACTCTGATCATCTTTGTTTTATTTTTAACTTTGAAAAATCATTTTAAACACACTGTATATTTTTAGTTAACAACAATCAGGCTTCACTATTTTTCAATAAATTAATAATAAAAAAAGAAGACATATTAAATCATGTTCATGATATAAATACATAAGTGCTGTTCTTTTGAACTTTCTATTCATCTGTGAATCCTGAAAAATAAAATCTATAGCAGTTTCCACAAAAATATTGAGCAGCACAACTGTGTTCAACATTGATAATAATCAGAAATGTTTGTTGAGCAGTAAATCAGTATATTATTATGATTTCTGAAGATCATGTGACTCTGAAGACTGCAGTAATGATGCTGGAAATACAGCTGCAGATCACAGAAATAAATTACACTTTAACACATATTCACATAGAAAACAGCTGATTTAGATTATAATAATATTTCACCATTTTTGATCAAATAAATGCAGCCTTGAGCAGAAGAGACATTTTTCAAAACCTTATAAAAATATACAAACTTTGTGTGTGTGTGAGAGTGAGTGTGTGTGTGTGTGAGTGAGTGTGAGTGTGTGTGTGTGTGTGTGTGTGCGCATGTGTGCGTGAGTGAGTGTGCGTGTGTGTGTGTGTGTGTGTGCGCATGTGTGCGTGAGTGAGTGTGTGTGTGTGTGTGTGTGTGTGTGTGCGCATGTGTGCGTGAGTGAGTGTGCGTGTGTGTGTGTGTGTGCGCATGCGTGCGTGAGTGAGTGAGTGTGTGTGTGTGTGTGTGTGTGTGCGCATGTGTGCGTGAGTGAGTGTGTGTGTGTGTGTGCGCATGTGTGCGTGAGTGTGCGTGTGTGTGTGTGTGCGCATGTGTGCGTGAGTGAGTGTGTGTGTGTGTGTGTGTGCGCATGTGTGCGTGAGTGAGTGAGTGTGCGCGTGTGTGTGTGTGTGTGTGCGCATGTGTGCGTGAGTGAGTGAGTGAGTGTACGTGCGTGCGTACATGAATGAGTGAGTGTGTGGGTCTGTGTGCATGTGTGAGTGTGTGTGTGTGAGAGAGAGTGTGTGTGTGTTTATGCATGCACGCTCATGTACGCTGTAGAGAATGAGTGATGGGTAAAAAGACGGAGTGAACTCTCTGAGTGAATACTCTAAGGTCGATATGAAACCAACACGGCCACATTTATCCTTTCCACAATTTTTCAAGTTCAGCAAATTATTAAAAAATATATGACATTGATTTTTGTGCTTTACAAAAGGAAAAAGGCAAGAACAGCGTGTGAATCAAGCTCAGCTTTAAAAGCTATTGATTTTTTGGACAATTGGCTGTATACACAGAACGATTTGTGAGATTATTTAAGAAAGCGTCTGAAATGTGACCCGCGAGCTCGTGAGCCATTATTCAAGTGTTCTTATTTCCAGACATTTCCTTCCTATTGATGTGAAAACCACTTAAGAATGAGGAGGAGACGAGAAAACACGAGCAGCGCGTGAGACGATTCAAACTCCACCAGCTACACCATCATCAGTATTCTTTAAATGTCTCCTGAATCACTTTCAAAACACAGTCTGTAAGGTAACTGACTGACAAACTAGCAAAACAAACAAACAACAAAAATATGGAACTGACTGAAAAAAAATTATGCAATCCCTTTTTTTGGTTTTCTTCAAAAAGATTTTGTATTTACTTTGTATTAAATTAATACTTCATTCAAACATGAAAATGTGCTCATCCTCAGATCAGGATGAGTGTGTTTCTTCATCAGGTTTGTAGAAATGTGTCTCTGCATCAGTGTCTCAGCAATGGATGCTCTGCAGTGAATGGGTGCCGTCAGAATGAGAGTCCAAACAGCTGATAAAAACACCACAATAATCCACACCACTCCAGTCCATCTGGAGAAGACAAAAGATGAAACTAATCCAGCATTAAGATGTTTTTAACTCAGATACATTGTCTATAATCCATAATAACTCTTCCTCCAGTGAAAAAGTGTTCTGGTGTGAATCAGGAGAGAAATCTGCAGATCAAGCACCGTTTACAAGCCAAACAAATGTTAACTGATGGACTGGAGTGGTGTGGATTATTGTGATGTTTTTATCAGCTGTTTGGACTCTCATTCTGACGGCACCCATTCACTGCAGAGCATCCATTGCTGAGACACTGATGCAGAGACACATTTATACAAACCTGATGAAGAAACTAACTCATCCTAATCACAGATGGCCTGAGGATGAGCACATTTTCATTTTTGGGTGAACTATTCCTTTAAATAACTCCAAAACGTTTTTAATACTGAAGGATGAAAACAGACTGAAACGAAGTGAACGAGAGCTGATGGACGTCTGAAGGCTCCTTCACATGCATTTGCTGCCGTTTAAAGAGTGTCATGCAGAAAATAGAGCTTTAAAATCCCTCTATTTGCGTAACTATCAGCGACACACAGTGATGGGGACGAGTCCGAGCGGGACGGGAAAATCCTCACACACACACACACACACACACACACACAGCGAAATCTGTGAATGCCACCCAAACGTAATGTTGGTGAATAGTCCAGAGAGACGGAGACATTATCAGCATGTTTAACAACGTCAGTCATGGAGAAACACCTCAGCAATGACTGAATCAGGCCAATTTCTGCATCAATACAGAGAAAACCTGCCACACACAACCATAAAAACACACAGACTCAATGAAACACCAACACAACTGTAAAAATCACCATCTCACTGGCAAATTATATTTTGTTTTTATATTTCTTATTTCTCTTATTTCATAAATCAAACAATTAAGCTGTAAAAAACTAAAAAACAAAAACAAGAATAAACAGCTATTTGTCAGTGGAGTGAGAAAAACTGCACCTGTTGTAAAATGTTCCGATGCTTTTGCTGGAAAATAAAAAAAACAAAAACTGAGCAAGAAAACAAACCTTAGCAACCCTGCTTCTCAAATACTGTAAATGTCAGTACAGTAACAGTGATATAAAGCACAAACCTGCTTCTCAAATACTGTAAATGTCAGTACAGTAACAGTGATATAAAGCTCAAACCTGCTTCTCAAATACTGTAAATGTCAGTACAGTAACAGTGATATAAAGCACAAACCTGCTTCTCAAATACTGTAAATGTCAGTACAGTAACAGTGATATAAAGCTCAAACCTGCTTCTCAAATACTGTAAATGTCAGTACAGTAACAGTGATATAAAGCACAGCCCTGCTTCTCAAATACTGTAAATGTCAGTACAGTAACAGTGATATAAAGCTCAAACCTGCTTCTCAAATACTGTAAATGTCAGTACAGTAACAGTGATATAAAGCACAACCCTGCTTCTCAAATACTGTAAATGTCAGTACAGTAACAGTGATATAAAGCTCAAACCTGCTTCTCAAATACTGTAAATGTCAGTACAGTAACAGTGATATAAAGCACAACCCTGCTTCTCAAATACTGTAAATGTCAGTACAGTAACAGTGATATAAAGCTCAAACCTGCTTCTCAAATACTGTAAATGTCAGTACAGTAACAGTGATATAAAGCTCAAACCTGCTTCTCAAATACTGTAAATGTCAGTACAGTAACAGTGATATAAAGCACAAACCTGCTTCTCAAATACTGTAAATGTCAGTACAGTAACAGTGATATAAAGCTCAAACCTGCTTCTCAAATACTGTAAATGTCAGTACAGTAACAGTGATATAAAGCTCAAACCTGCTTCTCAAATACTGTAAATGTCAGTACAGTAACAGTGATATAAAGCTCAAACCTGCTTCTCAAATACTGTAAATGTCAGTACAGTAACAGTGATATAAAGCTCAAACCTGCTTCTCAAATACTGTAAATGTCAGTACAGTAACAGTGATATAAAGCACAAACCTGCTTCTCAAATACTGTAAATGTCAGTACAGTAACAGTGATATAAAGCTCAAACCTGCTTCTCAAATACTGTAAATGTCAGTACAGTAACAGTGATATAAAGCACAAACCTGCTTCTCAAATACTGTAAATGTCAGTACAGTAACAGTGATATAAAGCTCAAACCTGCTTCTCCACTGTGTCTCGTGTGTTAAACTGTAAACATGAGCCGTGACAGAGCAAACACAATGAGCACCTGACGGCTAAATGACGCTCGGCCTCTCTCACCAACGGCTAATTGAATAATTTTAGTGTGACATTTAGATGGAACTATTAGCAGCTCTTTATCATTACAGCTTGACATTTAAATAATGTTTTCTAAATTACCAGCACATTATTGGCTCCTGTTCATCCTAATGGCTCATTCACATCACCTTTATCATGCAAATAGATAACATGATTACACCACGCCAGACCAGACAATGAGAGAAGTGTGTGGGTGTTTATATTACATTAGACATGACCATTTAGAGCTATAAAGAATAAAATTATATGTACACATCCAAACTACTGCTCAAAAGTTTGGGTCGGTATGGTTTTTTAATGTTTTTGAAAGAAGTCTCTTCTGCTCACCAAGGCTGCATTTATTTGATTAGAGATACAGTAAAGACAATAATATTGTGGGATATTTTTCCTATTTAAAGTAACTGTTTTCTCTGTGAATATGTGTTAAACTGTAATTTATTTCTGTGATGCGCAGCTGTATTTTCATCATCATTACTGCAGTCTTCAGTGTCACATGATCTTCAGAAATCATAATAATATACTGATTTGCTGCAATTCTTTCCCTCACTTTAATTAAATCAAACTGAGGGAATGCATTAATAAAGCATGGCGATGATGAAATAAATTGAGGGTACCAATTAAGTTATATGAATAAATTCTTAATTCGTGGCCAAAATAAATATATTTTTGCTGGCATTTCATGTGCAGGTCCATACATCACCCATCATATTTTTATTTTAATATAAGCAAGTTTGTCATAGTACTATTTTATTGTCATCAGCATAAAAAATTATTTTCAAGCATTGGTCATGCATCATAACCCAACATAAAGCATCATAAAGCACTGTAATGCATTTTAACGCAACATAAGGCATTGTAATGCAGCATAAAGCATCGTAACGTATCATAAAACATCTTAATGCATCATAATGCAACAGAGCATCATAAAGTATTGTAATGCAACATTAAGCACTGTATTGTGTTGTAACGCAACACAGCATCAAAACGCATCATAACGTAATAAAGCACCGTAATGCAACATGATAAAGCATCGTAACACATCGTAATGCAACAAAGCATCATAAAACTTTATAACGCATTATAATGCAATATAAAGCATCGTAACACATCGTAATGCAATATAAAGCATTGTAACTCATTGTAATGCAACAAAGCATCATAAAGAATGGTAATGTATTGTAACGCAATAAAGCATCATAAAGCAACATAAAGCATCAGAAAGCATTGTAACGCATCGTAACGCAATATAAAGCATCATAAAGCATCATAAAGCACTGTAACACATTCATTAATAATAGTTCTCTGTTTAATATAAGTTTGTCACTGTACTGTTTTCTTGCTGTAAGAATAATAATAATGAATCAACCCGCATTGGTTTTGTTCAAAGAAAGGATCCAATGTCCAAAGGATAAAGATCAAAATGAGTGCTACAAATCCTGAGCAACACTGACAAATATCTTGTAAAATGTGCGGCGTAATCGTAATATCGATGCTGTCACATGTTTACTTTAATGGGTTTATGTATTAATTTCCTCACTTGAGGGATCCCTATTTGAAGTTTGTCAGCTCTGGTTTGTCTTCTTTCATTGCATGGAAAGAAGAGTAAACGATGAGTTTTGTTTTCGTGTGAATTATTCTCAACTCAAGTCTGTTGAGGTCAGTTTGTCTGATTGGTGTGATTTTTGACTCAGATATGGCTTTATCATTTGCATCTTCAGTCGCTCCGATCACACTTATTACAGTGAGAGTGAAGTTGAGTTTTCACACTGCTACTGATAATGTGATCCGCTCAGTCTGAAGGTGATTTCTTCTTCATTCTCTATCTCGTGTCTCTCTCCATCTCAGTCACTGATGGTCTGATGGCTGTATTGATGCACGGAGCGGATCGCTCCTCACACTAGTTAATGAAACGCAGCTCTTCTAGCAGGTGCTTTAATGAGATCAGCTGTGTGACCCGTCGGGCTCGATCTGATTTGTCGATCTGCTCGAGAAGATCAGGGGGTCACGGGGTCACGCTTTAACATGAAGGGAAGTTGGTCGCACCCTGTGAACCCAATCACTAGAGCGATGGTGTTACCGTGGCAACCGAGCCTGGGATCGATGCTCAGTGTTAACTGGAGTTTGTGTTTGGGATGGAGATCAGAGAGACTGGGAGTTATTTAGGGTCAAAACTAATGCTCACTGCCCTCAAAACTATTTCCAACTTACACAACCACTATCATTCAGACATGTTTTCTGAAAGAAATTATTACTTTAATTCATCAAGCACGCATTAAACAGTAGATACATTTATTCTTAATTCATGGCCACAGTTTAATTCAAATGAGGAAAGAAATTAAGTCGTGGGAGCAATATATATATTGAACAGTTGAAACTGTTGTGCTGCTTCATATTGTTTTTTGGAACATATGATACTTTTTTCTTTGAAACTTTGAATACAAAGATAAAAATAACAGGATTTGTTCAAAAAATAAATATTTTCTAACAATATAAGTCTTTACTATGACTTTATTAATTTAACACATCCCTCCTGAATAAAAGCACTAACTTCTTTAAAAAAAAAAAAAAAAAAAAATTAACAGCACTGTATATGGCAACAAAATTTATTTTTTTTGAATAAATGCTGTTCTTTTAAACTTTTTATTAATCAGAGAATCCTAAAAAAAATATCACATGTCCCAAAAAAATATGAAGCAGCACAACGGTTTCCAACACTGATTATAAATCAGTATATTAGAATGATTTCTGAAGATCATGTGACACTGAAGACTGCAGTAATGATGCTGAAAATACAGCTGCAGATCACAGAAATACATTACAGTTTAATATAATATTTACATAGAAAACAGATGTTTTAAACTGCAATAATATTTCACAAAATAACAGTTTTTTTTCTGTATTTTTGATCAAATAGATACAGCCTTGATGAGCAGAAGAAACTTCTTTAAAAAACATATATATATATATATATATATATATATATATATATATATATATATATATATATATATATATAATATATTTATATATTTATTATATTACATTTCATAATGTATCATAATGCATAGTGCATCATGAAGTGTCATTATACATAATTATGCATCAATGTACAACACATCATAAAGCATGATAAGGCATCATAAAGCATTATAACAGTCATTCATATAGGTCATGCACTATATTTCAGCTCTTCAGACCCACATTCCTGCTGATACTCTCTGAAAATCAAATGATTTGAGAACTTTTGAGGAAGTAAGAGTGAAAGTAAACGCTGACAGAAGGAACTCTCCCGTCTGGTGTGTAACAGGGCTGAAGGTTTGGGTCTAATGAAACATGTTTTCTCTGCGTGATTCATCTGACAACATACATCATGACTGACGGATATATAGAGAGATGAGTTTACAAACAGCCTGCAAAGTGCTGAAGCTGATTCCTTTCTTATTCATTTAATTCCTCCCACCGCTTTAAAATCAAACTTAAAAAAATAAAAGCAGACAAACAGTCAGGAGTGAATTTATCTTCATTAGCGCTGAAGCTCATCTGCTTCCACTCAGCTGCCATCACTGAGGATGAACGACATCAGACGAGACGAACGAGAAGAACGACAGATTAAAAACAGAGAAAGGGGGAAAAGAAAGAAAGAAACAAAAGAAAGAGATGGAAAATAGAGAAATAATTAATAGAAAAAAGAAAAGAAACCAAGAAAAAAGATAAGAATAATTAGAAGAATAAAAAATTAAAGATTAAATGTAGAGACAGAAAATAGAAAAATAATTAATATGAAAAGAAACAAAGAAAGTAAGAGTAAAAAAAGAAAGAAAAAGCACAAATGAAAAAAATAATAAAAATAATAAAAGGAAAAAAAATATTAAGTTTTGCAGTAAAAAATTTAAGAAAAATACAGTAAAGAAGAAAGAAAAATAGAGACAAAAATAAAGTAAAAGAAAGTACATTTTCATTGATCATAAAATCATTTGTTTGTGTTGAAACCTTGCGTCCCATGATGCATCACACCAAGCTTTTCCTCAATGGTTCTCATGTGAGGCGTCAGGTATGAGTGAACATTATATTAATATGAAGATTAATGTCAAATAATGCATGCTCCTCACACAAACGCTCATATCAGAGCGAGAACATGAACTTCTGTCATGATGCTTGAGTGGAAGATAAAAGACAGAAGTAAGTATTTAACATGCCTTGGATGTTTGCATGAAACATCTGCTCACAGCTGGAGTTTGAGGAGAGACAGCGGAAACAGACTGACGCTAAATAAACTCAAGCTCTCACAGGATCGTCCTTGAGATGCTCACAATGAGCCGCTGTTCCTCCGAATGCACGCAATCATGACAAAAGACAGGAGAGTTCAGAGCATCCCACACAACAATCACTGAACTCCAGCGGCCAAACCACCTCCAGAACACAACATCTCTATTCTATCAGACTCTCGTGACGACTGCAAAAATATCACATCTGAAAGTTTCAATTACGGCATAAAACATTAGTTATAGTATAATACATTTACATTACATTTACATTTATGCATTTAGCAGACGCTTTTATGCATTCAAGTTACAGTTTTTTTTAAACATTTTTATCAGCTCTTGCTTTCCCTGGGAATCGAACCCATGACCTTGGCGTTGCTAGCGCCATGCTCTACTATTTGAGCTACAGGAAAGCTAATAATAATAATCATAATAATCATAATAATAATAATAAAAAAAAATGTTGAAAAAATACAGCACAGAACATTATGAAAGTTTATAGAATCAGAATGAGCTTTATTGCTAGGTATGTTTACACATACGAGGAATTTGTTGTAGTGACAGAAGCTCCACAGTGCAACAGAAAGACAGCAACAGGACAGGACACAGATAATAAAAGAATAATATACAAATATACAAAATAGGCAATGTACAAAGCAGCAAAAACACAATATATAATATTGATAATTATGTGTGTACAGGTCTGATATGTGCAAATTTGAAAAAAAAAAAAAAAAAAAAAAAGTGTGGTGAATAAATAATGTATATTAGAGCTGTGTGTTCCACGTTTAGTGTCAAGTGTTCATGAGATGGATTGCCTGAGGGAAGAAACTGTTCCTGTGTCTGGTCGTTCTGCTGCTCAGAGCTCTGTAGCGTCGACCAGACGGTAACAGTTCAAAGAGGGAGTGTGCTGGATGTGAGGGGTCCAGAGTGATTTTGCCAGCCCTTTTCCTCACTCTGGATAAGTACAGCTCTTGGAGAGTGGGGAGGGTTGTACCAATGATTCGCTCAGCAGTCCGGACTACCCTCCGTAGTCTTCTGAGGTCAGATTTGGTAGCTGAGCTGAACCAGACAGTTATTGAAGTGCAGAGGATGGATTCAATGATGGCAGAGTAGAACTGTTTCAGTAAGTCCTGTGGCAGGTTGAACTTCCTCAGCTGGCGAAGAAAGTACAACCTCTGCTGGGCCTTTCTGACAATAGCGTCAATGTGATTGTCCCACTTCAGGTCCTGAGAGATGGTGGTGCCCAGGAATCTGAATGACTCCACTGCAGTCACAGTGCTGTTCATGATGGTGAGTGGGGGGAGAGCAGAGGGTTTTCTCCTGATGTCCACGATCATCTCCACAGTTTTGAGCGTGTTAAGCTCCAGGTTGTTAAGACTGCACCAGACATCCAGCTCCTTAACCTCCTGTCTGTAAGCAGACTCGTCACCGTCCTGGATGAGGCCGATCAGTGTGGTGTCGTCTGCAAACTTCAGGAGCTTGACAGAGGGGTCTTTAGATGTGCAGTCGTTGGTGTAGAGGGAGAAGAGCTGTGGGGAGAGAACACAGCCCTGAGGAGCTCCAGTGCTGATGGTGCAGGTGCTGGATGTGTATTTTCCCAGAATCACTAGCTGCTGCCTGTCTGTCAGGAAACTGGTGATCCACTGACAGACGGAGGTGGGGACGGAGAGCTGTGTCAGTTTATTCTGAAGGGTGTCCGTGATGATGATGTTAAAATCGGAGCTTAAGTCCACAAACAGGATCCTCACATAAGTCCCTGGTCTGTCCAGATGCTGCAGGATGAAGTGCAGTCCCATATTGACTGCATCATCCACAGACCTGTTTGCTCTGTAGGCAAACTGCAGGGGGTGCAGTAAGGGTCCAGGGATGTCCTTCAGAGAAGCCAAAACTAGTCTTCGCCAAATGGATGCTAGGCAACGGCATTCGAAATCTGCGCTGACGAAGCTTCACGAGCTCTCTTCCCCCGCCTGTGCGTCCTGTAGTGTTTGACCAGAGCTACGGCTCCGCCAACTACAATGTCCAGCAAAATGTCCGAATAGTCAAAATCCGGTAAAAGATTTTGTGGTGTGATCTGCCGAATATTCAGCAAGTCATCCCTGGTAAAACTGATCGTGTTTGAGAAACAAAAAACAGGAAAAACAAACAAAAACAGTACAAACACTGAAGAGCAACACACAATAGCTGCCATCAGCGGCGCCATCTTAGTTGTTATAGTATACTTACATATGATTAAGAAAATGTAAAAAAATACTATAACGCATGAAGACTTTATATATATTAGGGCTGTCAATCGATAACATTTTTTAATCTAATTTAATTAACACTACGTGGTGATTAATTAATCAAATTAATTGTAAAGGCCTATTAATCCCACATCAAATTTGGCTGAGAAATGGCAAATTCAATTTGAAAGCCATTATTGTGTTACATGAGAAAAGCATGAAATAGAATTGACTTACAAGTAGCTTTAGATTTTTTTTCTTTTCATTTTCATCCTTTTGGGGGGGGGGGGGGCATTAGAACTATCCCTTTAATTAGTTTTTTTATTAATATGGGTTTTTATGTTTATTTTATGTTTAAAAACTGTAGTTTTGTGAAATATTATTGGAATTTAAAATAACAGTTTTCTATTTTAATATACTTTAAAATAATAAATAATTTATTTCTGTGATCAAAGCTGAATTTTTAGCATCATTACTCCAGTCTTCAGTGTCACATGATCCTTCAGGAATCATTCTAATATACTGATTTATTATCAATGCTGGAAACAGTAATGGCTGATGAAAATTCAGCACTGCGTCACATAAATAAATTATATTAAAAGTATATTAAAGTATATTAAAATTGGAAACCAACATTAGAAATTGCAATAATATTTCACAATTACTTTTTTTTCTGTATTTTTGATCAAATAAATACAGCCTTGATGAGCAGAAGAGGAAAAAAAAAACATTAAGAATTGTACTGATCACACACACACACACTTTTACATTTAGTCATCTAGCAGATGCTTTTATCCAAAACGACTTACAATAGAAGATGAGGACAATAGAAGCAATCAAACCAACATAAGAGCAATAATATGTAAATGTAGCAAAGTTTTATATATCTACATATGCATATCTATCTATCTATCTATCTATCTATCTATCTATCTATCTATCTATCTATCTATCTATCTATCTATCTATCTATCTATCTATCTATCTATCTATCTATCTATCTATCTATCTATCTATACTCTCTCGCTCTCTCTATGTGTGCGTGTGCATAATATATAATATATATATACATATACATACACACACACACATACTGTATGTATACATACACACACACACATACTGTATGTATACTAACACACACACACACGCTGTGTTTTTTTTTGGAGCAGCTCTCAAGGTTATCAGAGATGGTATTGTGTCTTGTGCACAGGCAGTTTTATTCACTAGTTTGAAGTAAAGACGGTCAGCATGACATTTATTAAAGCTCTTCGTGAGGAAAAAGACACAATCAGACGGAAGCTTTGCATTCAGATGAACGTCTTTGTGTGGCTCACGAAACAAATAACGAGCAGAAACGATAAGCCTGCATACCTCCCACAAAATAATTCACTTTCAAGGGTACATTTCATTTTTCCCTGTACGTCTGTGTTTCTTTGTTGCTGGACTTCCATTAAGATCAGCAAAGAGAGAACAAAGACAGGAGAAAAAAATGGTTTCCGCAATCTGCCGCTGCTGAAACACATTTGTTAAACGTGTAAAGCACGACTGATGGCGGTCAGGCTCAAACTGTCATTAAGGAGCTAAACAGAGGAGTGTTAGGCATTAGGCTAAACCAAGTAATGAACAACTTTAGTGCAGGTGTGCAGATGAAGTGTAATGCTTCAGAGGGAACCAGTATATATGAACAAAGATGATGAAGGTCATCCTACGCAAATCAGGCTTTGCAAACAGATTTTTACTGAAAGATGGAGAGATCATTGCGTTTGAGCATGCACTAAACATCTAAAATTCTCAGCGGAAACCTCATATGCAGTGGGAGAAGACTGAAATATGATGATATATTCAATTGTTTTTCATTATTTCACTCTTACAAAGAAAGCTTCTTTATTGGCATCTATTGTTAACCAAAAATATGAATACATTAACATTTAATATTTTTTTAACAAAATATAAATAATTAAATTTTTATTTAACACCTGAATTTAATTTATTTTTAAATATAAAAAATATTACTTTTATATTTTTCATTTTTGTAACAATTTTGTTGTGTTTTTGTTATTTTCATTAGTTTATTATTTTTTTTATATATATCTAAATAGTTTTAACATGCAATTTTATTTTATCACTGATACTACTACTGCATTTTTATTAATATTTCAAAATAGTTGTTATTTTTAGATTGTATGTTTGCATTTTAATTTTAGTAATGTAATATTGTTTAGTTATTGTTGTAATAATATTTAGTACATTTATGTTTTTAGTAATATTTTGTTTTCATTTTAATATTGTTTTAATTTAATTAATACAAATTAATATTAATCTTGGCAGGTGTAATAGTAACAACACAAGATAAATAAGATTAAAATATTTGCTTATTTCATATGCAGAGATGTTAGACAATCACAGCAGTGGGTGTTTGCATTGAAGTCTTAAAGGAGACATGCCCCTTTAAACGGTGATCAAATCAGAGAGCTAAAATCAAGGTAGAAAGTAGTTTTTTATTCCTAAATTATGTTTTTGACGTAGAAATCCTAATTTTTTTTAATGAGTGTTATGAGTGCACCTTAGGAAACATTATAAAATAAGGAAAATGCAGTTCGTGACCCGTCCTTGTTTTTTTTTTTTTAAATACTAATGTTTTATGGTTTATGTTTGGAAAGTGTAATTGAACTACTTTATTTTATGACTCAATCGTAGGTCATGAAGCTTCAGCAGCACCAAACAGAGTAAATGCTGAAGTTAAACTGCACATCACGCATGCTAAGAGCAGCACTGACACACACACACACACACACACACACCCAGAGACCCCTGTAGGCCTGGTGTGAAGGCCAGAGACTCAGACTCATCCATCGCCATCAGCTCTGCAGAAATGAGAAACAGTGAGACCTTCAGCAGGAGGTCAGAACCCAGAAACAGCCTCCAGTTCCTCAACCCTTACACACACACACACACACACACACACACACACACACACAAACACACACTCGTGTCAGGTAGGACATTATGCCACTGCGGGCCGCAGCTCATCTCTACTGAACTCAAACACACTCAACATCATCGAAGGCCTTCAAGTGCAGATGGAAAGATCACGTTTCTGAGCTACACCAGCAAAGATGCAGAAAAAAAAGAAATAAAGAAATAATTTAAAGAAAAAAGTATAAGGAATCTAAAATATACTATAAACATGAACTTTTTAGTGTAGTGTATTATTATATACACATACATACATATACACATATAAAAAATACAGTATGTACATATTCTAAAATATCAACGCTTTAGTGTACATATGTATAGTAAATGTGTGTGTGCAAGTTTACAGAGTTATAAAATATACTACGTAATTCATAAAAGATATAGTATAAAAAGCATATATAAATCATACTGTATGAAACATAAAAGTATAAAAACCATAAAACATACATAATACATACAAATAGTTTTGAATATGTATCATGGTAGATAGATAGATCTTGGCAGATATATCTTTTTCAGTTAGAGTTCAAAATTATGCCTCATCAACAGCATCTCTCTCCTGTGGGGTTCCCCAGGGTTCTGTTTTGGCCCCGTTGTTTTTTGCTTTGTATTTGTTGCCTCTGGGCATTGCAAGGCCAAGCTCCTGTTTATATAAATGAGCCATTGCAGCCTTATAATTTTAGCAGGAATCTGAGATCCTCCAAACAGATCCTACTAGTTGTTCCTCACTCCAGATTAAAGACAAAAGGTGACAGTGTCTTTGGGGTAGTTTCCCAAGTTGTGGAATTCTCTTCCCTTAAATCTCAGATCTGTGGACACTTTTAAAAAGTAGTTAACCACTTACTTGCTTAAACTTGGGTTTTTATTATTTTGTATGTTTTTAATAGTTTTTTCAGTTGTTGTATGTTTTTCTCTACCTTGGATGTAAAGCACTGTGACGCTTGCTCTAGAAAGGTGCTCTAGAAATAAAGTATTTACTTACTATGGGCATTTAAGAATTTTAAGAGTTAAATCTCTTTTTTTCGCCCATTTTATCTGTAAAAGAAAATCTGCTTACTAATTATGCACACTTGAATATAAGGAGTTTTCCCTTCCAGCCTTCATGGACAATTATATATCATATAGTATTATACTTAGATGGATGGATCGATGGATAGATATACATTCATATTCAAGATACAGGCTATGAAAACTATTCTTAAAGGGACAGTTCACCCAAAAATGATCATCATTTACTCGTCTTCATGTTGTTCCAAACTTGTATTTTGAAGAACGTTGGTAATCAAACAGGTTTGGTTCCTACTGACTTTCATTATACAAACTAAAATACAATTGGAACTGAAACGGTCAAAATATCTTCTTTTATGCCCCACATAAGAAAGAAACTCATACAGGTTTGAAATGATAAATGATGACAGAACTGTCCCTTTAATATTCTTCTGTAATATGACAGCATTTATCAGACTGTGGCCGTTACCTGCGCATTTGGTGCGGGCCCTCAGCGGAGGCCCTGGGGCCCCGGTTCCTCCCTCCAAGGGCCGCGTCAGCAGCACGCTGATCTCGTACTCGGTGTCGGGGTCCAGATGGCCGATCTTGTGCGAGGTTTTATCGACGGGCTGCAAGTCGTACATGGTGCCGGAGACGGTGCGGTACTCCACCTCGCGGTTGATGATGGGCCCATCTCCGTTGATGGAGTTCGCATTGAGCTGGATCCAGAGATATGTGGCCCCGACCGCCATGAGCTGAGGAGGAGCGATGGGAACCGGCGGCTCTGGGAGAACAGACAGAACATTTAATGTGAATAACAGCGGAATTACAGCAAAAACATCAGCCGTTTAATCCATTCATAATCCATAATAACGCTTCCTCCAGTGAAAAAGTGCATCTTCTGTTGTCTCTCACATCAAAATCCAGCCACATATTTGTTTAGAGCCGTTTTATGTTGGCATGTAAACGCTGTTTGATCTGAGCAGATTTCTCTCCTGATTCAGACCAGAACACTTTTTCACTGCAGGAAGAGTTATTAAGGATTATGGACTCGTATTTTAGTTAAAAACATCTTAATGCTGGATGTGTTTCATCTTTTGTGTTCTCCAGATGTTAACTGATGGACTGGAGTGGTGTGGATTATTGTGATGTTTTTATCAGCTGTTTGGACTCTCATTCTGACGTGAATGCATCTTGATTTAATGTTTACATATTTGTACTGGAAACAAGACAAAAAACGGAGTAAAAAAGAAAAAGAAAAAAGTTTTTAGCTGTGTGACAGTTTTCAAAATCTTTTCCATGTGCAATAACTGTATTTTTATTTTTGGTTTTCTTTTTTTTCCCCCACAGAGTTTGACAAAATGTCACATTTCTGTTTTTATCAGCTTTTGTCCTTAAAGCAGAAATAAATGAGAATGTCAACATGTTCTCCTGAATATTCCTCTGTCTAATGCTGGAAAGACTCACCGATTCACGTGAATCATCTCTCTAGAGTCCTCCAGACTGTGTGCCACTTTACATCATTTTGAAATAAATATAGCACCACTGTGATTCTCTTCTATAACTTAAAATCAATCAATAAACTAAATAATTCCTGTAAATCAAACAGTAGAGAGGTTTGATTCCTAGGACTGAAAATAACAATGCACAGCTTGTATGAAATGCAAGTAATATGGATAAAAGTGTCTGCCAAAAGTACGTTTATATTCATTTAAATGTTAATCAGAGTAAAAGAAAATCCCTTAAAATTCTATAAAAAGACAAAAATCTGTCAAAAAAGTAGATCTAGTATAAAGCAAAAGCAACTTGTTCACACGAAGTGCAAATAATCATAATAATAAATCAGATTAATAGTGTGTGAGTTTGTTGTTTGCAGTCGGTCGGATACAAGTATTGATGAAGACATGAAACTGATCTGATTTCATCTACAGAGTCTCACGCCTGCGGCGACAGCAGCTGAAATACAGACACCGTAGCACGAGCAATAAAAGATCAACATTCATATTTACTGCAGACACTCACGAATCAGTCAGACCAGAAAACACAACCTAATGAAGAAACACACACTGAGTGTGTGTGTGTGTGTGTGTGTGTGAGCTCTTTTTCAAGAACACGGAAAACATTATATTAAATTAAATTAATAATAATTAATATAACATTAAAGATAATTAAGAATTAAATTAAAGAAAATTGTAAGTTCAAAATTAACTATACTAGTCTATAAAATAAATAATATTAATAGTCTCTTTCGCTCTCTCTCTCTCTCTATATATATATATGTAATTTTGTTTTAAAACATTTATGATTTCGAAAGTACATTTAGAAACTACATTAAGCATTTACCAGACACTTTAATCAAAAGTGACTTACAAAAGAGGAACAAAAGCAGTTTGTCAAACAGTATAAAACCTTAGGAAAAGAATAGTATAAAAAAGTATAATAAAAAAAAAAAAAAACTATAAAAATGTTACAAGTTAAAAAGTAAAAGTTAAAAATAAGTATAAATTTTATACTAAAATTGTCTAGTGTTTTACAATACATAAAGTATACAAAATAAGACTTTTCTAATGTATTAACTAATGATGTGTCATGAATGCAATGTTACTTTAAATAAAAGTGTCTGTCAAACGCATGAATGTAAATGTTTTTCTCATAACTATCCGAACAGTCTCTTCGACTTGTCACTTTAACAGACTGATAAGCTCTTCTTGCACTACACTCATAACAAAACAAAACATCTGCACAGTTTTGTTTTTGTTTTTGTACATTCAACTGGTTTGCACTCCATCTATTCTGCCATGTGCCTTATGCACTTTATCTATCTCTCTTGTTTTTATTTTCTACAATGTCCTCAGACTGATAAGCTCTTTTGCACTACAAATATATCTACACAGTGTTGTTTATTTAACTGGTTTTGCACTCTATCTGCCATGCGCCTTATGCCACTTTATCGATCTAATTCTTATTTTTTTTTCTACAATATCCTCATTTGTATAATTGTATAGTTGTATGTACATATGTTTAAACTGTATTTATCTGTATCTGAACGTGTTTAATGTTAACTGTATGCACCAAGGGTCTGAGAGTAATGCAATTTCAATTCTCTGTATGTATGTACTGTACATGTGGAAGAATTGACAATAAAGCTGACTTGAACTTGAACTTGAATATTCTTCCCAAATGAATCAAAAATAAGAATTAGCAACATGACAGGAATCCTATCATTACACGAGTGTTATGCTGCATGAGTTTTCCACCGGACAGCTGAGTGAGTTGTTCATAGAGTGTGTTTCTGACAGACAGTGGCGGTAAGTTCATGTGTGTCTGCGACTGCAGATGGACGTCCCTCCGTCACCCCAGAAATACCCATAATCCTCCATGGCCCAGCTGCCCATTAAACAGCACCTCAAACGAACCGCGTAATCCTGACGCCACAGAAGAACAGAGACGGCTCTCAGACTCTTCGCTGTCTGTCCGGCTCACTTCTGCTTCATTCAGGCTTTGCTCACTTGTCTCTGTCTGTAATTTTAGAAACATATCGACCTCTGACCTCATGAATGCAGAGACGCGTGTCTGAACTATAATTACACACGGCATAATCACACCGAATGTGAAGAACATGCTCGATTCATTCAACAGACTGCGCTGAAGCCTGGCGAAAATAACATTGGCATGCAAGAAAGTCTAGTGCTGTATGTTTCGCTCAAAATGTCATTAATTATATAAAATATAAAAGTATAAAAAATACTTTAAAATATATTACAAAAGTTATAGCATGAAAAGCATAATAAGGCATAAAATATACAATAAAATGTTTATATAAATTTAAAAAAATTATACTGTACTTAAGTATAACATTTGAAGTATAAAATGTATAAAAACATTAAAATACTTGAAAACATTAAAAGTTATGGTATTAAAAAGCATGAAAGCTTTCAATAATGAAATGCCTTTAACTGAAAATTGAGTGTTTAATTAAATTTTTTATTTTATTTTACATTTACACACTATTTTCCTATTTTGATATTGGAAAGTTGCTTTGTATTGTAATCTGTATTGTTAAAAGCTCTATATAAATAAAAGTGACTTGACGTGTGTGTGTGTGTGTGTGTGTGTGTGTGTGAGTGAGTGAGTGTGTGTGTGTGTGAGTGAGTGTGTGTGTGTCTGTGTGTGTGTGTGTGTCTGTGTGTGTGTGTGTGAGTGAGTGAGTGAGTGTGTGTCTGTGTGTGTGTGTGTGAGTGAGTGAGTGTGTGTGTGTGTGTCTGTGTGTGTGTGTGTGTGTGTGTGTGAGTGAGTGAGTGTGTGTCTGTGTGTGTGTGTGTGTGTGTGTGTGAGTGAGTGAGTGAGTGTGTGAGTGAGTGAGTGTGTGTCTGTGTGTGTGTGTGTGTGTGTGTGAGTGAGTGAGTGAGTGTGTGTCTGTGTGTGTGTGTGTGTGTGTGAGGGGCACTTTTGAATAATTTTGAAAAAGGGTAGGGGCTCGAGCCCCCAAAGCCCCCCCTTCTGCACGTGCCTGCGTGTGTGTGTGTGTGTGTGTGAAGGACAGTGTACAGACGGATGGAGCTGAAGCTGAAGCTCTGAGGAGAGTGATGTGTGTTTTATGTTAATGTCTCTGGCGTGTGTTTGACTGTAAGAGCAGTCCTTCAACAGTCATTTGATATGAATTTATGTCGCAGCCGCGTCTGAATCCTCACGCGTTCTCTGCTCTCCGGCACGCTTATGGCCTTCAATATTTCTTCAGCTCTTTCTGTGTCTCTCTCGCTCAATTGAATTCATGTTCCTGTAGTTTTTATCTCACAGCTTTATGTGATTGATGGCTTTAATCCCGCCTGTCCGGACAGAGAGCTGTCAATCACGACCAGAGGCTCCGCCCTCAGGCCAGACGACACGCCCTCTGTTTGACATTTAATGCACTTCAAATAAATGATGCTCCTCTTGTTCGTGTCATTTTCCAGTGCAAAAATCTAAACATTAAACAGTACAGCGTTGCTTCCTAAGGTAGATTACAGAGCTATAAAACAAAACATTTTCATTTTTATAATTTTATAAATTTTTGTAATGTTTCATAGTATATTTTGAACTCCTCATACTCATATATATATATATATTTTGTTGTTGTTTGTTTTGTTTTTATACAATAACTTTTATATTTTTTACGAATATTTTTACAGGTATATATTAGAATGTTTTGCAGTATATTTTAAGCTTTTAAACCTTTGTTTTAACTTTTTATTATTTTTATACTAAGCGTATGTTTTGTAGTATATTTTTAAAATGTACTATGATTTTTTTTTTACACTTTTTATAGTATATTTTAAACTTTTACACGTTGCATATTTTCTAAACTATAAACCTTATAATGTTTTATTGTATTTTAAGCTTTTTATGCTACAACGTTTTAATGTTTTATAATATTTTAAACTTTTACATTTGAGTATAACAAATTTGTAAAAATGCAATGCCATCTTTTAGTTTCATAGATTTCAAGCTTTTATACAGTTTTTATACTTTAACTTATGTAAAATAAAATATAAAATAATAATGTTATAGTATATTTTTAACTTTCTATAGTTTTTTAAAATACTTTATGCAATCTTTTGTAATGTTTTATTCATTATTTAATACTTTTTAAAAACGTTTAACGTTTTTTTTCTTATATATGTATATTAAAAAAACAGAAACAAATGAGATATAATTTTATTGCATTAAAACTGTTACAGTATGAGCATTACAAACGCTGAGTCCATGTTGAGATCTCAGACTTTTAGCAGTTTGAGACGCTGAGATCTCTGAAACTGTTCAGGAGACACAGCAGAGATTACTGGAGTCTTCAGAAACACTAGACTTTCTGTTTAATCTCATTTTGCTGTTTGGGAGTATTGTGTGAGATGTGAAGGAGCAGTGGTGTGTGTGTGAGACGGTGGTGTTTGACTCCATCAGATCCACTATAAGTATAAGCTGTGTTGTGTGTGTGAATGATGCGTGACGAATGTCTCTATAAAGCGCAGCCTTGCGTCTCTGCATCAAACACCCTGTTAGCACAGATCTGTGGCCTGCGGGTCAGTGCAGACGGATGGCCATCTTTGAGAGGAACACGCACGCACGCTTGCACACACATACACACACGCACCTTTCATGCAGTGTGTAACAGCTCTAAGTGAATGAAAACATCCTGCAAAGTTTTAAATCTGAAAGTGCACTGTGTATAAAGTTATTGTCTCTCAAAAGACAGAGTCGACTCTGAATCATTGAAACGAGTCGTTTTTAAAACAAATCCCAAGCTGTCTCATGTTGACATCAACCTGAAACATTAGCATATTGCCGCCCACTTGTTAATATTTTCGCATTGGTCTGAATGAAAATGCAAATTCCTTCTTTGCCACTAGGTGCTGCTTTTGGAGCAGTTTCCCCGGTAACACTGTACACAAAGCATCACTGCACTCACAAACACTGCTTTATCAGGCGTTACAGGCCAGATGAGATGAAAATGAGACCAATCGACCAATCACCACAGATTAACGTCACCGGGTTTGGAAAAATTAATCGTTGAGAGAATCGTTTGGGAGTCGTTGAGCAAGTAAGGGAAAAATAAATGCATATTATAAGCAGTGCCGTATCTACCATTGAGGACACCGAGGTCATGTCCTCGGTATTTTTTCCCGAAATTTCAAATTAGTCAATCCAGCAGTGATGATCAATGCCAAACACAGAACCCGGTCCGTGTCCGAATCCATATATGTCATCTGTATTTTCTCCCAATTAAATTCACATTCTCCGTCTAATCTCTCAGGTGAAATCTCCGCCTCTATCTGTCTTTGCAGGCAGCGGCACTTGACGTCACGTTACCTAGGCTACAGATTCAGAGAGGCGGGAAAGCCGTATGTTTTTTCACGTAAGCTCAGTACATCGATCGTAGTGTGGTCTTGAGCGAAATGCAGACATGAAGAGGAACTTGCATCAAACTAAATTAAGTTTTAAAAAGCCAACAACAGAAGGGCAGGGAAAGAGTAGGAGAGAAGGTGAGCCTGTGTGTGTCAGTGGCAGACTGTTCAGCACTGTCAAGCGCTAAATTTAATTTGTCATTAGAATCCACTGATCTATAATAGAGAACTGGATAGCTCATGACGTCATAAAAGTGAAGCCACCGCACCGGTGTGTGTGTGTGTGTGTGTGTAAAAATGACCTCGGTATTTGAAAAATCCAGGCTATGGCCCTGATTATAAGACAATAAAAATGTTTTTTGACCTTGCATGCATGTCCACCTGCTGCTGCAGACTCTCAAAACCAAAATATGAACCTTTCATTATCCATAACAGTGCTTTAATATTTAAATATAATTTATTATAATTCAAGACAAAATCCTATATAAACTAGGGAAAATATAACCTATTATATATTTTCAAGATTTCTGAAAAATATATAATATATTTGTTTTTGTCTTAATCAAATTATACAAAAATATTAAGGAAGTGATATATGCTATACAGCAAATATCAACTGCGTGACTTTTCTAAATTTCTTATTACTATTAATTTCTTTTTTTTATTGTTAAATACATTATCACAGTTCTTTATATAAAGGCTAAATTACTACCTATTTCTTTAATAAATTTAATAAACTACTACTTGCTTCTGTTTATCTTTTAGTTATTTAATTTTGCTTTAATTGTTTTTAATTATATATATATATTTTATAATTATCTATATTTATTGTCCAGCTCTTTATATAAAGTTGTAAATATAAGTATGTTCAAATTTATCTGCATATATGTACTATACAGCAAATCTAACTGTTTGATTGTTTATATAATCGCAAATGTAACTATATAATTGTCCATATTATAAACATAAATTTCATGATTTTCTGTAAAGCTGCTTGTATGTTGTGAAAAACACTACAAACTTGACATTGACTTCAAGAACATCACTTGTTGCAATTTGGATATTTTTTTCATGAACACAAATACATAAGTGAGTGTGAAGTGTGTGTGTGTGTGTGTGTGTGTGTGTGTGTGTGAGTGTGTGTGTGTGCACCTGGTATTCATCACGTCCTGGGGACCAAATGTCCCCACAAGGATAGTAATACCAGTAAATCTAAAAATGCAGAAAGTCTCCTGTGAGGGCTAAGTTTAGGTGTAGGGTTGGTGTAGGGCAATAGCACATACAGATTGTACAGTATAAAAACCATTACGCCTATGGGATGTCCCCATAAAACATGGAAACCCAACATGTGTGTGTGTGTGTGCGCGCAGTGTAGGGGAAAGATACTTTTAAAAGTAATGCATTACAATATTGTGTTACTTCCTAAAAAAGTACTAAAACTAATTACGTTACTTAGGTTACTTTTCATGGAAAGTAATGTCACGTTACTTTTGAGTTGCTTTTTAAATCTGGGCAGGCTTGTTTGTTTGTTTTTAATATAAAAAAAAAGTTATTTTGCGCCAGAACAAGCACAGAACAAGGCCGACCTGAACAAGTGCTGCACAATAAACAATAAAATACAATTAAAAGAGAAAAAAACGCAGACAAGAATAAAATCATACAAAGCACACATAGCTACATATTAAAAGCCAAATAGAAGAGATGGGTTTTAAGATAGGACTTGAACTCAGATAAGGTGGAAGCCGTTCTAGTGTGAACTAGTAAATAGTTTCAAAGAGTGGGACCAGCCACTTCAAAGGCTCTAAATCCCTGGTTTTTAAGCGGGTTCTTGGGATCCGGAGGATAAATTTGCCCTCCGATCTTAATTCCCTCGCTGGAATGTAAGGGTGGAGTAAATCAGACAAATAAGGAGGAGCTAGGTTATTTAGTGATTTGTAGACAAGTAGCAATATTTCAAACTCAGTTCAATAGTGAATTGGCAGCCATTGCAATGATCGAACTTTTTACATGCCTTCAGGATTTTGGATTACTTGTATCTGAGAGATTTGGGACCTTGATATACCAAAATAGAGGGAGTTGCAATAATGCTGAGATGTAATAAAGGTGTGGATAGCAACCTCTAGAGAACTTTAAGAAAGAAATTACTTGATTTTAGAAAGAGAATGAAGATGGAAGAAACTAGAGCCTACAACAGCACTAATTATTTTATCAAAATTCAAGCATTTATCAAATTCCACACCCAGATTCCGAACTTGGGGAGGAATGAAGGAATTTAGGGTCTTAAGTTTCAGTTGATTACTTGTCCTGTGTTCAGAGGGGGCAGAAGACAATAACTTCTGTTTTATCGGTGTTCAAGAGAAGAAAACTTTTAGAGAGCCAAGATTTGACATCATCAAGACATGCTAATAGAGTATCAACGGCATGCTTTGTATTCTTAGTCCCAGGCCAGTAATTTTGCATATCATTGGCATAACAGTGGAAGGAAAAGCCATAGAGCCCGGAGGAAGAAGATAAAGAGAGAACAGTGCAGGAGCTAAGATAGAACCCTGAGGAACCCCGCAGGTTAAATTGCCTGAGGATTAGATAAAGCTTCTGATGTTTACAGAGAAATTCCTATATTGGTTAAAAAGACTTAAACCAGTTTAAGACCACCCCCTCAAACCGACACAAGACGCCAAACAAGAAAAAAAATCTTGTATAATATTCTGAGTTTGCATTTTGCTGTTTTTATTGATTTTGAGCAATACTGAATGTGTTTTAGTGCAGGTGAGATGAGTAAATACATGTTGATATTTAGTCTAGAACTACAGTAAGATCATGTTGATATTTAGTCTAGAACTACAGTAAGATCATGTAGATATTTAGTCTAGAACTACAGTAAGATCATGTTCACACACAACACTCTGCACTTACTCCTGATTTCTCTCAACACCAGAGCTTATCAGCCCAGATGCCAGAAACAAAGTAACAGGAGATAATATTTGAAAAAGTAACTCAGATATTTTCTTCTAAATTAAAAAGTGTGTTACTTTACTAGTTATTTTAAAAAAAGTAATCTTGCGTTACTTGTAATGCATTACTATCAACACTGTGTGTGTGTGTGTGTGAGGACTCACGTTTGATGGTCAGCTCTCCGTAGTTGGACACTCCCACGCCTCTGTTCGAGTGGACGATGCATCTGTAACGGCCAGAATCCTGTTTAGTCGTATTCACCACATCAAACATGCCGATAAAACGCTGGTTATTCCATGGTTTGGTTGCTTTCATAGGAGCTTCACGGCCGCCGATTCCCTGCAGACCAAAGAGAAGAGCAGAGGAGCAGTAAGTTATTTAGACAGGACAAATTAAATATACATTCACACATCATACACACACACACACACATACACACATACACATTCACACACAATCCTAAAGCAGTGAAAACTGCATCTTTATATTCATCCTGTGTGTTTTAAGATGAAAAAAACAACAACATGGTTACTACGCTTTTACTGTAATAAAACCATGGCTAATGGTTAACCATGTTTTTTTTTTTTTTTTTATAACTGTACTGCCTTAAGGAAATGATAATTTCAGATCAGGACTTTGGAGTGCGGATCAAATGATTTGCGATCCGTGCTCCGAAGTTCCAATCTGAATCAAATGATTCCTTCCATTCAAAGTGATTCTTGATGTACGCTGCATAGTACCAATCTGAATCATGATTCGCAAACTATCATTTCAGATCAGGACTTCGGAGCGTGGATTATGGATCATTCAATTTGTGAAATGATTCGTGAACCCGCTCTGAGGTCCCGATCTGAATTAAATTATATGCGAATCCAACTGGAGTGCTTCGAACCAGTGAATCATTTTGCGATGCAAAGGTTTAACTGATTCAGAATTTTGAAAAGCTCAGTTTAACCATCACTATGTGTTTTTAAAAATCATTACAAGTGATGTCGAAATTTAAAAAATGACGCTACCTTATGAACAGTTTTTTTTTCTTCTAGTGAATCGCTTGAACTGAATGATCGAAGTCATGAGTTTGAATCAATCGGAGCGGTTCCAGCGTAAATGACTCACTCAATTGAATCAGTTTGTCTGTTCCTCCTCGTTTCTCGTCTTCAGTCATGTTTACTCAACACTGTCAGCACTACTGGCTGAGCTTGCTAGTTTCATTAACATTGAAATAAGTGAAAAAATATGATGTTTACAAATAAAATATCCGTATTCGCATTCCAAAGATAACATCCAACACAAATCTAGAAACATATTCAGGTGAGGTAACCAGTTTAACTAGTGAAACACTCCATTAATAAGACGAGCTGCAGCTCAAAATACATGTTAGATGGACACATTCTGCTTTATGATGGCGTTTGTAGCTTAATTCACTATATTTGAAATAGTCTGAGCTGCAGTTGCTGACAGTTCAATAGAAATCAGTTGAAAGCCTCCAGTCTCTCATAGCACTGAAGTGAGTGTTCAGTTTATCAGTGTATATTGTAATACATATTTGAGAAATTATTGTTTTATCTGATTGTATTAGTCTGTATAGAGTGATAGTTAATGTAAAAAGAGCAAATGAACACAAAACAGCAGAACAACGTAAAGTTAGAGAGGCTAATTTTTATCATTCAGCTGTGTTTCAAACACTTCGGCTATTATAAGTTCTTACTCCATACATGTATTAAATGTGTTCTAGTGTATTTCTGTAACTTCTCAGGTAATATCAATGGTATGATCTATGTCAGATGCGGCTGAAATTACAACAATGGTTATATCCACATACAGTGCCCTCAAAAAGTATTGGAACAGTAAAGACAAAATTGCTCTGTTGGCTGTGGAGTCAAGACATTTACAAATATGATTAAAAGATGAATTTAAACAAAACTACAGAATGTCACATTTTATTAATAGCCGTTTCAACACATACATAGACCAAGAGTCTGGTGATGTCTATGGGTCACAGACTCACTGCTGTGATTGTGTGCAAGAGATCTGCAACTAAATAATAGCTTTTAATCTTTTATATCTGCCTTATGTTCAACTGTCCCAATACTTATGCTCTCATCAATGAGTGGATGAACTCTAAAAGTGTGAAGCTTCGTCAGCGTGGAGTTAGAACGGTATTGCATAACATCCATCTGGTGAATCTCCGCTCTCTACCCAACAAAACGGACAAACTTCTTCTGCTCTCCCGGACAAACAAGGATTTTTCAAACTCTGCTGCTCTGTGTTTCATGGAAACCTGGCACCTGAATGACACCATACCAGACAGCGCGTTACATATGCCGGGCTTTCAGCTGATCAGAGCAGATCGTGACGCAGAATCAATAAGGAAATCCACTCTCCAAATCTATACTCATCCAGAGTGAGCAAAAGGACTGGTAAAATCACTCTGGACCCCTCACATCCAGCACACTCCCTCTTTGAACTGTTACCGTCTGGTCGACGCTACAGAGCTCTGAGCAGCAGAACGACCAGACACAGGAACAGTTTCTTCCCTCAGGCAATCCATCTCATGAACACTTGACAATAAACGTGGAACACACAACTATAATATACATTATTTATTCATCACACATACTTATTTACATTTCAAATTTGCACATATCAGACCTGTACATACAAAACAGTCTAAATTATATATTGTTTTTGCTTTTTTGTACATTGCCTATTTTGTATATTATTCTTTTATTACCTGTGTCCTGTCCTGTTGCTGTCTTTCTGTTGCACTGTGGAGCTTCTATCACTACAACAAATTCCTCGTATGTGTAAACATACCTAGCAATAAAGCTCATTCTCATTCTCTCTCTCAAAATGATTGTTATAGGGACAGTTTAGTAGTTGCTGGATATTGGTACTGACATAGCATCTCTACTAAATTCACACACACACACACACACACACACACACACACACACTCTCTCACATACACGCGCACACACACACACACACACACACACACGCACTCTCACATGCACGCACTCTCACACACACACACGCACACACACACACACACACACACACACACACACACACACACACACACACACACACGCACTCTCACACACACACACACACACACACGCACTCTCACACACACACACACACACACACACACACACACACACACACACACACGCACACGTGCGGTTCCTCCAGCTGTCAGCCGGTTCAGCAGGCAGATGGAGGCCATTTGTTCGTCAGTGATATTTCTTCATTACTGTCATCAGGGACTCTGCTCTTAATGTCTGGATCTCTTTCCTCTGTTAATGAGGACGTGTTTGTTTAAGTGACAAACTGCCGGGCTGAGAGAACGCTAACAAACTACTCAAACATCTCTCACACTCTTCACAGGAGCCTCACTAAACTGAACTAGTCTGTTCTCAGTCGCTCTGATTATAAACACACGTCACCTTCAGATGCCATGTTCATGTAAAATCAGGTCTTTTTTTTTTTTTTTTTACATCTTACTAGACAATTTTGCTTAAGTAAATGTATGTAGTTTTTTAAGGAGGTTTAGAAAACAAAAAAATACTGATGGAATGAGTGAAGAAACTCAGTTTTGATTGCTCTGTTGTTCGACGTCAGACGACATTACAGCATCAGACTATCAGATCAGAGCTTCTGCGTGAGATTTAAACAGCTGAGAAGAAAGGCAAACTCAACACGGCTTCATTAAACTCAGTAAACTGTAATGATGCTGAACCGTCACACGTCCCAGCGGACAGATGAGGCCCTAAACGAGCCTCTGGGTTTAATGAGGCGCTCTGCTGCGGGACATTCAGACCGGATAGAGCGGATTCTGACAGAAATCAGGGGATCTGCTGTTTCTTCATTAGTCATTAACACACACCTGCTGCAGTCTGCAGATGATCAAGTCATCATTACTAACACAGAAATAGTTCACAGTTAGTTGTCGTCTGACCTGCAGCCAGAGGTTGAAGTTGTCTCTCCATTCTCCGTTGACGGTGCAGTGGAACGTGGCCGTCTGTCCGGCGTTCACCTCCACGCCTTTGATATGGAGAAAGTGCGGCGTGTTCACTGGAGAAACAGAGACGAGACGTTACTTCACACGGAAACATCTCACTAAAACATCTCAATATAACAGCAAACGTGAGACGCGAATGAGATCTCACTAACATCTCAATCAATTCTCTACACAAGATTGCATAAGACATTAAAAATAGCTTTCTGAAATTTCATATTCATATTAAAATTTTATGAGTTTTACTCTCAAAATATGTAATAATCTTCTTGTCATGAATCTGGTCTATGAACTTCCATTAACTCTCCACCAGAGGTCACTCACTCACCACATGGACTCTTGCACCACACTAACTGTTGCACGCCACCTCAGACTACAATTCCCATCATCCATTGCACTGACGACACACACAGCTGATTGCACTGATCACACACCCGACATAAACCATGGACTTCCTCTTCCTCTCTGCCGAGTATTGTATGCACTTATCGCTACCCTAGCTGATAGCTACCTTACGGAGCCATTCGTAGTAGTCTTAGTCTTGCCTGTTTTGATTCTAGCCTGTGTATCTTGGTTTAACCCTTTGCTCTGCTGTCTCAGATTGTGTTTGCCCCTGCCTGGATTATTGCTCGTGTACCTGGTTCATCTCTCTTTGCCTTTCCCTGTTGGATACTGTTCGCCGATTGAAGACCCATGCTTGTCTAAGCAAAACTCTTTGTCTTGCCTCGTCTATGTCTGTTTGCTGTGTATCAACCAATGCTGGTTTATGACCACGCCTTTTAATAAGCTTTGCAGATGGATCTGCACGCCTCATGCTTCTGTCACTCCGTTACACTTCTCACTCTTATTTTCAAGCTCTGCTCAGATTTGCCAAAAACTAAAGTTTGCAATCAAAAGACAGATCTCAATAGGGTCTCAAATATTTATCTTATTCATGACTAAGAATTTTGTTCTTTATATATCTTTCTAACATCCATAACAATTGTTGCATTAAAAATAAACTGTCAAACAAAACAATTTCCTCTATCAATATTTTTATTCAATATTTTATATCTTGTTTTACAGTTAAACAGTAAATATAATTACCTAAAATGCAAAACTGCATAAGGCATTAACTTAATTTCAGACAATAATTTTTTTACTTTCTATTTATGCATATTTATTTTTTGAAATTGTACTTTAAGCATAAACCTTACAAAATGTTGTGCAGTGTACCCCTAAAACAAGAAACAAATACTATATCAAGCCAAACACGGTTACATTTATCAATATATTTTCTATTAATTAATGTTTTATATTTATATACCAATTATTTACCTAATTTACCAAATTTATTATAATTGATATTTTATGAATATAAAATTATCCATAAAATATTTTTTTATTTTAAATTTAAATTGCCTTTCTTTGGAACCTTTTTTCCCTACAAAATTAGTAAGGCTTCCACTAAAAACAAGTATTTAGAAAACAAATCTTAGTTTCACCGAGATTAAAACATCTCCCTTTAGTTCAACAACAGGAACTCAAATACTTGAGCTGCTCTTCTCATTCATTTATAGCTCTAACACACATACTGATTCATTTATTAGAGTTCAATGTCATTTTTAACCACAATCTCTTCAACTGTGTGAGTATTTCAAGAGGTTTTATTACTGATATCAATATCACCCTCTCAACCTCGTTGTTTTTCAGAACGAGCGTTACACAAAAATCATTATTGGTTCTCATTTAATCTGCGCTCAGCTAATAATATTCCCCTAAAACTTTAACCTTAACTCTATTGATTTAAGAGCGAGCGGAGGCCTGTATCTTCTCATTAGTCTCTACAACAAAGCACACTCATATCTGGGTCAATATGCATTTAAAACCAAACGCATCTGTGAGATGAAAGCTCATTTAAATCAGGTTATGACGTCTAATATTTGACTCGGTCCTCTCGCAGGCTGCAGTGACCTTGAATTGATCCGCGGAAAAACTGCTAATTCAATCAGTCTCCAATCTTCCTCGCACTCTTCAATATTTCAGCAGCCATATTTCTTTACTATACTCTTCCATCCAATCAGTCAAACCAATAATGTTAATGAATATTAGCCGTCTTTTAAAAGTTGTGACCACTAAAGGTTTGAAACATCATTAGAGTAAATTAAACTGACGTCTGATTAGCGAGTTCATCTCTGAGACGCACTGAGTATGTTCAGAAAGAAATACTAGCATTCTGCATAATGCATATACTGTATATTCTATAATGCACATTAAATATCAGGCAGTGTTGATTTACACTGAGTGCAAACAGCTGAACTTGTTGGCAGGGGACATTTACTTTTATTTCTATTTACACTACAGACTTTGACTTGTTTTCTAAAAATATCTACATTTTCAAAAATAAAGATACATTTGAGAAGCAAAATGGCTTAAGATATGGTGTCTTGTTTTGTGAGTTTAGGCTTAAAACAAGAAAACTAAATCTGCCAATGAGGTCAGAAGAATAAACTTGTTTTCTCTGGGATTTTTAGAGGATTTGCTTTTTTCCTGAAAATGCTGGTGTTATCACATTGGACTAAAACACTTTACAAACCTAGGGTATAACCCCACCCAAAAGTTAAAATTAATTTAAATTTAAATAAATAAATTAATTAATTTGTATATGTTAATATTTTTTCCCTGTGATGTTCTCAATCAAAAATGACTAGCCTACAAAAAATTGCTTATAAATTTCAATAATATTATTAACAAACATGTTTTTGTTTCAAACAGCACAGGTTTTATATTTCTTTCTGGAACTGATTAATCGTAGACCTTGATCTGAGCTTATGCACTTCAGTTTTTGAGTGAATATTGCTAAAATTATCCACAAATAATGCTGTGCTAAATTAAAAAGATTATCAAAACATTGAATCTAAGATTTGACGATAATATAGCATAATGAGAGACTGACAAGCTATTGTTAAAAGGCTGGTTGTATTTCACTGGGAAGGATTTTCAGTACAGTTAAATGAAATTTTTCAGACCTCATTGGCAGGTATTTTTCCTGTTTCAAGCTTAAGCTTTTTTGCATTGAACACTCCATGTAAATAGCACATATCACTATATTGCATGAACAGTGTCTATTCTACTTATTTTAAGAAAAGAAAAAGAGAGATATTAAAAACCATAAAGTCCTAGAAATGGAAGGTCCCTAAAGAGTGAAGTGCACTGCATTAGGATACAGTCTTGAAATTTGAGATCATCTGGATATTCCATGTGTATTTGCATTTTGTGCCTGGATTCATTCTTCTTTCATTGATGCACAGTAGTATATCATTCTGAACACACGAGTAAAACACTAACTTTCTCAGGAATCCAGTTGAGCTCTATGTATTCCTGTTTAATCTGCTATTAAAGGATTGAATATCTGCTTCACTGATCTATAATCTGTATTCTGTTGACAATCACTGAACAATAAACCGTTAATAACACCCAGTTAAGTGTGTGGATAATCCAATCAAACACTGGAGTTACAGTCACATTCATCAACATCTGCATACGTCTGCTTTAAACTGCATTATTTATATATTTAGACAGTATGTACTTCAGTATGCATCTCATGGCCATTCTACAGTATATTTGGGAAAATAATCAGAGATAAACAGTATGACACAGTTGGACTTTTAGAAAGGAAAACTTAGAGGAAAAAGAAGAATTGGGGAGATTAAAAAAAATATATATATATATTATTCACACAATGGCAGCAGCAAATTATTCACATGTAATCCACAAAACAGTAACTGTAATCTGATTATAAATTTTTTTAAACAAAGTAATTAATTACAAGCACTTAATTTTTGGAATTAATTTTTCGTAATAATTTTTTTGTTTGTACTCAGTATATATATATATATATATATATGCACACACACACACACACACACACACACACACACATATATACAGAGTAAAAAAAAGAAAGAAAATTATTACAAAATTTTTTTATGTATATGCATGAGTTTGGAATAATCCAGTTTTTTTTCTGAAAGAAGTCTCTTCTGCTCACCAAATCTGCATTTATTTGTTCAAAAATACATTAAACATTGTGAAATATAGTTACAGTGTCTAATAGCTGTTTTCTATGTGAATATGTATTAAACTGTAATGTATTTCTGTGATCTGCAGCTGTATTTTCAGCATCATTACTGCAGTCTTCAGTGTCACATGATCTTCAGAAATCACTCGAATATGCTGATTTTACACACACATACACATATTCTTCGTCCTGTGTCATTCAATTTAGTATTTTTATTTTTATTGAGCCAAATGTCAAAATTGTCCTATGGTGTGACTGTCCCAAGCATGGTTTAAAAAGCTTGGGACAACTATTAAAAAGCAAAGCATAAAAATGTTAATAAATACACCTGGCATAATTGTACAAGTGTCTATTTTAGTAAATGGCAATAATTTTTATCATCTATATATTTCTGAAAGTGTAGGAACTTAATACATTTTGTCTCTGAAAACCATGTCCTCTGGTGTGACACCATATCCTGATTTTAAACCAGCAATTCCAGAAAAAAGTTTTATTGACCCCATTCATCCCCTAAATTATATTTTTTAATTAAAAAACGTATATGTTAAACTACATGAACATGGAAAATTATGCAAATGTGTCTTGCAAACCGCTAATGATAGATTAGCTTGGAATAGCAAGGTCATTAAGTGACAGAAAAAGGCTGAAACGTCCTCTGGTTTGACACCTGTACTGTCACACCACAGGACAAACACGTCACACCAGAGGACAAGGTCTCTTAAAAACCATTTTAAATAATTAAATAAGATTTAACTCCTTTTTATTCTTTTTTGATCATTTTCAGTAAATTGAGGGAGAGAAATTAGTGGAAGCGAGAGGACACGGAAATATAGACAGAAATATAGACCATTTCTGTCCTTTAGTGTGACGTAATGTCCTATGGTGGGACACCCATAAAAGAACCACAGATTTGCTTTTATCTCAAACCATCTTAAAAGTATTGCAATAGGGGAGATACAAATATCACTCAACTTAAAATGTTATAATTTTTGAACGAATGACAGCAAGGTTTATTTTGTTGTCAATGTTTGTCTTGAAATTTTCCCCAAGTCATGGGGAAAAAATAGTTAATTATAATTTCATATTAAATAAATAACACTATGAAAATAAGTGTCTAACAATAAAGATACATTTCTCTCATGCTATTTATATATTATCAAGAGTTTTTTTTCTTCTTAATTTTTGCTATGTCACACTATAAGACAAATTTATGGTACAGTTCACTAAAAATGTAAAAAAAAAAAAAGTTAGTGACCCTTTTATATTTTTATATTTTATTTTCTCAAAAAATAATCAGACTTTACACTACATTACATAAATATATGCATTTCTTCTTCAAATATATATATATATATATATATATATATATATATATATATATATATATATATAGGAATCCAGTCAAACACTGACAAATCTATTAAAATCAAGTTCCCAGGCGCCATAACAATTAAAAAAGCTGCCTTGTTAGTGTGTTCCCTCTGTAGACAGCAGAATCCCTCTTGACCCTTTCCACCCTCCTCCATTCATCCTGCTAACGGCGTCTCTCTTACACCTGATATCTCTCCAGCACTACATGAAAGCTTTATCGTCGTCTTCCCTCCTCTGTTCTGTCTTTTGTTTTCTTTATTACGCTCTCTTTTATGGCTCGACTTCAATGCCTGGAGAAAGACAGACGATATTGATATTTGGAGGGTGGCAGGAAAAGGCCAAGGCGCGGGTGATGAGGGTGTTTTTACGACAGAGACGGGTCTTACTGCACTGATGGCCCTGGAGGACGACGTCCTTGATAGCCAGCATGCCACGCTGCCCGGAGGTCACCGCTTCAAAGACGATCTGCGGAGGAAAGAGAAAGCTCATAAGCACAGTGATAAATGGACACGCTCTCAAAATGCCACATGCAGGAGTCCCACAGGGTTCGAGAAGGTGAGGCTTTACACAACGGCACATGAAGATGAGGAAAGCACCATACAGAATGGTCATTACTGCTCATTAAAACACCATTTGGCATTAGTTATTGGACCAAACTTGTTAAATCTGCGGCGTAAGTGGAGCGGGCTCCAAGGGTGCTCACGGTGAATCGGCTGTCTGTCAGATGGTGGCGTTTATAGACGCGGTAAATCACGGCTCTATCAGTGAGGTGCTGTGGCAGCATGTGCTAAATCTGCTCGCTTCAGACTCCGTTTATACAGCCAAACAATTCAACTCGACAGCCGGACTCTGGGGGTCAGGGCTAAAGAGCGCCGAGTGAAGGATTCTGGGATGCATGCTCTTTGCTAAGGTTTCTATTATGATGCATATTTGGTGTGTGATTTGACAGGCATCCCTTGAGCCGGTTCTCTGGTGCAGGGCAACATTACGGTCACACTGACCCATGCCAGCTGTTGACCGTGAATATGAGGTGATAAAGCAGATCAAACTAAATATACAGTGAAATATAGTTGAGATCAGCTGCTGTAGCCAAAAACATGTAGTTTTGGTTTTGCAATAATTGTTTTAAAGGACAAATTCACACAAAATGTAAGTCATCCGTTTGTTTTTAATGCCATGTCAGCTTCTTTGGCTATTTTAATGCCAAAAGCCATACTTTAGTTATAATATTTTAAAATACAAACAAATTAAGACTTCAAACTTGTATGACTTTCTTTCTTCTGTGGAACACAAGGTTTTTGACAAATGTTCATGCCGCTCTGTTCCATTCAATACGTTATTTTGAAGAACGATTTCTGTCCATACAATGAAATCCAATGGGGTCCAATTTTGTCTGGACCTTAAATAAGCTGAAGTGTTCCACTAAGAAAGTCATGCAGGTCTGGAACATCATGAGTGTGAGTAAATGATGCTAGAATGATCATTTTGACCATTGGTTTCAAACTCCTGGAGGGCCATAGCTCTGCACAGTTTAACTCCAACCCTGAGATGAGATGAGATGAGATGAGATGAGATGAGATGAGATGAGATGAGATGAGATGAGATGAGATGAGATGAGATGAGATGAGATGAGATGAGATGAGATGAGATGAGATGAGATGAGATGAGATGAGATGAGATGAGATGAGATGAGATGAGATGAGATGAGATGAGATGAGATGAGATGAGATGAGAGCTGAGATGAGACAAGAGTAGAGAATGAGACGAGATGAGATGAGACGAGACTAAAAATGAATCAAGATATTCAAGAGAAGACTAGATGAGAGCTGAGCCAAGAAAGGAGAATGAGATGTGAAGAGAGATGAGCTTTGTGACACGGGTGAAAGCAGTGCTCTGATGAGTCTCATTATCATTTCAGTCTTGTCTCATGAACAGAGAAGGAAAGCTCAGGGTGGCGTTTGTGCTCTCATCCTTCTCTAACAATTTATATAATCTGTACTGTATTAAATGCTAGAAACAAAGGCGCCCGACTCTTTAAACATTAAAATAACAGCATATTTTGCTTGATTCCAGGTCGACACACAGCAGCCCCTGCAAACACTCAGATGAAGCTTTGGTTTTTCAGAGCAAGTGTGTCGAGAAGCAAACAAACTTCTCATCACGCTAATGACATTACACTGGAATTATAATTAGCAACTCAGGACTGAAGACGCTCGGTTGCACTTAAATCTGAGATAACCTGTAGAGCTGCTGTTTCCGGAGTCAAAGACGTTTACGAGGATGTCTGAACGGGACAAATGCAGAATGCATAAAAACGCCTGTCACAATCAATTAAAAGTTCTGATCGCTGACCTGATCACACCAATTAGCACGGCGGCTTCAACCCCGTCTTTCTAGTGAGAAAAACATCAAATCAAGCCTGTAATTACAAAATGTCCAAAGCACCAGGTGGTTTCATTTTGACGATCACTTACGATACGGTGCAATTAAAGCGACCTGTAATTATCCCAATGTCGCTAATTACATACACATTTGCTCTATTCTTATCACACAGAGCGATGCATGCTAGTTAGACACACACTAGTTAGAGATCAAACATCATCCAGTCCAACTAATCGAGCAACATTTGAGATCATTCCTAAAATGCAGACAGGATGGATATATCTCTAAGAATAGAAAGGAAACACAGACAGCAAACGGGCATCTCCTGCGGCCCGTTATACTCATTGATGTCAGATATGTGCATGTTTAACCGCTCCCAAAGCCGGAATGTGTGTGGGTGCGTCTTCCTGACAAATGTGCTGGATGTTTTCATGAACACCAGTGAAGGAACATATTTCAGTCTGCTGAGGTTAAAACCACAGATGGACAGTCTCCGTTTTCCACGGTACTCACTACACACTCGCTGTGTGTTATTCTGAGGGTTGCATGTGTGTGAATGAAGAACTTCAGGTCAGATCAGGGTTGCATGGACTTCTGCTGCTTTAGCAGCTTTATTTCTCGTATTAAATTGTTTTTATTTGGAATTTCAGCAGAGGAACATTTGTAACTAGACCTTTTTTAAATGCAAACACATTAAACTTATATTATAATAAAAAGAACATGAAGCAAAGATTCACATAAAAGTAATATTAATTGCATGGAAATATTAAAATAAACAGAAAAAATGAAAAATGTATTATTTTATTTTAATAATTATTTTAATAAAAATATTATTTTATTAATAAATGAATAAATAAAACCATATCCAACAAGTTAAATGTCCACTACAGCAGCCCATACAGCAAAAAAGGTAAATTACATTATATTCATATAATAACATTTATATAGCTCTTCTAGGCACTCAAAATGCTAGAAAAATATATGTATATGCTAAATAATATAATTTATATGCTAAATATAAATTGTAAACAATGAGGCTCAATTAAATATATTTTTTGAAATTGGAAAAATATTTACAGTAGTTTCTAAATGTATTTAAGGAGGGGAAAATACATTTCCAATCTTACAGCAGCCTACATTTAGGCTAAATTCATATTGAAATATATGGAAGGCAAAATATATTTTAAACATGTTTCAAGATATACAAAAATGGACCAAAAAATTGGAAGAAAATATACAGTATTTACACAAATATATTTTGAACCACATTTTAGCAAATATATATTTGGGAATTTTTTAAATATGCAGTGCACAACTGAGTTCAATAATAGTGTCAATATTGAAAAATCCATCAATTGTGAAACAAATTTAATTTCAGTAATTTTTCAGATCAATTCAGTTCAAGTTTTGTTCTCATCTGATCAGTGAAATGAGAAATATTACTGAATATTAGGTGTCTTTTAAAAGATGTGACCACTAAAGGTTTGAAACACCATTAGAGTAAATTAATTTTAATTAATTTAATGCAATCAAAAGTTCAGTAAAGCATGATTAATGTGCCAGAAGCCAACAGAATCACGGATCTAGTTTATCTTCTCAAACTCCTCGAGACGTCATGATCATGTACGGCAGGTTCTGGCGCTGCTTCTTCTATTTAGGCCGAGTCTGGTCATCACCTCGCTCGCCCGCTCCTCAGCGCCGCTCTAATGGAGTAATTTACCCAAACACGCTTCTCCTGCGCCGGGTCACCGGGGCTCGTTCCACCAATTAACACGGGGCTCCGTCAGCGCCCATGAGAGCCGCTCGCTAATGACCAGCATGTGTGAAATCAGAGCCGTCACTCTCTCTCTCTCTCTCTCTCTCTCTCTCTCTCTCCAGCACATGTGAAAATGAAGCTCTACAGGAGCAGAAAATGTGATTCTCTTTTTCTCTAACGGAAGGCCAGATTTTCATTATATTCACCTGAAATTGAGGGTCAGGTGACAGAAAGACAGAAAATAACATGTATCTCACTCACTCACAAGCTGTTGGTGAGGGAATGGCTGCATGATTCATTGAATTAAAACTAAAAAAATCTAAATGACTTCATGTGATTCTCAAAATGCAAAGACTGTGATTTAATTAAACATAAGTCATCTTTTACACATGAGCAGCTCGTGATCTGGTGTTTTCAGCATCTCAGAGCGTGCAAACCACAAACTTGTACTGAGAAGCACAAACAGTATAAACCGTCTGTTGTCAACAGAACAGAAGATTGAAGGGTTCCTGTGCTTTTCCAACATAATCAAACAGATCCTTAATGGTTACTAGTTAATATATTATTAATCACTTATAAATCATTGAAATGTCAACATTGTACTATTATCTCAATAAGCATTATAAATGATCCCCTAATCTAAAGTGTAAACTACTCATCAGTTATACATGTGTTACAAACGTTATGGTTTCCAGTTGCGCGTGCGTATATATATCTCAAAGCTCTCTCACAGTTCTGAAGAAATAAAATATTAGTCAACTAAAAAAAATCTCATGGAATTTATGAATGGAATGATTCAATGACTCATTAATGCATGAATCAGTGTTTTTAAATGAAAACATCTCTTGAATGAATGATTCAAAGACAGATACGTGTAACGGGGCGAACGAGACGTGAGGCGTGCGGATCCAAGTGCAAGCTTTTATTTATAAACAGTCAATAAACAGGCAGGGTCAAACAACGGCAAACAGGTATGGTACGGGCAAGACAGAGCAATCCTAGGGCTAGCGAGAGTCGACGATCGGCAAACAATATCCAACAGGGCAAGGCAGAGAGAGAATCTAAAATATTAGTTAATGAAATTATGGTATTTAAATGTAAATTTAAGTTAAAACCGTAAAACCTCAAATGTTGCTACCATATTTTTTACGGTATAATTCTGGCACCCACAGCTGCCGTTTTTTACCGTAAATTTTTTTGTTTAGTTAACAGTATATGTGTGAGTGAATCTGACCTGGTAGAAGTTGGGCCAGTATGTGCTGATGGCCAGCTCCACCTGGCTCCAGCTGCGTCCGGCCGGTCCAGACGTGTTCCACACAGGCAAACCCATGGGGCTGTTGTTCTCCTTGATGTAGACGTTCAGATGCCCAGGCCGTCCTCCTTCCCGTCCCGCCACGTAATACTGGAAAATGACGCAATGCGTGTCGTTCTCCTTCAGCTGCGGCGTGAAGAGCAAAGCCTTCTGACCCGCGAACCGAGCCGTCGAGTTCACCATCATGAACGCCGAGCCTGTGGACCACAAACCCAAAATCACTTCAGACCTCAAAACAGTCATTTCTGTGAACTGCATGATATTTTACTGTACATTTCTGCCATATGGACGTCAACTCGACAGAGTCACCACTGACCAACTTTAATTTCCTGGAAAGCTGTTTTGCAATGATTTCTATTGTGAAAAGCGCTCTACAAATAAACCTGAATGGAATTGAATGTTGTTGATGTTAAATAAATATTTCATCAATAAATATATGTATAAATATATGTATTTTTAATTTTACAATAAAATGTTAAAATAGTAATAATTCTTTTGTTTGTTTTTATTTAAATAATAATAATAATAATAATAATAATAATAATAATATTTAACATGTAATAATAATAATTTTATTTTAGAAATTAAAAAAATATATATTTTAGAAATTACAAAACATTTAATAATAATAGTTTTTAAAACTTTAAATCACACATTTTAATCAAATAATTCTCTCGAAAGCAGCAGATACGTGTGTTTTTGTGGCGTATGAACACGGGTCACGCGTGTCGTGTGGATTATTGCGTGTTCAGATCCGTGATGAACGTGTTAGAGAGCAGATGAGTGAGTCTCACCATCACACACGGCTGTGTTTATCAGACATATGCAATACATTAATGTGTTTATCAACATGTTCAAATCAGCTCAGTGACTGTAATTGATTAAAGAGGAGCCACTTCATTAAGGAAGCAGCTTAATTAATCTTAATTAGCATTGCTAATTAATCTATATCTGTTTCAATCACGCTGCTGCCGAATTCAACACACTGACTCACCATTACACACACACACACACACACACACACACACAGACACACACACACACACAGACACACACACACACACACACACACACACAGACACACACTGAGCATATAAAGTATATTTTGACGTTTTTGTCATTTTGATGCATTTCTTTTTCAGTTTTTTTTTCATTTTTATATCAGTTTTTTGTTATTTTAGTACAGAAATTTAAACTAAATTAAAATAAGTATTATTTTAGTAACATTCATACACTCATAGCTTTTATTAATATTTTGAATTATTTTGTATTTTTCTATATTTTGTTTTGACATTAAAGTTTTAGTAATTTTGTTTAGTCTTTTTTTGTAGTTTGTTTTTATTCAGTTCTAGATTTACTTATTTTGTTAATCAAGTTAAATTAAAAGAAAATGGCCAGGCCTGTAATTCAGTTTTAAAGGACTTTGAAGACAAAAGCTGAAACAAATCCAGTTTAAGATGTTTTTAACTAAAATACAATCCATAATAACTCTTCCTCCAGTGAAAAAGTGCATCTCCTGTTGTCTCTCGCATCAAAATCCAGCCACATATTAGTTTAGAGCTGTTTTGTCTTGTAAACGGTGCTTGATCTGTGCAGATTTCTCTCCTGACTTGTTTCATCTTTTGTCTTCTCCAGATGTTAACTGATGGACTGGAGTGGTGTGGATTATTGTGATGTTTTTATCAGCTGTTTGGACTCTCATTCTGACGGCACCCATTCACTGCAGAGCATCCATTGCTGAGACACTGATGCAGAGACACATTTCTACAAACCTGATGAAGACCCAAACTCATCCTGATCTCAGATGAACTGTTGGCTGATCTATTCCTTTAATAAATCTAGAATAATCTACAGTAACCTCACACATCATCATCACACATTCAGCTGCAATCTATTCTGGGAAATATCTTCTCCAGCTTCTGAACAGCATTATAAAATGAGAAATAAGATATTTTAATGAAATAAGAGCACTTTATATATTTACTCTCTGTTGTTGAATTAGCTCTGAATGACGCTGTGATTTAAAGTCATGTTAATCAGTGTAGAGTCTCAGCGCTCCATCCATCAGTTCTGCCTAACGAGCTCCTCCTGTCTGTGGAATAATTAGCCAGGACTGTAACGAGTGTGTTTGTAGCTCCACGTCTCCTCCTTCACAATAGCATGTTTGGCCCAATTAGTGCTGTTTCTGATGAAGGCCAGCGGTTTATTAGCACCTCAACAAGCTCAGCTTCTGATTGGACGACAGACAAGAGTCTGCACTAATGACCCTAACGACCCGCTGCAATACGGTCTCATTCGTTAACATTTGTTAATGCATTAGTTACCATTAACTATGAGCAATATGTGTTTAACATTAATTAAACCTTGTAACGTGTATATCTTGGATATACTATTGTAATTTTTAATTAGTATTTTTAAAGCGTTGCTCTGTTTTTGTCATTTTTAGTTTATATACTTTACCATATACTGTAAGAATAAACGGTTTAAAATCACATTATATGTAATTTTACTGTAAAATACGGTATATTTCTGCAAGTAAAAACCATAAATTAATTTAGTTTAGCTAATTAGCATTTTATTGTAGCATTTTATTGTAAAAGTTACAAACATTTTGGCAACACTTTACAATAAAGTTTTATTTGCCAGTTAAATACATTAGTTAATATATGAACTAATAAAAAACAACACTTCTAGTTGATATTGAATGTCAACAAAACTTCTTAGTTGATGTTAATTTCATCATTTACTAATGTTTAAAAAAAAAAAAAAAAAATCTATTATATATATATATATATATATATATATATATATAAAATTTAAATGTAATATTTCTATTAAAATAATTAAACATTAAATTATTTTATTTAATGCACCAAGGTAGCTGGTTGGATGGATGGACGGACGGATATTTTCTCAACATATTTTACAACAACAAATAACATTGACAAGGCTATTAAATGTTGTTAAAAAAATACTTTTTACTAACTAGTCATAAATTGAGTTTTTAATGTAAAGTGTTAGTTATTATAACATTTTACAATCAGGACCCATTAGTTAATACAGGTAATACAGTATTTAACATTAGTATCTGTCTGTCTGTCTGTCTATATATGTGAAGAGTTTATTTGTAAGATCAGATAACTCTTGTTTAGTTTTTTTGTTTTTAATTGTCAAAAATCATGTTTTTTATTGTTATCAGGTTTTTATTGTTTTATTGTGTTAGTTATTTTTTACCTAATCAAAATACCCCAACTGCAGTTTGATTGAGATTAATTGGAATGCACAATGAAAAAAACATGATTTTTGTAAATTGTTAAAAAGGGGGGAATCTGTTTTTGCAAATGAACTCTTCATATATATCCATATATTCATGTGCCAAAGTCCAGCTGCTGCATGAGTTCTGAATGAAAGCGTAGTTTAATTTGAGCTTGTCTGCCGGTTCCTGACACAAACGAGCGTGACGATCTGCTGGTGTAAAACACGTCTGAAGGTGAAAGCATGACCTGCACAGAAGCTTCATCTCAGCCCCGCTGCACCTGATGCTTCATTAGAGCATGCTGGGATAGCGGCAGCTCGTCACACTAACGGCTGAGCTAATTAAACAGAGTCTGGACACGCCGGGCATCACACCACATTATTATAAGAGATGTGTGTTCCCATGTGTGAGAGATTTCTAATAATCACAGACATCTGAATACAGTGCAGCCTGAAATAACGACACAGATCATTAACGAGAACAGCTATGATTAAATTAAAGCCTCGCACTCTGACTGTTCTGAATGGCTAATTTTATCAATGTGCTTCCAAACTAAACCAATCAAACATTCCAATGAACCCTGCTTGTGCTAAAATAACAAGCATATGTACTAAAATTAATCCTAAAATAATACTCATAATAATACTCAACACAATACATTGAATTATTCATTACTTCCAAGAATACTCTTGCAAAAGAGTATTGTAGCAGTACCACAGTACAGTTATCAGATAATACTTTAAAACACATTAGTTGTGCCATAGTATAGTTCACATCTCAAATTACAATAGAAGAATTTTAATGGTATGATGTTGAGAAAAACAAATAGTATTAATACTGTGCATAGCTATAATTACAAAAAGAAACTAATAAATAAATACATAAAATTAAATAAACTTAAAAACAATACAAATAAATAAATATTTAGCAAATAATTATTTTTTATAAATAACATTTTTAATAAATGTTTAGTTTAATAAATAAATATTTATATATATATATATATATATATATATATATATATATATATATATATATATATATATATATATATATATATATATATATATATATATATATATATATATATATATATTTGTTTTTTTTATATAAATATTTACTTATATTGTTTATTATTTCATTTAGTAAATGAATGGTGAATATCCAAATAGCTAACTAACTTTCTAAATAAATAAGCATTTAATTTAATAAATATTAACCAAACACATTTTATTTCTGTTTATTAAACAAAATAAAGTGACTTGAAGCAGTTTCCCAAACTAGATGTCATGAAAGTTGATGAAAAATTATTTAAAATTTACAAATATATACATACATATAAAATAAAACCAACCAAATAAAACACTTATTTAAAAAAAAAAAAAGTATGTCAGCTTTGCATTCCAGAAATACATTTTAAATTGCATTCATACTGAAATCACTGTTTTACTGTATATTTAAACAAATAAATGTAGCCTTGGCGAGCAGAAGAAACAGTAGTGTATATATTTATTTTAAGTAAATAGTTCAGGTCAAAGGCTGACAATAACGTTTGGGAATCCCTGATTTAAAGTGAACTGAATCAGCATATAGGTGTAGATGTGATTAATCTGAGCTGTATAATTATCAGGAATCTCCTCTCGAGCTTGTCTGCTGCTGATTATCAAAGTCGACAGGCTTTTACATTCATTGGGCTGCGAGCGACGGCTGTAATTTCCAGTAATGACTGGCGCTCATTATTCTGTTCACACTCGGGTCCTGAACTCTGTGAAAATCATTATGTGGCAGAAACGGGAAGGAAGGGGCCGCTCTTTAAACTCAAACCCTCCAGGTCTCATTTGCTAATAAAACCCGGCGAGGTCAAAGCCCGAGAAAAAGCCCGGCGGCGTCTCTCAAATGTCAATGTAGACAAGCCTATTCTCACATTGTGCCACCAATCAAAAACGCTCTCGCTGTGAGAGTTCGCCGGAAAAAACCTGCAAGAAACGAGCAGGAAAAACAATAGCGAATGAGCCGGGCCGCTTTCGTCTGCCTCCGACAATGAGTACAGAAAAAACGTCATTCCATCTGTCTGTGTCTGGCAAATGAAAGCTGAAGAACTTTCTTAAACTCTGAGGAAAGGTTTTTCTGTCTGTCGGCTAATTGGCCAGCAGCGGTGCTTCATGACGCGATCAGCTGCTCCCACGCGCTTTAATGACATTATCATGACATATAAAGTCAGCATGAAGCGCCACCTGAACACTGGTTAATTAATTCAGAGTCATGTGATGAGTTTCCCCGTCAAACAGGAGATTCAACAACACAAAAAAAATCTTTTCAGAGGTGGATTGGGTTATTATATTTAGCTGAAAGGTTATGGGGACAGATTTGATTTTTCTAGAATTACAGTAAGACCAGAAACATGAGTTGTGATGTTATTAAATATTATATATACACACAGATTAGTAAGAAGTAAGATTTCAAAATGTTTTTGAAAGAAGGTTTTTCTAAGGCTGCCATTTTTTTGTTCAAAAACACAGTAGAAATGTGATATACTATTATCATGTTTTCTGTGTGAATATGTGTTAAAATGTAATTTCTTTCAGTGATAAAAGCTGTATTTTCAGCATCATTACTCCAGTCTACAGAGTCACATGATCTTCAGAAATCATTCTAAAATGCTTTTTTTCCATATCTGAATAGAAACATGTTAATTTTCAATTATTTATATTATTTATATTTAAAATGTATATTAAATGCATTTATTTATAATTTATATTATTTGAAATGTATATAACTTTACATTTAAATTGTGTTATAAAATGACGATTTTTTTATTTAAAATAAATGTTTTATTTCCTTAATTGCATTATTAGTTTACAATTAATTTATATTAAAATACTCAATATTCAATTTTTATACAAATAATAAAAAATATATTTAATTTTAATCGAAATTCAAATATTATATTAAAAATGAAAAAGGCCCAGCAGTGGCTCTCAAATACATGAATTTAAATACCATATGAATAAGTAAAAAATATGTAATATTTAATCCTTACTTAACATTTCTGATTATTATCAATGTTGAAAACAGTCGTCCTGCTCAATATTTTTGAGGAAGCCGTGATACACTTTATTTTTCAGGATTCACAGATGAATAGAAAGTTCAAAAGAACAGCATTTATTTGAAATATAAATATTTTGAAACAGTATAAATGTAATCAGAATCAGAAATGTTTGTTGAGCAGTAAATCAGTATATTAGAATGATTTCTGAAGGACGCTGAAGACTGCAGTAATGATGCTGAAAATACAGCTTTGATCACAGAAATAAATTACATTTTAACACATATTCACATAGAAAACAGCTGTTTTACATTCTAATAATATTTCACTATTTTTACCATATTTTTGATCAAATAAATGCAGCTTCGGTAAGTAGAAGAATCTTACCAACCCAAACCTTTGGGTGATTCTCCAAAAAAACATTTTGGTTAACCTTTTTCTCTGAGAGGTTTTTATGGTCAAACTGAAGCAGAAGGACACTCTCTTCTGTCCTATAATCATATAATGGGCTGGTTTCTGTCCCGTTTGACTTTCTCTCAGCACAAACACTCGTCAGAGCTGCGAATGCGGCAAACGTAATTAGTGTGTTGTGGCCTGATGCTAATGCTGGATTCCTGAGGGACGTCATCTTCAGCTGATGGGATTGAAGTGAATTTAATTCCTGCCGTCCTTCGCTCTTCATGACAGAATAAACGTCTCTGCACTCGACTCAACAACAGGAGGGATGCTTTCCATCCGCGCTCTTACTGTACACACAACACTTCATTCAGTTAATGAGGCTGTGAAAACAAATAACATTGCAGATCAGACTTCATTAGGAAAAAATATGCATTTCACCGCTTTTGATCTTGAGAATCGAATATTCTGGATTTCTTAATAGGCCGTGTGAAACGTCTCCAAATGGATCTGCAGAAATGCAATCAAATCCGGTTTGTAAATGGAGCAGAGTAACTTCAGGGTCAGAAGATGATGTTTATATGAGATGAACATGCTAAAACGCTGGAAAAGAAAGGAAACACGAGCCTCAGACACGCTCTGGTGGTTTTATACGCCCGACTGAATCATTGAGAAGATCCTTCACACAAAAACACTGAGTATTGAGAGACTGATTCCTGCTTCAGACGAGGAGCTCCTGCAAGATTCACAACTGGAGCATCAGCTGCTTTTAATTCATGAATTTCAATTCAAAGCAATTCAACAGTTTGATGGTTTATAAATCTCCTTTTCAAAACTTTGTCAAGCCAACATTCCGAGTTTATCCTGTCAAAAATAAATAATAATAATAATAATTATTATTATTATTATTATAAAAAATAAATAAATAAATAAATAGTAATTTATTTTTACTTTGTTGCATACAAATGGCATTTCAGAGTCAAAGGAGAAGATGGAGTGTGTGTGTGTGTGTGTGTGTGTGTCTGTGAGTATTTGTGAGGCTGTGTGTGTGTGTGTGTCTGTGTGTGTCTGTGAGTATTTGTGAGGCTGTGTGTGTGTGTCCGCTGACACAAATCAATTCCGCAGCTCATTTCACCTCCTCTAGAATCACTCACACACACACAGCCTCACAAACACTCACACACAGACACAGACACATACACACACACACACACACACACACACACACCAACACACACACACAGCCTCACAAACACTCACACACAGACACAGACACATACACACACACACACACACACACACACACACACACACACCAACACACACACACAGCCTCACAAACACTCACACACAGACACACACACACACACACACGTGAAGAGATAAGTAATCGAACACTCAATCTTAATGACCAACACACACACGGATCAGCACGAGGACTACTGATACATCAATACTCTTCAGTCGAGTCACATTTATCTCTACAGCGCTTCATACACCACAGACTGATTTAAAGCAGCTGTATGGTAATAAACAGGACAATATTGTAGAAAATAGTGTCAATATTTAAAAATTCAGCAATTATGAACACTTGCTGTATGAACACAGCTGTAAAGCAGCTCTACAGAAGACAATAGAGTCATTATTCAGATCAGTTCAGTTCAAAAGAAAAATTCTAATCCAATAATGTTGGTCAGAGTTATCATAGTTAACACTAAAACCATAAAAAGTTACTTAAAATAAAATAAAAAGTAATTAAACAAAAACAAAATAGTTTGTTTCAGCTAGTTTTCAAAGCAACATTTCTCATTTTAATTTAAATTTACTAAAACAACAAACTAAAAGTTAAAATTTTATATATATATATATATATATATATATATATATATATATATATATATATATATAGCGGCTGACAATCTGACAAATAAAATAATATTAATAATAAAATTACTAAAACTTTGACAGAAAATATAAAAATAAAAACTCATTCTAAATACTAATAAAAACTATAATAATATCTCAATGACACTAAAACAACACTGGCGTCAGTGCAGTAAAATCAATAATATTACTGTCTTTTTAACCCCTTTCAGCTCTTTAATGATTTTTTGTACCTCAATATTTAAGTAAATACTTTGAATTTGTTTAATGAAAAATACTAGATTAAAAACAATAAAACTAATAAAGGCCACTAAACGTTACCATTATCTCAATAAATAATGGGATTTATTCATTTATCATCAGTGAGAAACAGACAAACATGCGTCCAGGAACATGAATTACTGAAATAAATGGAGTTGATCCTGATTTCGTGTTGAATTTATGTTTAAATTGAATCGTGAAGCTAATCTAAATGACAAGATGTTTACAAAACTCAATGGCAAAATAAAAAGCACATTAAATATAAAGCAAATATACACTGCAAAAAAATATTTTCTTTCTTAGTATTTTTGTCTTGTTTTCTAGTATAAATGTCTAAACATTTAACATTTCTAAACACTTGAATCAAGATGAATTTACTTTAAAGGTAAATTACTTTAGATATTATGTCTTGTTTTCTGAAAAAAATAATAATAACAAAAAATATAAATTAATTATACACACACACACAGACACATACACACACATATATACTTATATATATTTTTTTTTTGCTTAAAACAATGCCAATGGGGCAAGAAAATAATCTTCTTTAGCCTTTGAATTAAGATTATTTTTCTTACCCCATTGGCAGATATTTTTGCTTTATTTAAGCAAAAAGTAACAAGATTTTGATTGTTTCCTTTAGAAAACAAGACTTAAAATCCTAAGTAATTTTACCTGTCAAGTAAATGCATCTTGATTCAAGAATGTTTAGATATTTATTCTATAAAACAAGACAAAAATACTAAGAAAGAAAATCATGTTTTGCAGTGTAGGAAATATTCAATATATTGGCCCGCACTATTAGGCTAAAACACACACAAAATAGTAAGCACTCGATTACACGTCACAGTTAAGAGGAAAACAATATCCATTCATTCTGGAGCGGCGTCTCCATTAGTCTGATTCCTGAGGTGCTGTCAGCCCCAGAGTCCTCGTCTCAAATCAAATGAGAGGCGATCAATGCAACATTAAAGAGAGAGAGACGCCCCAAATACGGGAAAAGCATCCTAATGACTTCCAATACGCCACCGCTAGAGGAAAAACGCTTTAATTAAAATAGATTTGCCTGTTTTGATATAAAAATTCATTCCCAGAGCTTCTGTCTTTGCTCCATTAGCTGATATCGAGCGCCTGTCGCTTTTACCGTAATGTGAGCGATAACCGGCTGGTTACTGGTGCAAGGTTTCCTCGGAGGACCGAGGGTTGATTCTGCTGGTTTTATTCTCTAATAAAGTGCGTTAGTGATCGCATACCATCTCAAGCCATTATTCCCTGCTTAGAGACTTCAAACAATCCTCGATAGAGAGCTGAAAAAACAACCAAAGCCAGCACAAGCAGCACATGAAGTCATGCAATCAAAACCACCTACAACTCAATCATTACACTGCAAAAAAAAAAAAGCAAAAAGAAAGATTGTCTTAGTTTGTATTGTTTTCTAGTACAAATATCTAAACATTCTTGAACCAAGATGCATTTACTTAACAGGTAAAATAACTTAAAAATAAAAAGAAAATTATCAAAATTTTGTTAGTTTTTGTTTAAAACGAGCAAAAATATCTGCCAATGGCGTAAGAAAAGTAATCTTAATTCAAAGGCTAAACAGGATTACTTTTCTTACCCCATTGGCAGATATTTCTGCTCGTTTTAAACAAAAACTAACAAAATTTTGATCATTTTCTTTTTGGAAAACAAGACTTAAAATCTTAAATTAAGTTAAATTAACAACTTTATTAATCCCACAAGGGGCAATTAAAGTAGGGTAGTAGCATCATATAACACACATAATGTATGACAGACCATACAAAAAAAATAAAAAATAAGGTTAGACATAGCCCAACATGCTTCATAACAGATTCTGTATCTAAATAATATTTTTTTTTTATTAAGATTATAAAAAAAAAATATATATATATATATTCAGTGTATATACTGAAAATATTGAAATATGCACAGATATAAAAGCAGTCTGAGAGTGATTCGCAGAGTGATTTCCACTGACTGATGGATCCAGTGACCTCAAGGAAAGGCGGCCTAGAAATGTTTGTTTAAAAACTTACTTTTAGAACAAAACAGTGCTCATAACCTTCAAATATGTTCAATGGCGTCCATTAAAAACAAACAAAACTTGCACAGTATCAATCAATTTATAGCGTCAAATCATCAGATGAACGCGGCCTCTGCTGGATTTCTACTGCAGAATCCCTGGTAAACACTTAAATCAGCCAAAATCCCTCTAAAAACATCAAATCCGAAGGTAAAACCCATCAGATCCAGCTCTTCAGACACAGAGACCTGCAGAGCATCTGCTGTGAATGTGTGGTGTGAGAGAACTGTGTTTCTGTAGGTTTATATATATATATATATAAATTGAAGACCTTTTTAGGACAATTTAAGCATAAATTAAAGGAAACACAATGTCAATATGTTTTATTACAGTGAATGTCTAGAGCAGAAAATGAGTTGTATTACTGACACTTTGAAACAAGTTTGAAAATACAGCTCCGTCACTTTTTAATTCATTTGAATTCTTTTAAAAAAGGCTAAAGCTTGAATTGCTCTGATTCAATCTACTAGACTTTTACTTAACTTCTGCAGCACAACAGTGATGTTCCATATTTTGTCTTGTTTCAAATGCCTAAATCAAAATAAATTAAGTTGTTTTCTGAGGAACTGAACAAAATGAAATGAGTTTATGATTAAAACAAGAACCAATATGGGGTCAGAAAATAAACTTAATTTAAAAGAAAAATCTACTTTTCACACCCCACTGACTGATATTTATTCATATTTTAAGCATAAACTCATTTCATTTTGTTCAAAACAACTCATCTTCACTTTGCATCTCAATTAAATGTTTCTTGATTTAAGGATGTTTAGATATTTGTACTGTATTTTATTTATTTTTTTTGTAGTGTATGCATTACTTGTAATGAATTTAAGATGTTCTGGTCTGATTTAAAACCTATTTAAGGTCTAAAAAGCCGGAAAATTAAAAAAAAACAAGAGAAAGTGGAGCAGCGCCGCCAGACCAAGAAAAGACCTGGAACATCAGAGGAACATAAATTTTAAGATGAGGACCATCATAAAATTTATGCGAAAACAAGAAAAATTAAATAAGAAAATAATGAAACTGTTAAGGGAAATGGTTGAATACAATCATTTTAATCTTGAGTTACAAACCTTAGCTAGTGATATAGAATCATTGAAACTCAAAGCTCCATCTCTAAAATTATAGAAGGTTTCAGATGTATTTTCTGGTTATACATTTTGTTCCCAAATCTATAAGTGTTGAAGGCTGGTGGTTTGGTTGCTATATGCTTTGTTTGCTTTTTAAGACGATGTAAAGAAAGGGACTGCATCTTACATTAAAGATGTGAGATGAAATCTCTTTCTAACCGTACAATTTTTATATCTGTATATGGGTGTTAGAATTTCCATAACTTCTGATCACTTAGTTATGGAAATTCTAACTTGTAGAGTGTTCAACTTTTATTAAAACAAGTCTTTGTTTAATTAATTTTTTTAACCTATTATTCTGAAACTGAAAGACTTCCATCGAGCTTCAGGAAGCCCGAACTCAGCTGAGCAGACTCGGACACCAGGGAAGGATTCCATATCTTCTGATCACATTTCCTGATCTCAGAGGGGAGGGCAAATATATTGCAGCTTATTATGAAAATTAGGAATGTGAATTAGATGTTTTCTGGTGCTTATTCAGGATAAAAATAGAATGGTTTTATTAAGAGAACAAAACGTCTTGGGTCATGTAAGAGGGAACGAGACGCTGCGTCCTGGTGGACACTTTGGGGAACGCTGTCTGCGTGACCGGTACCTGAAGCATGTGTAAAACAACTCCAATCCTATTGGTCCACGTGGCCTGTGACATCATAGTACCTGAAAATATAAAAGGGCACCTGCTGAATACGTCACCAACTCAGCTGTCTGAGGAGACGTAAACAGGCATGCCGAAGGCATGGCGAAGGGACGCAGCGTCTCATTCCCTCTCGGGGAACCATGGTTACATGAGTAACCCGAGACGTTCCTCTTCTAGGGAACCCAACGCTGCATCCTGGTGGACACTTTGGGGAACGATATCCAATCACGCCATGCCGAGACGCATGCCTGTCCACCTGTTGAGAGAGCACCAAGGAGGTGACAGACATACACCAAACCTTTCCTCAGAAAGGGGCCAAGCCACTGACGCCTCGGGCCGCTCACATAACTTGGTAAAAAGAGGGAGCCCGATACCAGAAAAGGTTGAACACCCTAACCAAGCTAAGAACACAGCCATCCTCAGATAGCTAAGCTATGTGAGCGATAGTAGCCAGATACATAAGACCACTGAGAGGCTGGAAGCCTAGAGGAGTTCTCAAGATTGCTACCAACATTCTAAAGAATCTTATGAAAAAGGACCTTCCTAAAGAGCTGCCCAGACCAAGGGAATGGCTATCTACTTAAAACCTCGCTGGGGAGAAAGCACTGTCTAAGCCATGGCTCTGGGAGACCGCTACTTAAAACCCCCCAGAAGGGGAGCAGTAACATAGCTATCTTCAGATAGCTATATCCCTAGGAAGGGGCTACAGGACCAAAAACTAAAACCCCCTGGTAAACTTACCTGTGAAGCTGCCCAGACCACAGAGAGTGGGCTATCTACTTATGATTCTAGCAGGGGAGATATTACCGTCTAGGCAAGGGCTCAGGGAGACCGCTACTTAAAAACCCAGAGAAGGGGAGCAGTCCCTAAGCTAGCACATAGATATGCTAGGATAGCCATGTACCTAGGAAGTCTTCACTCTTGGTAGGGGAACTCTTAAGAGTGGAGGTCTCAGCATGACGACTCTCTAGAACGCTAGAACGAGAGGAGACCTGACTACACTCTGCGCTAGACAGTTAGCAAGGCTCACAGTAGAGCCTACATACTAATAGCTAATAGCTTCAGCAGAATGACTCTTAAAATGAGAGGAAGCCCTGTTCAGAAGTATCGCCAGAGATACATAAGTGGAGTGGGGCCCAAAGTGAACTGGGGCCAGAACCAACTCAGAGAATGGTAAGTCGAGCGCGTAGCCCTTACCATACAGGATTTTAGAAAGTGCGCAGGGTGCCTAGCGTGCACACTTACCACAATGTGGATTTAGAAAGCTTACCGTAACCATGGATTTTATGAATAGTAGAACAGGAGGGGACCGACTGAGACTACCCAGACCACAGAGAGTGGGCTGTCTACTTACAGCCCTAGCAGGGGAGATAGCACACTCTAGGCAAGGGCTCAGGGAGACCGCTACTTAAGAACCCTAGGAAGGGGAGCAGTCCCTGAGAGCTAGCACATAGATATCCTCAGACAGCCATGCACCTAGGAAGGCTACCAGAAGGGGACCGACTGAGACTTCCCAGACCACAAAGAGTGGGCTGTCTACTTACAACCCTAGCAGAGGAGAAAGCACTGTCTAGATAGGGCTCAAGGAGACCCCTACTTAAAACCCTAAGAAGGGGAGCAATCACAGAGCAATCAGCAGCTGGTCCCACACAGCTAGCCTGAAAAACATCCTATGAGGCTGCCCAGATCACAAGAGTGGGCTATCTACTTACAACCCTAGCAGGGAAGATAGCACTATCTAGCCGAGGGCTCAGGGAGACCGCTACTTAAGACCCTAGGAAGGGGAGCAGCCACTAAGCTAGCACATAGATATCCTCAGATAGCTATGTGTGTAGGAAGGGCTACTAGAGGTGGAACTGACTGAAACTACCGAGACCACGGAGAATGGGCTGTCTACTTATGACCCAAGAGGGGAGACAGCACTGTCTAGGTAAGGGCTCAAGGAGGCCGCTACTTAAAAACCCTAGGCAGGGGAGCAATCACCGAGCTAGCACATGGCTATCCTCAGATAGCTACGCTTCCAGAAAAGGGCAAGTTAACACACACACACACAGCTAACCTCAGAAAGCTGTATTCAAGTAAGCCCATCCTGCCATGGCAATGGCTGAAATATAACCACCCTTAGGTGATTATATTAAGGAGGTCCACAATCCGTGTCAGTCCCACAGTAGGCTAGTGAGCTCACTCAATATATTGACCAGAGGCTCACAAAAGGAAGATCCAGACTATAGTAATGATTCGCTAAAAGCAAACACATAAAACCCACTAGTCCAGATCAAAGCCTGATGCAAGCAATGGCCATAACACTAGGTGGCTGGACACAGCTATCCTCAAATAGCATTCCCTTCATATAAGGCTGAAGTTTGCCCAGGCCAGAAAGTGGGCCATCTACTTTAAAACCCGAACAAGGGAGACAGCAAGGGCTCAAGGAGATCACTACTTAAAGACCCCACAAGGGGAAGCAGTCTCCGAGCTGGAACACAGCTATCCTCAAACAGCAGATTTCAAACAAGACTTTAGCGCTTTCCTGAGAAAGCTTGTGCCCAAGGAGAACCAAACCATAGCTGTCCTCAGACTGCTATATTCCAAAGCAAAACAGCCTGAGCTGGAGCACAATTATCCGCAGATGGCTATACTCTGAGCAGAGATTGTTCACTTATCACCCGGCTAAACACAGGAAGAAATATTCCCCATAACCACTCTAGAGTACTGAAGCACCCTGGGAGAGAAAGCTAACAGCTTCACTCCACAGAGCATTCAGTACATCCATGGCCCAGCGAGTTCTTCACACACAATAACATGAATAATAGAGAGGCATGGCCGATCTCGCACGCCCTGCTAAAAACGACTCTGTGCTCACACTTCATTGTTATAGCAAAGCGAGAAATATCCGCGGCATCAGTCAACCAGATAGTAAAGGGTATGCGGACACCGCAGATCAAAGCAATCGCCACGAGCTGATAAAAACCGCAAACGCTTTGCCCCGCATCCCTCGGGAATAGGAACAAACGCGAGCTGAGCGCATTAAAGTGAGTCATCACAAAGAGAGCGTGATCGCAGAGACAAAGACGAAAAGGTTAGAATATGCTCTCAAGTGTTAGAACCCTAACACGGAGGCACACATTCCTCGAAGCGCTGCTCGACTCACCAGGATGATGTTTCACACACGTTCAACAGACAGACGGCCGAAGACAACAAAAGTTGGTGGCGTATTCAGCAGGTGCCCTTTTATACTTTCGGGTACCCGCCTATGACGTCACGGGCCACGTGGACCAATAGGATTAGAGTTGTTTTACACATAATAAAGTGAAGTGACATACGGTATGGTGACCCATACTCGGAATTCGTGCTCTGCATTTAACCCATCCAACGTGCACACACACCGTGAACATACACCCGGAGCAGTGGGCAGCCATTTAGGCTGCAGTGCCCGGGGAGCAGTTGGGGGTTCGGTGCCTTACTCAAAGGCACCTCAGTCGTGGTATTGAGGGTGGAGAGAGCACTGGACATTCACTCCCCCCACCTACAATCCCTGCCGGCCCGAGACTCGAACCCACAACCTTTGGATTACGAGTCCGACTCTCTAACCATTACGCCACGACTTCCATGCTTCAGGTAACGGTCACGCAGACAGCGCTCCTCAAAGTGTCCACCAGGACGCAGCGTTGAGTTCCCTAGAAGGGGAACTTTGCAAATGCACATTAACACCCTCAAAATACACATCATTAATTTTTTTTTTTACAATCATTTAAACATTTGGGCAATTTGGGTTTATGTTTGTAAGACCCATCACAAACCCATTGTAATAAGATGTAACATAATAATTTTAAATCAAAGAAAAAGTAAGATAATTTTTTCGGACCCCATTGCCAGATATTTTATTATTCTTGTTTGAGAAAAAACACACACAATTTTTCATAATTTTTGGGTCACGCTTATAATTTTTATATAATTTTTTTAATTATTTTTTTTTATTATTATTATTATTTATAAATGTTTTATAAGCAATTTTTTCCACGGTCACTTTTGACTGCCAAGTGTTACATTTTTATTTTTCAGCCTTTAACATATACAAATCATGTCCGTGATTTTTTTGTGTGTTCACATAGCAAATGCGACCAAAAACCACCAATTTTCACCCCATTCCGATATAGCAAAAAAAAAAGTAAAAATTCAAAATGTAAATGTTTCAGTCCGTACCAGCCGAAGAGGGCCATTGAGAAGCTTGACCTTCCTCAGTACAGATGAACGACTGTCAGGAAGCCACAATCAAGCATGAACGTCGACTAATCGATCAGTGATTGATCAGAGCGATGCTCTCACCTGGTGGCACCCATGGGTCCAGCGAAGGCTTTTCACTGGTGTCCATCTGCTCCCAGTCCAGGTCATCGTCTCGCCCTTGGTTGTATCCGCAGGACGAGAAGGGCTTCTTGAAGTCACAATCTCCTGCAACAAAAGGACAGACATTTATATTATCAGCACTTTTCCCATTACCGCGGCCTGGAAATGAGAGATTCCTCCTCCTCCTCGCTTCTTTCTGTCATGATGCGGCTGCTCGTAATGCAATATGCCAAACAACAGCAGCGCTTAAACCGAGATGGAGAGCGATTCGAAGCGAACGCACAGCACAACACATATTACCATCATTAGCCGCGCCGCATACCAATTTCACAATGACAGAAATGAAGTGTCCAAACTTTATCATCGTTAAACGCTGGGCTGCCGCTGCGCCAGCGAGCATAAATGTGATTCATTTCACAGCGGCGTGCGACCAGACTACCCCTTCAAATCAGCTCTCATTCATCCTAATTCTCCTCTCGGGACCCACAACGCCGACCATAATCTGTGCTTTTAATTCCTGCAATAAACAGGTGAAAATAAACAGAGGAGCTGTCTTTAGGAAGACATTAAAATTTGAAGGATTCTGTGACTGTCAAACACTGATGTTTATGGTTGCCCATCCCAACCAGATGGACTCAAACAGAGTTTGTAGTAGGACTATCTGTTGCACACTGCAAAATATATGATTTTTTTTTTTATTATTATTATTACTTATTTGCATTGTTTTCCAGTACAAATATAAGTATTATTGAATCAAGATACATTTACTTAAGTAAAATGACTTCATATGATATTGCACCTTGTTTTCTGAAAAATGCATCAAAATCATACGAGTTAATGCTTAAAGCAAGAACAATTATCTGCCAATGTGGTCAGGAAAAAAAACAAAAAAGCAAAACTTAATTCTAAGTGAAAATAATTTTTCTGTTCCCATTGGCAGATATTGTATTACTCTTTTTTTGAGCAAAACCTCTCTTAATTTAGATTTTTTAATTATGAAGTTTGTCAGAAAATAAGACTTAAGCATGTTGTCTTAAGTCATTTTTCTGAAGTCATTTTGTAAATGTAAATGTATCTTGATTTAACCCTCAAAGAAATCAGGTGCGTTTTGACCTGGAAAAGATACATAAAAAACAAAACAAAAAAAAACAGTTTTTAACAAGGGAATGGAACTTTGCAAATGTTTATTTTATTATGTTAAAATTTATTTGTGTATTTGATTAATTTTTTTACAATAAGTTTTTGACATATACAGTATATCTTTCAAAAAATGTTTATGTTTTGTGTTCGGGTCATTTCTGACCCAGGTATGTATGGAGTACATTACATTTAGTGTCAAAAATGTAAAATTTGTAAAATTATACGTGGAGTTAAATTAGTGCCAAAAACTTTTCTAAAAATATATTAAATGCTTTTCCCCCATTTCACACACACTTTTGGACTGAATTTTGTTGATGAACATGAATATGTACGTCTATTGATGAACCACTGCAGCATGAAAATCTGATAACTTTTTTTCAACCTAAAACTGAAAGTTTATGAAATTAAAATCACATTACTTTGAAAACTTTTTACAGTAATATTCATGCTGATTTTATTTATTTATTGTTAGAAATAAATATGTAGGTTTCATAGAGTTGGACTGTTTTTGAGCAATCATGAGTAAAACAAAATCTAAGGGATTTAATCAAATTATGCTCTAATAAATTTATTACAATGGTATATTCTAATCAAAATTGGTTCAGGTGGAATTTGAAATGGCAAAGAATTTTAAATTTCTTGATTTTTAAATGCAGTAATAATGTGGTAACATTCAAAACTTTAAAATGATTTCACATTCACTCATTAATGGGAAGTTGCTGATCAGAAAGAATATGGTTTTAATTGAAAAATATTGAGTTGTGGCGATTCTTCAGGTCCAAATGGACCTGGAATGAGAAAATAGACTACAGATTTTGCATGCATTAAGAATGTTTAGACATTAGCACTGGAAAATAATACAGAAACACTGAAGAAAAACATCATTTCTTTGCAGTGCAACTAACCAGATGCTTTAAACATCAAAACTTCAGCTTTAATGTAAAAAGTCTTGCTGTGCATCATTGAATGTTAATGTCAAAGTCAGATTTATTTATATAACACGGCATAAATTGAAAGTGCTTTACGACAATAAACACAGAGCCCTAAAATAATAAAACCGCTCTTGAATTTAAGCATCTTTCACCATAAATTCAGGCCTGAAGTTTAACTGCAGCTCGACCGTGACTCACGGACTGCTGCAGAACTATGACCGGTGTCCGAGTGAAATTAATGTTCAAGGCTGTAATTATGGGTAAAGAGAAACTAACAGGTGCGAGGAAACGATTATTGGCACACTTTTAGCCCCGTCGCTTACGAGTGCTTTGCTGAGATTTATTCTGAGTGCATCTGAACAAGCCGACGCAAGGCCAAAAGTTCTGTGCACTCCAGAGGAAATGGAAAATAATGGTGAAATAAATGAATATTTCAGGTGCTGCAGCGCTTGCAAACTCACTGTAAATCAACACAGGAGCTGCTACACACACACACACATCAGCAACCAAACACCCATTTAACACACACACACACACCTTCCTCTGCGCACAGATGCACAATAATGCTTGCATAAACAAGAAAAGCAAAAAACACCTTTTACATGCCAGATCTGATCAATCACTCTTGAAGCGTGATGACAGAGAGAGACAGAGTGTGTGTGTGTGTGTGTGTGTGTGCGCGCGCATGTTCACAACCCTTTTTACTTCAATAATGTGATGCATTTCTGAGTGTATGGAACAATACAGAGTAAGATATGTACGGTAAAATATATACAATACTTCAAGAAATAGAATAAGGAACTGGTAAAATGTGATGTAAAAAAAAAAAAGAATTATAGACTGGTAAAAAAAAAATCTGGAATGAAATAAAAATTACATTTTATATTTTACTGTGTATTTAATAGTATATGATTAATACAATATATTATTTAACATGTATTATTTAATTTATTACAATTAGGTTTAGGTAAGTGTGTGTGTGTGTGTGTGTGTGCATGTTTATGTGGTTTATGAGGACACACATTTGTATAATGACATGGGTATGACAGAGGTATTACAATATGAAGGTGGTTTATGAGGACACTGCCTAAGTCCCCGTAATTCAAAAGGCTTAAAAAACATATTCTAAATGGTGTTTTTTGAAAATCTAACAATGCACAAAGTCTCCTGTGAGGGCTAAGTTTAGGTGTAGGGTTGGTGTAGGGCAATAGCACACACAGTTTGTTCAGTATAAAAACCATTACGCCTATGGAGAGTCCCCATAAACCACAAAAACCAACATGTGTGTGTGTGTGTGTGTGTGTGTGTGTAAAAATACTGAAAACACAAAAAGTTATATAAAATCGAATTATTGAATTAATCAAATTATATTTTTGTATTACATTTTTATATTTTATAATAATATTATATAATTAAAATACACATTTATACATAATATACATTTTCATTATAATTATTAGTAGTAGTAATCAAATGTTAGAATTGAATTTTTATTATATTTTAAAGTTATATTTTTATGAGTTAACTTGCACTGCATTTAGAGGGACATGGTAAAAAAAATCTAATATGCAATTTATAAAATCTGTTATTTATAGCATTATAATTATTGCTAATTATATTTTATAATAATTTTATATAATTATTATAAATATAATTATTATAAATATTGTAAATATATTTACAATTATTTTATATAAAACATTTTACTTTTGTTAAATATTTTATTAGAAGTAGTATTCTAATTATATTGGATATTCTTTTATAATTAGGTAAGGTAGGTGTATGTATGTATATATTGTACGCTACATTGCACTGAGAACAAATATACGATACAGCCAAAATCTTCGGCCATCATATTGAAGTTGCTAACTAGTTAACGGTGTAAAAGCGTCTTTACACTCTAATGACATGTTTGTTGTAATGTCCATATTAATGAGTGTGTGTGTGTGTGTGAGAGAGAGTGTGTGAGTGTGTGTGAGTGTGTGTGTGAGATCAGCTGCTGATATACGGACACGTCAGTGTGTGATTCAGTCGTCAGGCTGTTAGTGTGTGATGTTTTAAAGCCTCTGCTTCACCGATGACAGATATACTCCATTGTCTTCCTGCAGATTCATGCAGTAACTGTTATCTGATGATATATTGGGGCTTTTGTCCGCTTTCACGAGCAAGAGGATGGCAGATTCAGCAAGCACTGAAAGGAGAACGAGCTCATCTTCTATTCTGCGCGCGTCAGGAGACACTGGAGGTGACAATAGAGCCACTGTCAGACAGACAGCCTTGAAAGAGCCGCTCTGACAGCAGTTCATGAGCTCCAGAGCGAACAATACAGAGGAGAGAGAGAGAGAGAGAGAGAGAGAGAGCTCCATTATCTTTCACACAAATACATACAGAACTGAACTAAAATTAATTTTACTATATATACTATATATATAGCAACACCTCCTTTTCTCTTTAAGATGTCACTCTGAGGGGGTTCAACAGAAATTTGATCGGTACTGGGAGATAACACCACTTCACCAAACAAAAATCCTTTTTTTTAAATATATTTTATTCCCACAAGTGCACATTTGTATAATTATCATCAAAAATTTGTAAATAAAGAATATGAATAAACAAGCAGTCTTTGTCTCGGTGTAAATGAGTCAATATAATAAATGAAACTTATCAATGTCCAGACATTAGATGAACTAAAGTGATGATGGTGATGAGATGAGTATAAATCCACAAGGTTGAGAGCGATGCAATGATATAATCCAATAAGTGAGAAGTGAAGATAGTCAATGGCAATGGCTTTCATTGCCTCGTTAACCTTAACGCCGTGCTGATTCAAGCCAGCTCAGAACTCACTACTCAATACTCATGAGTACTTTTAAATAGGCTACTCTTTTACTCTTACTTAAGTAGTTTTTTGGACAAGTACTTTTACTCTACTCACACTACATTTTTCGGAAGATAATGGTACGAGGTGGAGCAGGGATGTTGGGGAGGAGCAGGCAGTGGGGGACTCGCTGCCGGCTGCCCTCGACCGGAGGAGCCATCGCCGTCCGCCAGGAGGCGGAACGTCGAGCCATCCACCAAAGAGGTCCAGTACCATCGCATGGCACCGCGAGTGAGAGCCTCTCAGTGTGAATTTTTTTTTTTTCTCTCTCCCCTCTCTCGTCGCTGTCTCTCCTCATCCTTCCGTCTCCTTTTCTCTCGCCTCGTCTGTCCATACCCCCAGATACGCCACGGCCGCCCTGACGGGCCCCCCCAGGAGGGGGGGGGGGGTGTGGTGTAGGGCGCAGTCTCGAGGGTACCCCCCGGCCTGCGATGGGCGATGGGGGTATGTAGTAGTGAGTGGGGCGGGGCCGAGAGCCGTGGGAGCGGAACGAGGCCGGTGGAGTGAATGATAATGAGCGACACCTGCGCCACTCACCGGTCTCGAGTCCCACGGAGGAGCTCCGGAAGGATAAAAGGACGAGTGACGACAGTGGAAGACGAGAGAGGACCAGGCCTGGACTTTATTTTGTGTTTTGTGTGCGGCAGTCGCCCGTGAGGGGCTGCCGCTTTACTTTGGTGTTTGTTTATTTTTATTATTAAATTCTTGAATGTTTTCCGGTTCCCGCCTCCTTCTTCCCGACCTACGAACTGTGTTACAGGTACTTTTACTTGAGTATATTTTTTCAGTACTCTTTCCACCACTGCATATAATTCTCTGTAAAAAAAAGAAAAAAAAAGAAAACCCAGAATTTTATAGGAAAAAATACGGTAGCAATGTTTTACGGTTTTAACATCAATTTACTGTTAAATACCATAATTTCATTAACTTATATAATGTGAATATACCAACCTATTGAAGTACTATTGCAGTGCTTTGTCACAATTTGCATTGTAAAAAGCACTATATAAATAAAGGTGACTTGACTAAAAATCGGTTTTGAACATTTGTAATACACTAATAACCACCAAATGCAGGTGGTGATGAGAAAGTCACACGATGAACCAAAGCACATCAGAAGCTGCTTATATATACATATATAGAAGGTGCACAGTGTCATTCACACAAACACTAAACACCATCATGGTAACACACACAAAACTGAAATAAATCAAATAAACATTAATTTAACAACATTAGATGTAACATACAACCCTGAAGTACACAACTGATGAGAAAAAACTAAGAAACAGTTAATTCAACAACAACAAAAAAATTTCAATGTAGCATTCAATTCTGGGAATGTCAATTTACAGTTATTCACTGTAAATTATACAATCTTTTTTTTTTTTTACTTCCAAAAGCGGTATACTACTGTAAAATTACATGTAATGTCCAATTCAGTTTTTCACTGTGTATATAATAGGGGAATTTACCGTTAACCATTTAACAGATTTTTATTGTAGCATTTTTACAGTCTTTTACCGTTAAATTCACGTTCATTATTTACAGTATGCTGTATGTTGTGGACCCATCAAAATAAAGTGTTAGAGGATATTAAGCAGACAGTCTACTAATACTCTAATGACTGCTAGTTGACATGTAGTTGGAAAGTAACTTACTGTTAGTAGAATGTCTAAAGTGGACTATCAAAATAAAGTTAAAATTTCGGTGCATCCCTAGCTTATATTTCCAAATGCTCTCCATCAGCGTCACCTTAAAGCGCTGTTTGATACCTGATCTTCTGCGTTTACAGTCGAAGAGGCTCGTGTGGGCGGAAAACCTCCGTAAGAAACTCACGATTCTTCACGCCGAACGAAAGGCGCTTGGGACAGAAAGCAGGTTACGGCTGCTTAATATGTGGAGTCATACATCAAAAAGACAAATGCAAATCAAACCCGCGGCGTCAACCTGCGACACGAAGCCTCTCCTGAACACTTCACACGGGGCTGATCTCTCATATCTGCTCAAACACACGCTTAATGTCGGCCCATTGATCATCTGTGTTTGCGCTTCTCAAATGTATGTTTGTTTCTAGAAATGCGCATAAATCTCAGACTCCAGGGGCCCGGGGCCGACTGGATTCAATCAGTGTTTGCACTCGATTCTTCTGCGCATCCGAACACACAGCAGACGTTTGATATTCTAATGGAGCTGTGGCGGGACGAGGAGGGAATACGCCGCAAAACTGCTTTCAATAATCCTCATTTTGCATTTGGGTCATCTGAAGAGATTCTAGCAGATGATGAATTTAATGTTTAATTAGACGCATGACCTTTGACATCATCAACATAAGACTTGGGAAGTGTTTTCTCATTCCTTGACAGCGTTCGGCTCAGCCAAAAATGTGTAATCTGTCATTGCTATAATATAATATAATATAATATAATACAAAAATAACTGTAGCTAAATCTGAAATAAAATTGACAAATTCTTTTTTAAACAAAAACAAAATTAAAACTAACAAATTAAATGAAAATGGAAAATATATAAATAAAATAGTCTAAATAAATAAATCTTTAGCAGAAGAAAAATCATACAGTTTAAATGAGTAAATGATGACAGAATGATATTTTTTTGGCTAAAATATGCTTTTTAAATAGTTTATCCAACCTGATATAAAAGATTTTTTAGAGAATTTCAGATAAAGCTTCAATCTGTTCCTCAAATAAAATATGACAGATTTAATTGGACGCAAAACATGTCATCATCAACCCTGAAGGTTTATTTGCAAAGTGATTAAATAAAGTACAGCTAATAATAAGTTAGTAAAATAAACTTCAAAAGATATTTCACCACAAAATCATCATTCTGTCATTAATTACTCATTTAAGCCTGTACGACTTTCTTCTGTTCAACAAAAGAAGGTATTTTGGGCTCAATGTTGTTTGGTTGCCAAAGTCCTTCAAAATATCTTCTCAGTTCAGCAAAGACAGGTTTCTAATGACATGATGATGATAATTAATAACAGACTGATCATTTATGGCTGAAATATGCTTTTTAAATAGTTTATTTATTTTACTATTCTAAATTTACACCATTAGATAACTAGCTGTGCTTTATTAAGCATTAGTTTACTGGCAGCTCATGTGACCTCTGTCTTCACTCTCATTGGTAGATGCCAGATCATGTCACTGTTCATTTGCATAAAGTTCAACTCAGCCAATCATGTCGACTCAAACCACCTCATTGAAAATAGCATCAAAACATCATTTAATGTTTGAATGTCCTGATTAAATTGACACAATGGGGAAGTAGTGACCTAATGGTTAGAGAGTCGGACTTGTAATCTAAAGGTTGTGGGTTCGAGTCTCGGGCCGGCAGGGATTGTAGGTGGGGGGAGTGAATGTCCAGCGCTCTCTCCACCCTCAATACCACGACTGAGGTGCCCTTGAGCAAGACACCGAACCCCCAACTGCTCCCCGGGCGCCGCAGCATAAATGCTGCCCACTGCTCTGGGTTTGTGTGTGTGTGTGTGTGTGTGTGTTCACTGCTGTGTGTGTGTGGGTGTTCACTGCTGTGTGTGTGCACGTTGGATGGGTTAAATGCAGAGCACGAATTCTGAGTATGGGTCACCATACTTGGCTGAATGTCACTTCACTTTCTTTATAATTCGAAATAAATATTTTAATCATGATTTTTGCTTCTCTTGATATATTACGCATAATCTTCTGTGATATTTGCCTGCTGTTTATTTATCCTGAAGGTGTTTTGTATTAATTTGGCATTTGTGTTGTGCTGCATTGGTAACAAGCCTTCGCAAGCATTCATACTTGTGGTTGCCAGATTTCAAAGAGTTTAAATCCCCCATTTTTTTCTCCTAAATCGACATTTTCTGCCCAGTGATTTACTTAATCTTCCCAACCTGGCAACCCCCCCCCCACCACACACACACATACACACACACTACATTAAAACACCAGCAAACATGTAAGTTGAAGTGATCTCTCTATTGAGATATTCAAATCAATCAATAATAATAATAATAATTATTATTATTATTATTATTATTGTAGTTTTAGATGGTTTCATTTTTAATTGCAGTGTTTCACTGTAATTTTATTAAAGTTTTTAATAATATTTTGAATTATTTAAAGAAAGATTTTGTTTTCATTTTAATTTTTCTTTATTCATATGTTTAATTCCTTTTTATTTTTAGATTTTGGTTTAATTTTAGTTCATTTTGTAATTTTGTTGTGCATTTTGTGTTTTTAAATAGTTTTTTTTATTTTAAATATGTCTATACTGCTGTTATAATTTTTTTTATTTCAGCTTTAGTTATTTTAGTACATCAAGTTACACACACTCTCTCTACATTATGGAAAATGAGCTGAAAACACCAGCAAACATGTAAGATCAAGTGATCTCTCTACTGAGATATTCTGCTGTAAATAAATAAATATTAATAATAATAATAATTACTATTATTATTGCAAGCAAATCAGTATATTAGAATGATTCTGAAGAATTATGTGACACTGAAGACTGGAGTAATGATGATGAAAATTCAGCTTTGCATGAAAGGAATAAATTATATTTTAAAATATATTAAAATAGAAACCAGTTACTTTAAATTGTAATAATATTTCACAATATTACTTATATATATATATATATATATATATATATATATATATATATATATATGTGTATTTATTTATTAATTTATTTATATTTATTAACTTCATCCCTAATTTGGCAAATGAAAATTTTATCAGAAAAATACAAAATCCCTTTCTTTTCTGACAATTAGAACGATTACATATGTTCTGACCGGCTGTGATTTGGCTTTCATTGAGGACAGACGATTCGTTTAGGCTGCAGCAGTGATTAAACGAGTTAAAGCCATTCTTCATTCTGCTAGTAAAGCGTCTGATATCTGCTCTGAAGAGCCAAATCGCTTCGTATCAAACTCAATTAGAGCATTTATCAATATGTAGAGCAGCTTCTCCAGCCGAATAAATGATGTTTGTTGTAGAGCGAGAATGATGGATGAAACATGCTTTCACTGAGGTCTGATAACGCCATTATCTCCCAGAAAGAGTCCAAACGCTTGTTTCTCCTGTTCAGACGTGCTTAATTAATATTCCTCCAGCAGCAGCAGGGCTCTGTATCGACGTTATCCGTTAGAGCCGTTATTGATTGATTGATTGGATTCAGTCTCCGTCCCTGAAAAGGCCCCGGGGTTTAATTCCTCCTGATACGATTATTTATCCGTAAACAGCCGCTCGCACCTTTGCGCAGGAGTCTCAAACTCAATCTGGCAAACGGAGATGTGTTTGTGTTTTTGCAGATGGAGCCCCTTTTGTCCTTGAAATGAAATGCTAATGCATTATTTCAGCGTTTAGCAGCAGGGAGTCGAACACAGCGACCGGACGACATGTACAATCAAAACAGAAGAATCCTGCATTCAAATGAATCTGTGTTTCTGTCAGAACGAGTTGCATTCTATTAAAAGCCTCCTCCAGATAAACCAATCCACTAACGTCCGCAAAACATCTCGGCTTCAAGATAAATGAATCGCTCTAAACAGTGCACTAATCGCTCATATTTGACCTTTATTGCCATAATAACAAGTGTAGACCATTATAATAAACGGACAATATATTTGCGACGATTGTCCAAAACCATGCAAAAATCACAAACTATTAACTAGTTAATTTTAGTCTTTCTTGCATCCAGAGCAGTTACTGGTCCACACATATTGTCTTATTTTAGTATCATTAGATACTATTATTTTTTTATTAATATTTTGAAGTAGTAATTTTAGCATTATTGAGACACTATTATAGTTTTATTAATATTTTACAGTACATTTTATTTTTTGTATTTTCTGATTTCTGTTTGATTTGTTTTAATAATTTTGTTGTTTGTCATTTTCATTTTAACAAATAGTTTTTAACATACAGGTTTATTTTAGCATCATTTATTAGTTTTTATTAATATTTTGAATTACTTTTTATTCTTAAATAATGTTTTTGTAGTAATGTCAGAACTATTTTTATTAGTTCTGATTTTTCTTAATATATCTAAATAGTTTTTAAGAGTTTTATTTTGGCATCATATTACTGTAGTTTTTCCCTAATAATTTTTAATTTGCTTTTATTTTTAGATTTCATGTTTCCATGTTATTTTTACTATTATGGTTTTTATTTATATATATTTTTGTTTAGTTTTTTGTTTTAGATAATATATATTAATATATTACAGTTTTTAATAATATTTAGAATTATTATTATTTTAAGATTGTGTTTTAATTTTAACTTTACTATTTTCTTTATTCGTACGTTTAATTATTTATTTTTAGATTTTGGTTTAATTATAATTAATTTAGTAATTTTGTTGTGTATTTTTATTTTGAACTATTCTCTACACAATTTTTTTTATTTAAGCTTTAGCTATTTTAGTACATGAAGTTAAATTAAATGAAAATGAAAAATGCTTGCAACTAGCTGAAATGGAATAAGTTTGCTTTTTTCTATATTACATTTTATCTTGAGTAACTTAATGTCTTCTGATACAAACACTTACTCCAGTCTCTTGCATGGCTGTAAATGTGTTAGGGATCACAAACACAGAGGTGTGTAGTGTGTGTTAGACTTTAGTGACTCTCAGCAGACGCCGAGTAAAGACAGTGAAGCAATTATCCAAAGCAACACGACCCTTCGAGCGCCTCTCCTCAGCATCGTCAGGTAAAGTGTGAGGCTAACTAGGCAAGACAAGGCAAGTAATTGACAAGGCCTGTGTGTGTCAGCGCAGGAACTGCTTTAAATAGATTTCATTTACTCTGACAGCAAAGCAGACACACAGAGAGACTCGGACACATTTGTCCCCTGCAGCCGAGCTCATAAACGCCGCACACGTCGTCGCATGCGTTTCTAAAGTGTTGGAGAACACACAATGCTCTTCAGAAGCGCACACTCACACAAATCTATCCATCTTTTTAGCAGAGCCCGCCAGGGGCAAGAATCGATAAGACCTCCCCTCAACAGAGGAGCCAATTTCTCCTAAAGATTTTCCAGTCAGACTTAAAAGGCCTTTTGTTATTGCAGGAGGAACAAAAGTAAACTTTCAGCATTAGAGCACGCTGGGGAAAGTTCTCAAGAGAGCACAATGCTGGAGAGAAAAAACAAATTATACAGAACCTCCACTTTGTAAAAAAAAAAAAAAAAAAGTTTCCGATGAGATTGAGTTATTAATTTATATATAAAAATAAATAAATAAAAATAAATAAATAAATAAAACCGAATTAAACATGAAATCAAGTAGAAATAAAATAGAAATGTTTTTGGAGTTGAATGCTAACTAACTTGCATAAAACACGCTCAAACTTTACCAGCTTTCTGAAGATTGAATTAAAGTAGAAATGTTTATTTTAATATGTTAATATGACCATCCAGAGTATGTGATGTTTCTGCATAAGTGGTTTACGTTGTTGCTACATTTGTTCATAAATTTATAATACATTTTACAATAAATGTTACTGATGCATACTTTTTCTGTGTAGCTCAAAAGTATAGGATTTGATTCCAAGGAAATGCATGAACTAATCAAATGTACACCATGATCACAATGCTATAGATAAAAGCGTCTACCAAATGCATTAAAAAATGTAAGCAAATCAATATTTGTTCCTGAAAACATTTATGCACAGATTTCATGCACAAATGCATGCATAGTTAGTGAACGAGACCCAGTATTTACTTTATGAATCATTTGCATCATTTGAGGCAACATTGTGTCTGGACTGAATCAGAGCAGCACATCACAGTTTGTCAAAACAACATTGATCCCAATATATTCAATGAATCATTTCACACTAGAAGCATCTCAAACTCATAATGTACTATTGCTATAGTCTATCCTTAAGCTTGCAGCTGATTGGTCCATGTTAGTGAGGTGATGTGCATCACAAACCTGTGGATATTAAATGCTTCAAATGCAACTTCTGGAGAGAGGTTTGTCCCTAAAGTATAGCTGCATAAACACACACACAAGTATAACTATATTCTAGCATGAAAAATGAGAGTCATTCTGCAGGCATATTGTTTTCTTACACAATTATATATCAGCATAATCAGTGGTTTAATAATCATTTCAGAGCCGTATTCCTTTAATCAACAATCCTCTGCTGTACAATTCCATTTATATGCCTCATCTGAGTGTGTGTGTGTGTGTGTGTGTGTGTGTGTGTGTAACGTTTTGCTCTAAATCAATACAGCCATAAACAAAACTAGAAGGGAAAATAATGAAATGGATGAAGCGACCCGGCTGAAGGTCAAAAGTGTCCAATTACAGCAAATTAATGTCCCTGTTATGAATGTAATTAAAGCATCAGCGAATATCAGTATACATGAGCTCTAGTTAAGCTAGTCAGCTCCCTAGCATCAACAGGTGTTGGCATTTCCCAAAAGCACAGCAGTAATGACTTTATGAACTACTTTACTTCCAAGATCGATTCTATCAGAGATAAAATTGTAACCATGCAGCCTTTAGCTACAATATTGTATCAGATAGTGCACTATAGATCCCCTGAGGAACAATTCCACTCATTCTCTACTATATGAGAGGAAGAATTGTATAAATTTTTTAAATCATCTAAACCAACAACATGTATGTTAGACCCTATTCCATCTAAACTCCATGTAAATATCACTATATCAATAAGCTATTCATAATTTTTCTACCTCATATTGCTGCTGTTTAAATATCCTGTACAACTTTTTTGCACATTCTTTTGCACATTCCTGTTATATTACTATTTATGTCAACAACATACTGACATGCACATTTATATTTATATTTTTTTATCTATTATTTTATTATTTTTATTTTTTTCTACTTTTCTTTTTCTTAATATTTGTATTCTATACAATTGCACTGTCCTTGGAGTGGACCTGACTTACATTTCACTGCTGGTTATACTCTGTATAATTGTGTATGTGACGAATAAAAATCTTGAATCTTGAACTACTAAAAAAGCTGCTTCCAGAAGTCATAGATCTTCTTTTGGCTATTATTAATTCATCACTGTCATTAGGATATGCCCCCAAAACCTTCAATTTGGCTGTTATTAAGCCTCTCATTAAAAAAACCCATCTTGACCTCAAGGATCTAGTTAATTACAGACCAATCTCAAATCTCCCTTTTCTGTCAAAGATACTAGAAAAGGTAGTATCCTCGCAATTATATTCCTTCTTAGAGAAAAATATTATTTGTGAGGAATTCCAGTCAGGATTTAGACCGTATCATAGTACTGAGACTGCTCTCATTAGGTTATTAGTTCTACTGGATCTTACGCTGCGTTCGACACTATCGACCACAACATTCTTTTAAATAGACTAGAACACTTTGTTGGCATTAGAGAAAGTGCCTTAGCATGGTTGAAACCGTACTTATCTGAACGCCATCAGTTCGTAGCAGTGAACGAAGAGGTATCATATCGATCACAAGTGCAGTACGGAGTACCTCAAGGCTCAGTACTAGGCCGTTACTTTTCACGCTTTACATGTTACACTTGGGAGATATTATCAGGAGACATGGTGTTAGTTTTCACTGTTATGCTGATGATACTCAGCTCTATATTTCTTCGTGGCCCAGTGAAACACACCAAATTGAGAAACTAACGGAATGCATAGTCGATATAAAAAACTGGATGACGAGTAACTTCTTACTGCTAAATTCTGAAAAAACAGAGGTGTTAATTATCAGACATAAAAACCCCACGTAATAACCTAGAACACTATCTAACACTTGACGGCTTCTCTGTCAATTCTTCTTCATCAGTTAGGAACCTAGGTGTGCTGTTTGATAGCAATCTTGAAAGCCATGTTTCTAGCATCTGTAAAACTGTGTTTTTCCATCTCAAAAACATATCTAAATTGCGACCTATGCTCTCAACGTCAAATGCAGAAATACTAATTCATGCGTTTATGACCTTAAGGTTAGACTATTGTAATGCTTTATTGGGTGGTTGTTCTGCACGCTTGATCAACAAATTACAAAATGCTTGGTCCAAAAGTTGGTCCAAAATGCAGCAGCTAGAGTCCTTACTAGAACCAGGAAGTACGACCATATTAGCCCGGACACCTGGATGAGCCTCGGGGACATATCCCTAGTCACCGTAGCAACCAGATCCAGTCCGTATCCAGATCAGATGGTGGATCAGCACCCAGAGACGACCTCTACAGCCCTGAACGTCAGCGGAGACCAGGACACCGAGATGACCGCCAGAGACAGATGCCCAGTGAGGACCCCGCCACTTAGACAGCCATCGGGAAAGACCACTGGAACCAGCTGAGCCCTTACAATCTGACTTTGCTGCAGTTGGAATTGAACTGCTGGTTCGTTTGGCCAGAGGAGAACTGGCCCCCCGACTGAGCCTGGTTTCTCCCAAGGTTTTTTTCTCTATTCTGTCACCGATGGAGTTTTGGTTCCTTGCCGCTGTCGCCTCTGGCTTGCTTAGTTGGAGAAACTTAATTTCCAGCAATATCGTTGACCTGATTGCAAAGACACTATTTAAACTGAACTGAGCTGGATGATGACATCACTGAATTCAATAATGAAATGCCTTTAACTGAAAATCTTTTTTTAAATCTTTTCATTTTACATTATTGACACTATTTTCCTTTTTTGATATTGTGCAGTTGCTTTAACACAATTTACATAGTTAAAAGCGCCATATAAATAAAGGTGACTTGACTTGACTTGACCTACATAGACGACACACAGGCTCCTGATGTGAAGGCAGACATCAGGATCATTCCTGACAGCACCACATTGAATCAATCCCAGGATTCAAGTCGAGTCAAATCGCTAAAGCGCTTTGCACAATACGCATGGTTTCAAAGCAGCGGGGGTTTTTTTCTGTTAAGAGATTTAAGCATTGGTCGCATCTTATTTTGGTCAAAACATTCAAACGTCAGTAGATTGTGTTTAATTAAGAGATTCAAATGTTAGGAGATTCAAACCTCATTAGTTTTGTTTGATTTGGAGATTCAAATGTGGTCTGGTTTTATACTGTCAAAAGACTCAAACATTAAGAGATTCAAACATTGGTTGGTTTTGTTTGATTAAGAGATTTAAACCGTCGTTTTGTTTGGCCAAGGGATTCAAATGTGGGTTGGTTTGTTCAATTAAGAGATTCAAACGTCGTTCGGTTTTGTTTGATTAAGTGATTCAAATGTCTGTCAGTTTTGTCTGGTGAAGAGATTCATATATCTGTTCGTTTTGTTCGATTAAGATTCAAACATTGGTTGGTTTTGTTTGATTAAGTGATTCATACATCTGTGCATTTTGTTTGATTAAGAGATCTAAACATCAGTCGGTTTTGTACGGTTAAGAGATTTAAACGCTGATCTTTTTTATTCTGTTAGGATATTTAAATGTTGCCAGTTTTGTTGCAAGTGAAAAGTCTAATGCTTGAACATACGCTGTTCGAAAGTAATGAAGGTGATTGTAGACGGCGGTTAGTTTTGTTTTAACAGAGCAAACAAGATTCACTGCAACCAGCTGAATGAAAACAAACAACACTGCAGAAAATATTACAACCTCACAATGCATTCAGAACTGAAACAAGTCTAATGTAATTATAAACAGACCAATATGTGTGCGTGCTGTGTATTGTTATAAGAACGGTATCATTATCTTAGCAGCACGCTCTCGCCAGTCTCCCTTGGAATCAATTGTCTTCACATGACGGGTTCTGTCTATGTAGAGCGCTCAGTTATGAGTGTGCCTATGTAGGCAGCAGACAGCAAGACAGCTCACTTCTGTCTCTCTCTGCCAATTCAGCAATTACCAGTCTTCATCGTTCGCCAGGACAGAGCGCCTCTCGATCCGTTCGGATAGCCGCTAACAAACGCCTCGTCCTTCCCTAAAGACGCCGCCACCAGCCAATCTTAGATAATTTAAAGCGCTGCCAGCCCTGTCTCTCTGCCACCTCTGCACAAGCGGCCCTCAGGGGCCCGTGACTCTCTTCTCTCCTTCTCTTATTTCACCTCTCTATTGGCAGCTCCCAGCGAGCAGCTCTCGCTCTAAATCACATGTATATATACTGTCCGTTTGGGCACTTTGAAGTGGAGAGGATTTAACCAATCAATCGCTATATCATCATCAATCAAGCCGTCGCTCTCGCTGCGATCGATCGGATGGTGAAATGGAGCAGTCGGCCCACAGATTTGGACGGATAATCTGGGCCGCTGGCTGATACGTGTCAAAGGAGAGAGACGATGGACATTATCTGCTAAAACACAAAATAAAACTCAGCTTGAGTGAATGTATCCAGGTCACCGGCTGCTAAAATAGAACATGTAGAAGCCCATTGACTTTAGATGTTAAATTACACACAGACGGTTATTTAGAAGCTGATTTGCAGACATTTGCAATCATTGAAGATTCTCATGGAGAATTTAGACACACACAATATGCACACACCTACACTGGAAAAAAAAAAAAGGTCTTCTTACTTAGTAAGTACCTAGTATCTTCTTACTTAGTACATTCTTGAATCAAGATGCATTTACTTGACATGTAAAATTACATTTTCTAAAAAAAGATAAAAACGTTGCTGGTTTTTGCTTAAAATGAGCAAGAATTTCTACCAATGGGGCAAGAAAAATAATGTTGTTTAGCATTTAAATTAAGATTACTTTTCTTACCCCCTTTGCAGATATTTTTGCAAATTTTAAGCAAAAACTAACAAAATTGATTTTTTTTTTTAGAAAACAAGATTTCAAATCTTAAGTCATTTTACTTGTCATGTAAATGCATCTTGATTCAAGAGTGTTTAGATATTTGAACTAGAAAACAAGACAAAAATACTAAGTATGAAAATCATTTTTTGCAGTGATATGCACAATTCATTCCAGTTTCCTGCTCAAATGAACACTAGTGGCAGTAAAACAACAACTTTTATTCCTTTCACACAACTTGTGATTACAGAGGCAGATTATTAATTACTAAAGATTTTTCACGTGGTTTCTTGAACAATACTATGTTGCGAGCTCAAAACACTTTTACCATAGAGCATGATTTGTAAACTAATGTATTTTTCCATTTGCATTGCATAATCAGCTCCACATACAGTGTCCTCCAAAAGTATTGGAACAATAAAGACAAACTTACTCTATTAGCTGTGGAGTCAAGACATTTACAAATATGATTAAAAGATGAATATGAGACAAATCTACAGAATGTCACATTTTATTATTAGCCGTTTCAACACGTTTTACCAAATAAAAAGAACAGCACTTTTAGAGTTCATCCCACTCATTGATGTGAGCATAAGTATTGGAGCAGTTGAACATTTTATTTCATTTTATTGTGGCTTTTCTAACATAGTAAACTTACTTGGTAGTGCACCCAGTACAGCATTGTACTTGCAAAGATCTTGGGAATGAGTGCCGTGAAACAAGTTAAGGTAAAAGAGTTTTAAAGACTTGCAGAAGCAAAATAATATATTGTTAAAATGCTTTTAAACTATCAAAATAACTGGTAGAAAATGTATTCACATAAACAATGTAAAGTATGTTCCTATATATTTAAATATATTTTAAAGCACATTTTAGCTAATATATATTTGGCCATTTTTTGTATACTTGGAAACATATTTTAAAATATATTTGACAAAGTTCACAATACTCAGAAAGATTCAGTTTTACTTAAATAGTTTAGTGCACAAAAACAGAATATTTCTTAATATCCGTGTAGCTGAAACCTAAATAAATTACGTAAAAAAGTTTAAATCAGAAACTATAACTCAAATTGTATGCAAAAATGCACAAACACCACTTAATTTTAACATTTACTCTTTTTTTTTTTACCAGTTGCAAGCAAAGCATGCTGGGAAAATGAAATCTGTTGTAGCTCATTCAGTTTGAGTTATGCTTAATATAATCCATTATTGAGTTAACATAACTTAATTATGTTAACTCAATAAGTTAACATAAGTATATACACAAATACTAAAGAACTTAGTATTTGAGTAAAATGAACTTTAAATTGGACTGTTAGGTTTTAGAGTGCACAATCAATGCACAAGTCTTTTCCTAATTTTAAAGTATCATCAAAATTGTTGTTTCGAGAGAATTTTAGTTGCTGTCTGCAGCCCTGAAACGTGTTTTAACATCAAGTGAATAAAGTCGAGTGAGCAGCGTCTAAAAGAAGCACCTTTCCGTTTCAGAGTGCTGTCATTTGAAAAACAGAGAAAATTGCGACAATTTCTCAAAGGAGAAAATGCAATGTTTTGGTGGCGCTGAACAGCTTGGTTAAGTGGACGGTCTGATGGGGCCGATTTGAGCGAGATTCACAGGGCCGTCTGGTCATTATTTCAATCTCTCCGGAACGGGTCCAGAATGCTGATGCGGTGGGTGCGAGCAAACTCTCTGTGCTCATGTCAATGCATGAGAGTCACAGCCGCTGGGCCGCAGCTTCAATTTGGACAATAAAAAACAAGCAGGAGGGGCGATCGAATCTTTCTCGTGCAGCAGACACACGGACAAACCATACATCAATGGAAAGATTATTTATTCAGGCTTTCAGATGATGTAGAAATCTCCATTTTAAAAAAATGTTTCCCTTATGACTGGTTTTGTGGTTCAGGGTCGCATATGCACATTCACAATTCTGTCCATTTTCTTTTTTTTTCTCTATATTGCTATTACTATTGTTATTATACATAATTACAAAATTATATGTATGTTTGCACTTTATTTGTACTTTAACACCAAGACGAATTCCTTGTGTGTGTAAACAGCTCTTTCTGATTCTGACATAAGCGCATGCATCTGGCGCTCTGATGAGGGCCGTGTGTGTTTTGGCTGATGGTTGGTGTTTATGTTCTGCCTGATATGATGAATCCAGTATCTGCTAACAGTCGCGGCCGTGTGTGTTTATCTGGATGTGAATTGATTCTCTATGAGGGGTCCGTTCGATACGGCTTCGCTTCAGAAGTTGCCCTCCTCCACGTCCCTCTGCGGTTCGATCGGGACCGACTGACTGACCGACCGCAGCAGAAGAAAACGTTGTGAAAGAAACGCAAGCATCCGATCAGCCCAGTTAACCAATCTCCTCCGTTTCAGGCTTCAGACCAGATCCACTTACAGCACTGTTTTAATGCAACTCTGTATTGCACATACAGCTTCACACCAATTATGTCCATAATCAAACACGTTCTGCTCAACTGTCCTATTTATCAAAGTGTTAGAAGGTCTGATTCATTCTAGTGGAATAATGAATATTGAACACTGAATAAATGAACCTGTATGACTTAATTTCTTCTGTGGAGCACAAAAGAAAATATTTGGAAAGATGTGGGGTTATTTGGTATACAATGAAAGTCATTGGGGTCCATGCAATGTTTGGATCTCAGTTTTCTGCAAAACATCATATTTTGTGTTTCACAGAAGGAGGAAAAGCACAAAACAGCATTTAAACACTAAATTACAGCAAAAAACAAACAACATTATATATACAATATTTATTATAACTATAACTATTCACAATATTATTATATTTAAAATAGACACACTTATAATCATATATAAAATAAGATTTATTATAATATAATTATATATCAACATGTATCTGAAAGTTGCAGTCACACTAATTGAGATTCAAAAATCCTTCAAAAAACAGCTGATTAAATTAGAAATGTAAATTCTATTTTTAGTTAATTCACACCAACTCTCTATGAAGCCCCACCCTCAAAAGACACATCAGCCAATCCAAAGTTAGCAGACCCAATGTGCAAAATGATTGACAAGCAGAGAGTGTTTGTGATTGGCTGAAGACATGCAGACCACGCCCTTTGACTCTTAAAATGCTTGCAGGCATGTTGTTTAAATTAATTATTAGCTGATATCTGGGGAAAAATTGTATATATTTGCAAACAAAAGTGGAATAACACGTTCCTGTCTATGGCTAATATTTTCAAAATTGTTGCTTTTGAGAATGTTTTAGTTTCATCTACAACCTTGAAATCACAATAGTCTTAAAGTCAAGCAAGAAGTCTAAAAGAAAATGTTTGAACAATTCTGTTGCTCATTTTAACCACGCCTCCTCTTTATGAAACCCCGCCCTCTAAAGACACACCAGCCAATCGACTGCCAGCAAACCTTACTGTTCAAAATGATTGACAGATGAAGAGTGTTTGTGATTGGCTAAAGAAATCCAAGCCACTCCCAATGACTCTTAAAAACAAATACTTGGATATTAGCTGCTGTCATTATCATGTATAGTATCGAACTACTTTTTCATAGTTTGACAGAGTTGAACTGCTTTATATTCCGAGCAGTCATTAGTTTGACAAACTACAGTTTCAAAGCAACTTCTTCCCCACATTAATCTTCCCAGAAGCCCTCAAATCCAACAGAAAACACAACAAACGGAGAACAGGGATATTTCCTCTCGCATTTGTTTTCTCTCTCGCTGTATAATCTCTATAAGTCTAATTTGTAAGAAAGGCGTCCGCTGAGGGTTGATCTTCAGCTGGGACGCTCATTATGTTTGATCATCGCAATAAACAAGACCATTAGCACGCCTTGTTGTTTTAAGATCTGTAACAAATTCCTCTCGTTTTCTCTGCTTTGAGAGAGAGGGAATAACTCAAGGTTGAGCGTTCAGACGCACACTTTGGAGAATTATGAAACGAGTGGGGAGAAAATGAAAAGCTGGTGTAATTTATCACGAACGAGTGAAGCGGAAATCACGTTATCTGTGGAACCCAATACAGCAAACACACCAAAGTCCATTTATCCGTCCGAGTTACCTGATTCCCGCTCTGGAACATGTGATGGAGAGGGGAATACATTCCTTCGGATCAATAATTTGGACTTGGTGTATATAAAACATCAGATGAATATGATCTGAGCAGTTCACAGTGGGTCTCCGAGCTAAACGCTTTAAGACGTCTTGACTCGGATCACAAAGAATCATGAATCTAACTTTACATGAAGCCTTTATTACACAGACTAACTGCTTCTATATACACTACTATTGAAATAATTATGTTTTTTATGTTTTGAGTCTCTTGCTCACCAAGGCAGCATTTATTTGATCAAAAATATAGTAAAAATTGTGAAATATTATTACAATGTAAACAGCTGTTTTCTATATGAATGTGTTAAACTAATTTTCAGCATCATTACTCCAGTCTTCAGTGTCACATGATCCTTCAGAAATCATAATAATATACCGATTTATGATCAAGAAACATTTAGAATCTAACATTTATATGAATTTATATTTACATAATTATAACAATTAAAATTTGATATTTATAAACCAAATTTAATTTTAATTTAAATAAAAAAATATATATTTTACATTAATTTCAAATGGTTCCATAACTATATTAGTAACATTTAAATTAATTTACAATTACTTTATATTTACACATTTATATAAATTTAAAATGAATATTAATTATAACATATATACACACACACACACATATATATATATATATAAAATAAATATTTTAATATGTTAATAATCTTAAAAATATTCAATTTTAAATTCCTTATTTAACATTTCTAATTATCATCAATGTTGAAAACAGTTGTTCTGCCCAATATTTTTTTGCGGAAACCGTGATACATGTAAACATCACACACTTAACGATCAGCAGAATCAATGCTCTTTTATTTCACAAGTACTTTAAAGCTCAACAACTTCATCGCATCAGCTCTTGTTGAAGCATCCTACGCTTCATAAATGATGAACTTCTTGAGGCTCTGCTTCATCTGTCATCAGTCCACTAACACACAAAACAATAAAACAACCCTCCTGAACTTCTCCTGAAATCAGTGATTTTATATATTAACTCGCCTGTTTCTCCTCATTGTGTTGGTCTCAGATTGTGAGTCAGGAGCGTTTCTCGTCTGTTTTTCCAGCTCGTGTTCTGTGGACTTCGGAGCTTCGTCGAGCGTTTAATTGATGACGGAAGGAAACATGACAAATAGCGCTTCGCACCTGAGTTGTTTCAAATTTAAAGAGACGCTGGCATGAATTAATTGTGTGATAAACTAAGGCAGGCTGCCCAGCCGTCCCACAGCCTCATTAATACGGTCAATTATTAAATTCCACCGCCGTGAAGACTTTTGACCTATTTTTCCATCAACTATTCCATTGTAAGAGCACATGGCCTGCAGAAAACAGCCTTCTTTCATTTCAGAAACAAAACATTCAACTATTTGTGTTCAGATAAACTTTTCATTTATTTAATTGTTTAATTAGTAATAGTAGTAGTAGTAGTAGATACAATTTGTATTATTATTATTATCGTTATTAGTATCATCATAATAAATAACATTAATTCTTATAAATATATATAAATAATTTATTCATATCGAATAAATGTATCCATAATAGAAATTAATTACTATTACTATACAATTAGTGCTGTCAAACGATTAAATCGCATCCAAAAAAAAAGTTTGTTTACATAATGTATGTGTGTGGTGTGTATATTTATTATGTATATATAAGCATTTTTAATTTTATTTTTTAATTTTCATTTTAAGAAAAATGTGTTATGTTTACATATTAAATATATTTATATATAATCTAAAATATAAGAATATAAATATATAAATGTTTGTGCATGTAAATGTTTCCAAAATATATACTGTGTGTGTGTGTGTGTGTGTGTGTGTGTGTGTGTGTGTGTGTGTGTGTGTGTGTGTGTGTGTGTGTGTGTATGTATGTATGTATGTATGTATGTATGTATGTATGTATGTATGTATGTATATATATATATATATATATATATATATATATATATATATATATATACACACACACACACATAATAAATATATACACAGTATTTATTATTTTTCATTTGGATCGCAATTAATTGTTTGACAGCACTATATAAAATATATTATAATAAAAACATTATTATTAATATTATTATTATATAGATTTGCTTGTCGTCTCGCCTCAACTATTTCTCACAATGGCTATTTCTGTAGTTTTTATTATTAAAAGAATAATTAAAAGTAAAGAACAAAAACTGCTCTTTGTTAATAATTGGTTTAGTTTTTTCGTGCTGATGGCCTGCACCCCAGCAGAGTCGGAGCGGAACTCCTGTCGGACAACATCTCCAGGACGCTACGCTCCATCTGACTAGTAAGCCAATTCTCAAATAACTGCTATGATGACTTTCGTTCTACCCACTTAAAAGATAGAAGTACTTGCGTTGTCCAATCTATATAGACTGTGTCTGTTCCCCGAATAGCGAGGTCAAAATATAAATTTAATGCAGGATCTAGAAAAAAATCTGATTGTGATTAAACCAGAAAAACTCAAAATAAATGAAAAATAAATTTTTAAAGCTTGGGCTCCTAAATATTAGATCACTCGCACCCAAAGCAGTTATTGTAAATGAAATGATCACAGATAATAATTTTGATGTACTCTGCCTGACTGAAATCTGGCTTAAACCAAATGTATATTTTGGTCTAAATGAGTCTACTCCACCAAGCTACTGTTATAAACATGAGCCCCGTCAGACTGGTCGTGACGGCGGTGTGGCAACAATATATAGTGATATTCTCAATGTTACTCAGAAAACAGGATACAGGAGGTTTAACGCATTCAAAAGACTTCTGCTTAATGTTACACTGTTAGATATGCAAAAGAAATCTCTCCTATCTCTTGCTCTGGCTACTGTGTATAGACCGCCAGGGCCATATACAGATTTCCTAAAAGAATTTGCAGATTTCCTCTCAGATCTATTGGTTAGTGTTGATAAAGTGCTAACTGTCGGAGATTTTAACATTCACGTTGATAATACAAATGATGCGTTAGGACTTGCGTTTACTGACCTAATAAACTCTTTTGGAGTCAAGCAAAACGTCACCGGGCCCACTCATCGTTTTAATCATACGCTAGATTTAATTATAATCGCAGGGAATTGAGCTTACCGATATAGATATCGTACCTCAAAGTGATGATGTTACTGATCATTTCCTTGTATCATGCATGCTGCCTATTACTGATATTAGTTATATGGCTCCGCGTTATCGTCTGGGCAGAACTATTGTTCCAGCCACCAAAGACAGATTCACAAATAACCTGCCTGATTTATCTCAACTGCTCTGTGTATCCATAAATACACATGAACTAGACGAAATGACTAGCAACATGGGCACTATCTTCTCTAATACATTAGAAGCTGTTGCCCCCCTCAAATTGAAAAAGGTTAGAGAGAAACATACTGCGCCATTATAACAGTTATACCCGTTCTCTCAAGAAAGAAACTCGGAATCTGGAGCGCAAATGGAGAAAAACTAACTTGGAAGTTTTTAGAATTGCGTGGAAAAACAGTATGTCCAGCTATAGACAGGCTCTAAAAGCTGCCAGGGCAGAGCATATCCGCAAACTCATAGATAATAACCAAAACAATCCAAGGTTCTTATTTAGCACAGTGGCTAGATTAACAAATAAACAGATGCCACCAGATCTAAACATTCCCTCACAGTTTAATAGTAATGACTTTATGAATTTCTTTACTGATAAAATAGATAACATCAGAAATACAATATCAAATGTAGATTCTACTGCGTCTAGTATTTCAGCTTCACTCATCGCACCCAAAGAAAAACTGCAGTGCTTTACAACTATAGGACAGGAAGAGCTAAATAAACTTATCAGTACATCTAAACCAACAATTAGATCCTGTACCCACTAAACTACTGAAAGAGTTGTTACCTGTAGCAGAAGAACTGCTTCTCAATATTATTAACACATCGTTATCTTTAGGTTACATCCCAAAACCATTCAAGATGGCGGTTATTAAGCCTCTTATTAAGAAACCACAACTAGATTCTAATGAACTGACAAATTACAGACCCATTTCAAATCTTCCGTTTATGTCTAAAATTTTAGAAAAAGTTGTGTCTGCTCAATTGTGCTCCTTCTTGCAAAAAAATGATCTCTATGAAGAATTTCAGTCATGTTTCAGGCCTCACCATAGCACAGAAACTGCACTTGTTAAAATTACAAATGACTTGCTTCTTGCTTCAGACCAAGGCTGCATCTCATTGCTAGTATTACGTGATCTTAGTGCTGCGTTCGACACTATAGACCATGACATACTCATAGATCGATTACAAAACTATATTGGTATTCAAGGACAGGCTTTAAGATGGTTTAGATCCTACCTGTCCGATCGCTACCACTTTGTTCATTTAAATGGAGAGTCATCTCAATTATCACCAGTAAAGTATGGAGTACCCCAAGGATCTGTCCTAGGTCCTCTGCTATTTTCAGTATACATGTTGCCCCTTGGTAATATTATTAGAAAATACGGGATTAGTTTTCATTGTTATGCTGATGATACTCAACTATATATCTCAACAAGACCAGATGAAACTTACAAACTATCTAAGCTAATAGATTGTGTAAAGATTGGATGACCAATAATTTCCTGCTATTAAATTCAGATAAGACAGAGATATTACTTATTGGACCAAAAAACAGTACACAGAATCTCTTGGATTACAATTTGCAACTAGACGGATGCACTGTTACGTCCTCTAAAGTCAAAAATCTGGATGTTATATTAGACAGCAACTTGTCCTTTGAAAATCATATTTCCCATGTTACAAAAACAGCATTCTTCCATCTTAGAAACATTGCCAAGCTTCGAAACATGCTCCCTGTTTCTGATGCAGAAAAGCTAGTTCATGCATTCATGACCTCTAGACTGGACTATTGTAATGCACTGCTAGCTGGTTGTCCTGCATCTTCAATAAACAAGCTACAGATAGTCCAAAATGCAGCGGCTAGAGTTCTTACCAGGTCAAGAAAATATGATCATATTACCCCAATTTTACAGTCTCTGCACTGGTTACCTATTCAGTTCCGTATCATTTACAAAATATTATTACTTGTCTATAAGGCCCTAAATGGTTTAGCTCCTGCGTACCTAACTCGTCTTCTACCACGCTACAATCCAACCCGCTCCCTAAGGTCACAAAACTCTGGACTTTTGGTAGTACCTAGGATAGCAAAGTCCACTAAAGGAGGTAGAGCTTTTTCACATTTGGCTCCCAAACTCTGGAATAGCCTTCCTGATAACGTTCGGGGTTCAGACACACTCTCTCTGTTTAAATCTAGATTAAAGACACATCTCTTTAGCCAAGCATTCACATAATGCATCTTATAATCTTGTACTGCAGTTATATCTGATCAAATGTACATTATTATTATTCTTTAGCTTGGGTTGAACAAATCATTTTTGCTTAGATGGAACAGCAGCTACACTAATTATGTCTCTATTTGTTTCTCTGTTGATTAACATCCCGTGGTAACTAGGAATGACAGAAGCTTCAGTCTGGATCCAACCCTTAAATGATCTGAGATGACCGAACACCTGAGAAAAGATGATGCCAACCCCTCAGAGGACCTCAGAGGATGCCAACGCTCAGACAACATACACAATTACCTAATTTTGCCATAAGTTAAATATATTAAGGTTCTGCAATATATAAATATATTGTGGAAACTTAATTTCCTGTAGAGCTGCTTTGCAACGATTTGTATCATAAAAAGCGTTATACAAATAAACTTGAACTTTAGATATTTGTACTAGAAAACAAGACAAAAATACTAAGTAAGAAAATGTTTGTTGAAATTTGTTGCAGTGTGACGCTGATGTTTTCTGTGGGGATTCATCTGTAAATCACTCTTAATGATATGTTTTAGGCCAGATCTGAAGCTGGATGTTCAGAGACACAGACAGCTGCAGACCAACTGTTTCTGCGCTAATGAGAAACAAAACACAACTTTCTGTGCATCGATGAAGCAATCGGCTCAAGAGATCTCCAAACTTCTGCTGCTTACAACAACTTTGCTTCAACACTTTGGAACAGAACTCACGTCTGAAGCGAGAGCTGCAGGTTTATGTCTCTGAGATAACAAACCATAACAATGCACTTTAACTCTCCTGCTTTAAAAGACGATTATGAATATTCAGGTAAAGTCGCCATCTGCTTCCAGCATTGTAGGAAGAAAACAGATCCACGGTAGAATATTAAATGATTACATCTGAGCGTGTTTTACGCTTCTCTAGTGCGCTTGAGAAGGATGGATGCAGATGCTTAATAACATGCACAGCATCACAAGGAATTCATAATTCAATTCTGATTCAACTCGTTCATTCAACTACATGCAGTGCTTTTGTCTTGATTTCTTTAATCAAGATGCATTTGCTTGAAACGCAACAAAACCTAAGTCTTGTTTAAAAAAAAAAAATCCCAGAAAGTTTACAAAATTTCTGGAAAGTTTGAGACATAATATAATATAATATAAAGGCAATAAATCTGATTCTGATATAAATTTTATTTAAAAAAAATAATGTTAGAATATAATAAATATACTCTTATTCTTATGTTATTTTAAAATACTTTTTTTAGTAGTAGTAGTAAGTAGAAGTAGAAGTTAATAATAGTAGTTGTAGTAGTAGTAGTAGTAACTAGTAGTAGTAGTAGTAAGTAGTGGTAGTAGTAGTAACTAGTAGTAGTAGTAGTTAATAATAGTAGTTGTAGTAGTAGTAGTAGTAGTAGTAGTAGTAACTAGTAGTAGTAGTTAATAATAGTAGTTGTAGTAGTAGTAACTAGTAGTAGTAGTAGTAGTAGGAGTAGTAGTAGTAGGAGTAGTAAGTAGTGGTAGTAGTGGTAGTAGTAGTAGTTAATAATAGTAGTTGTAGTAGTAGTAGTAGTAGTAGTAGTAGTAGTAGTAGTAGTGGTAGTAGTGGTACTAGTAGTAGTAAGTAGTAGTAGTAGTAGTAGTAGTAGTAGTAGTAGTAGTAGTAGTAGTGGTGGTAGTAGTAGTAGTAGTAGTAGTAGTGGTGGTAGTAGTAGTTAGTAGTAGTAGTAGTAGTAGTAGTAGTAGTAGTAGTGGTGGTAGTAGTAGTAGTAGTAGTGGTACTAGTAGTAGTAACTAGTAGTAGTAGTAGGGTTGCAAATGGAAAGAAAATTTCAATTTCAAAAAAAGTTGATAAAAATTTCTCAAATGTTTCCGAATATTTCCCAAAAAAATTAAAAATAAAATTAACGGAAAGTTTCACACCCAATTTATATAATATAATACTTGGCCCCAAAAAATTGTTTCTAATTCTGAAAAAAATAAAATAAAATACTGTTGGAATATATAAATGTAGTATTATTGTTATGCGTCGGTGGTTGTAGCAATAAAGCTCTCGACGAAGGAATGAAACAAAAAGGAATATTCTTTAATCAATGGCATCAACTCACATAAGACATTATTAACTTAAGATCCGACAAACATAAAGGCAAAACTGAGGACTTATAAAGGGGCTGGAACAAACGAGGAAACAAGGTAATTGAATCAAACACAGGTGATGAATATAACTAATTAACAAAACTAGGTCATGAACTAAAACAGGAAGAACCAAATAAGGAAAAAAGGAAACTAAACAAACAGTTCTGTTACAATTATATTATATTATAAATGTATTTATTATTCTTATTTGTTATTATTGTACATAGTTTTATAATATAACAAATTAATATTGGATATTCTTATAATAGGTGTCATTGTTATCATAATTGTCAATAAAATATAAATTTCTTATTCTTATTTTTATTTCTATTCTTATTCTTATTCATTAAGCTTAATTTTCTGACCCCATTGGCAGATATTTGTTCTTGTTATAAGCATAGAGTCACTTAAGTTTGATACATTCTTCAGAAAACAAGACTTTATATTTTAAGTCAATTTGCTTCTCCACTAAATGTATCTTGATTGAATCATGTTTAGATATTTGTACTGGAAAACAAGACAAAAATACTAAAGAAAATATATTTTTTTCTGCAGTAGAGAAAACACATTGTCAACATTGAGTTTTTTAACTGAATTCAGTGCGTTTGTGCGAGACGCTCGATATCTGCTCCACATCAGTGTGTTTACAGCGTGCTTCACTCCATCTGTCAGCGACACTCATGGATCCTGAAGCGCGAGCGCTTGATTAATAATTAGTGTAAAGGCGAGCGGCGCAGTCAAAGCCCAGAGTAAAACCTCTATTATTTAACGGCAGCATGCGTTAATTAAAGCTGCGGAAATCCCCAGCAGGTGAAGGAATGACTAATTCTGAGTCCTGGATTCCAGAGAGAAAGATCTGAGAAAAAAACACCACGAAACAGGACATAAACATTGTGATGTCACGATTTTAAGAAACCCTACTGGCTCCAAACTTTTGAACAGCAGTGTAGATCTAAAATTATTATTTTTCTTACCCCAATGGCAAAACAGTTTTAAGCATTAGCTCACAAAATCGTGTTAGATTCTCTCCGGTCAAACTAGTCACAATATATAAAATGAAACGTACTGATGAGCATCTCATTTCAGCATCAAATCGCAACTCTTCTGAAATGAATAAACTCTGATAGTAAAAGCAGTTATTCTAAGATATCTAAAGAGATCTGAAATTAAATGCCTCCAAAGGGTTCTTAAATTCCTTTACACTGAAACACCTCAAGAGTCGAACACTTCCACTGCATTCACAACTAACTCGGAGTCAACTTTCAATGAGTCTTGAGGAATAGAAAAGCATCTCGATGATGACCAGGGACATTCTGGGCTATATTCCAGAAGCTGCAATGATTATATGTGATAATTCATCTCAAAACAAATGGTGTGGAGCATGATGCTCCTCTGAGGTTCCTCCTGGACAGCTATGAGCTTGAGTGTCAAGAACAGATCAAAAGTGTAAAATCAGATCACGAAGCGTGCGTTTTCATTCAAAATTACACTTTTATTCATCAAGGATGCATTGAATTGATGAAAAGTGACAGTATAAACATTTATAAAAGATTTATATTTCGAATAAATGCTGTTCTGTTGAATTCTATATTCAAAGAATCCTGAAAATTAAAAAAAAAAAAAAAAGTATCACGGTTTCCACAAAAATATTGGGCAATACATTGATAAGAAATCTCAAATAATATTTATATTAATACTAATATGTATATTAGTACTGTCAAGCGATTAATCACTTCCAAAATAAAAGTTTTTGTTTATTTGTATATTTATTATGTATATATAAATACACACACATGAATGAATGATGCATTTATATAGTGCTTTATTGTGTACTGCTGTACACCCAAAGTGCTTTACAATCATGTGGGGGGGCGGGGGGCGGGGGGTCTCTCCTCAACCACCTGCTAAATGACTAAATGTAAACGTAATTTTTAATAAAATAAATTTTATACATTTTAAATTAATATAAATTTGTAAAAATAATATAAATGTTCAATTTGAAACAGCAAAATCAGATGGTGTGATGCATGATGCTCCTCTGAGGTTCCTCCTGGACAATCACGCGCTCGAGTGTCAAGAACAGACCGAAAGCGTAAAATCACCCCACGAAGCGTGCGTTTTCATTAAAACCCCTTTTAGGCTGCTCACAAAGCGCATTGTGTGTCTGGGAAACCTGCCACGGTGGTTTACTGACGCTCATTGTGGTCCAGACCGGCGTCCGATCGATGATGAACCACCGAAACCCAGCGCCACCGATGGCTTTGTTAATCCCAGCGCCGCCGCTCAAGACTTAATGGGAATCTCGGAGGCTTTGGGCCCCGTGAGCATCTTATCATTTAATTGGCTGGAGCATTGGGAGCCGCAGATGACGTCGGTGCATTCAGAGCTGTTTACCTGGCGAAAGAACCGGCCTCGATTCTTTATTCTCTCGCACACAGCGGCTGACTGACTCTCCATGAATGCAGAGAGAGAAAGACCAATTCAACCGGTCAGGACAAGCATGGACAGAGCTTTGAAAATGACTGAGGTCTGGCTCATTATATACACTAAACACTTTAACTTTTGTCCTGCCCTCGCGTTTGGTAACAAATCTTTCCCTCGCGGGTCAAAATGACCTGAAGGCCTAAAATGACTTTTTTTTTTTTGGTCCAGAAAGCTTATATTGATCCATATTTATTTTATTTTTTTCCAAATATTTATGTAGGGGTTTTTTTTATGATTTTTTGGTTGATTTTTATTTAATTGTTTTTTTTTTTTTTATTGTTTACCTTAATCATGCATGTTATAATATGTCTCTATGTGTGTGTGTTTACCATGTGTGTGTGTTTGTGCGTGGGGGGTACTTTTTGCCTTGGGAATATTCTGTAGTCTCAGCTCTTCATTTGGATATAAGTTTTGTCTGGATCGTTTTCTGAAATGTTTAGTTACAGCCACATAAATCCTTGAATCCACTTTGTATGTGTGTGTGTGTGTGTGTGTCAAAGTCAAAGTCTTGTACCACTCAGATGAACACTCAATTAAAAAAAATAATAATATTTTTAATGTAAAAAAATAAATAAATATTCCGGGTCAAAATGACCCGAGGGAAGAATGAATGATATCTCTTTCCCTGCCAAACACTGAATTATTTTCCGGGTTTCTGTGTGTTCACTGTTATAAGCTATAGGGGCGCTATTACCCATCTCCTGAATGAGTCTAGAATCACTCGATCAAAAACACAGACGAGGAAGACACAGAAACCGGCAATCTCATATGTAGCATATGCATATGAAAAATAGTGCGCTCATCAACACTAATGGCATAAAAATGAAAACTGCCTAATGTTTCCGAGTGAAATGTTGATCCAGAAAGTGTTAAAGGCCTGTGCAAGCTGTGGGATACTGATGGAAGCCATCTACTGCATCATTGCTTTGATAATATTACTGAATATGATCCAGATGTAGCATTTGATAAAAAAATAAAAAAATAAAAAAATTCGATTTGCTCAGCTTTTTTGCTCAAAATGTTGCTTTTTTTATGAAACCTACCTACATTCAAGTGCTTTATTTATTATATTCTAACAAATTTATTAAAAAAAGAATATAAGAATCAGATAGAGATTTATTGCAGAGAAAAATAATCGTTTAGCCTTTGAATTAAGATTACTTTTCTTACCCCATTGGCAGGTATTTTTGCTTGTTTTAAGCAAAAACTAACTAAATTTAGATAATGTTTTTGACTTAAAATCTTAAGTCATTTTACCCGTCAAGTAAATGCATCTTGATTGAAGAATGCTTAGATATTTGCACTAGAAAACAAGACAAAACACTAAGTAAGAAGATCATTTTTTGCAGTGTACAGGTGGTATAAAACTCACCAAAGACTCAAGAGATTTAAGATTTTGGTAAAAGCAGCTACCTGGAGAGTCAAACATCCCTGCTTTATAGATGAAGTAAAGGATAGCAACATCACACACACACACACACACACACACAGAGCAGGGACTGGGTTGGGAACAAACAGGGATCAGACGCAGGGCTTTGGGGATCTGGACGCTCCTCTGTGAAGGAACATCAAACCGGAGTCAGATCCCTTCAGTCAACAGAGCGTCTGCTCCATCACTTAGCGGCTGATCTCATCTGATCTGACGGAGACAAGCACACACACATCTGATTCCCAATGCCTTCTCATGCTGCTCCTGCCATCAGCTCCAGTTTCTGACATTTTAAAGGAGCCTTTCGCCCAAAAATCAACACTTGGTCAAAACCTGCGTGACTTTCTTTCTTCTGCTGAACACGAAAGAGAAAATATAATTGTATCTTGCTATGCCATAATAATAAATGACAACTGATGACTCTAAAGTTACAAAATTATGCAGTAAATATGCATTATAGTAAAAGCCTGTTAATTATTTGGGAAGTCGTGGCCTAATGGTTATAGAGTTGGACTCGTAATCCAAAGGTTGTGGGTTCGAGTCTCAGGCCGGCAGGGATTGTAGGTGGGGGGAGTGAATGTCCAGCGCTCTCTCCACCCTCAATACCACGACTGAGGTGCGCTTGAGCAAGACACCGAACCCCCAACTGCTCCCCGGGCGCTGCAGCATAAATGCCCACTGCTCCGGGTGTGTGTTCACGGTGTGTGTGTGTTCACTGCTGTGTGTGTGTGTTCACGGTGTGTGTGTGTGTGTTCACTGCTGTGTGTGTGTGTGTGTGTGTGTTTGTTCACGGTGTGTGTGTGTGTGTGTGTTCACTGCTGTGTGTGTGTGTGTGTTCACTGCTGTGTGTGTGTGTGTTCACTGCTGTGTGTGTGTGTGTGTGTGTGTGTGTGTGTGTGTTCACTGCTGTGTGTGTGTGTGTGTGTGTGTGTGTGTGTTAAATGCAGAGCACGAATTCAGAGTATGGGTCACCATACTTGGCAGTATGTCACTTCACTTCACTTCATTATTTAACAGTAAGGTTCTGAGTTTACTATTTAAATATACACAGCACACACATATATTATGTAAACAAAATCTTTTATTTTGGATGCGATTAATCGCGATTAATTAAAATAGTATTATATTATAGTAAATATTAGAGCTGTCAAACGATTAATGAAATATGACAACCACAGCTGCCAGTTTACTGTAAATTTTCCATTTTTATTTTTGTGCAGTTTATATGACGTGTGCATTTAAAATCAGGTCTTCCGAACTCATATGATGCTTTGCATAAGAAACGGACACAAATATTAGCTACTGAACATCAGTGATGGAGGAAAACGATTCGACGAGAGTTTGAGTAAATTATGTTTTTATCTGAATTACTGCTGTAAGGTCAGCGAGCGCCTCAAACCACACAAGAACGCAGTAGAGAGAGAAGACGAGACGATGCACTCTGCTGTAAATAAACACTAATTGGTGGCTAATTTTCTTGGCTGTTGCCTGGATGATCCGCAGCCTCGAGGCGTGTTTGAATAATTCAGAGGAACAGCAAACACGGCTTTATGTTGGAGGCCCACAAGGCTGGGCATTCATTACGCCGGCGTGCTGGAGCTTTCTGGAGGCGCGGCCTACTATTAGAATAATCTGCATGTTGGGGATTGGCGGCCCGTCCCGCGGCGCTGGCAGAAACCAGTAGAGCTTCCGCTGGCAGACAAGAGAGAGACAAAGAGCCTGTGTTCAGAGAGAGACACCTGGAACGAGACGAGAGCGTGTGGAGGCAGATCTGAGACACGCTTCTGGAGCCATCGCACACTTTACGTACAGATCACAGTCCCAGAATGCACTGCGACAGGGACAGTGAATCAAATCCATACAACACAGGGGATAAAACGATTACAATCAAATACATGCACTGTAAAAAATTAATCATGGGTCTTGTCATAATTCAAAATAGTGAGTATATTTAATTAAAGAAATTGTGATTCAGTGTTGTACAGAAAATATTGAGGACTTTTTACTAATAAAACCAAGAGATGCGTTTTCCTCATTTTTTAAAGGAAACTTAAGTAGTTTTGAGGCTTAAATTGAGGAACTGATTAAATGTTTTTTTTTAAATTGAAGGAAAGAAGGCTACCTATTTATTTTAAGAGAATTAGCTCAATGTTGCAGTTAGAGGTGATTGTTAGTTCCCAGCATGCTTTGCATATGGATATGGAGAGTAAATTTTGAAATTAAATGCCATTTAATGTGTTTTTGAGTGAAGATTACCATTGTGCAGAAGAGTAGAGCTTATGGTTATGTTTACTAGAGCTAGTGCAGTATTTTACAGTATTTCTCAAGTATTTTCCTACTTGAGCTGTTTGGCTGTATACAGTCTTTTAAATGTACAAAATAACTCAAATACAAACAGACCTCACTCAAAATCACAGACTTTTGAGAATCAACTTAAAATAAATGAGCACATTTCACTAATTATATTAAATTCATTGTGTCATAGATTAATTTAGGAGATTTTACATGGTAGATTTCATGAAAAAAAATAATAATAATTATATATTATATATATATATATATATATATATATATATATATATATATATATATATATATATATATATATATATATATATAATTTCCAGTCCAAATATGCAGAAAAAAAACATCCTAAAACAATAGAAATGTACTTAAATCATATTAAAAAATGTTTTAAAAATTCATAAATTTCATTTGATAATAATGTTAGTATGTAATGTTTTTCTTACACATTTTATCAGTGTACATATATTATAAAATTATTTATTATTCAATTATTGACTATAATGTATCAAATGAATACATGTATAACGCATAATACTTAATGTTAATTATTTAATATATAAATGTGCATATTTAAACATGTAGATGTACATGTAAAAAATATGTATAACATTTTTCTTATAACACTGACCAACATCTAAACAATATAAAGTTACTTTTAAATTTAAATGTACTTTATATATTTAAATAAAATATAAACATATGCATTATTTAAATATATCAAATATAAAGCAACATTGACATATTTCTTACAAAAAAAATACTTTTTGCTTTAAAAAAAAAAAGTATTTAATTTAGGCCCATGCTGATTGGTTCATGATTTTTCAAATGTATTTGGTTTTAATTTAATTTTTTTTAAATTAAATTAATTTGTATTTTTATGTTAAAAATGTAATTTGTTGTGGAAACCATGATACACTACCACTCTAATGTTTGATGTAAGTAACATTTGTATTTTTCTGAAAGTAATTAGTACTTTTATTCATCAAGGATGCATTAAATTGATCAAAAGTGACAGTGAAGACTTTTATAATGTTACAAAAGATTTCTATTTCAAATAAATGCTGTTCTTTTGAACTTTCTATTCATCTGTGAATCCTGAAAAATGTAATGCATGGCAGTTATCACAAAAATATTGTGCAGCACAACTGTGTTCAACATTGATAATAATCAGAAATGTTTGTTGAGCAGTAAATCAGTATATTAGAATGATTTCTGAAGATCATGTGACACTGAAGACTGCAGTAATGATGCTGAAAATACAGCTGCAGATCACAGAAATAAATTACAGTTTAACACATATTCACATAGAAAACAGCAGACTTAAATTGTAACATTTCATATTTTTTTCCTGTATTTTTGTTCAAATAAATACACCCTTGATGAACAGAAATAAAATATTCCAAACTTGAGGGCTTTTTCTCAAGAGGAACATTTAAAGAAGCAGGAGACTTGAACAAAATTCTCTGTTTAGTTTAATGTCTGTCGAGGAAAATCTGTTGAGATCTCATTAGTGACTGAGAAACACTGACCTCAACCAAACTCAAGCTCAAGATAAAGATTTAAACAGCCGTTAATTGAGACGAACATTCATCAAAAACACACACACATCAGCTCTGGTGCTAAAGGCAGCGTGAACGTGACACTGCATACCGTGTGTGTGTGTGAGAGAGAGTGTGTGTGTGAGAGTGTGTGTGTGTGAGAGAGAGTGTGTGTGTGTGTGTGTGTGTGTGTGAGAGTGAGAGAGAGAGAGTGTGTGTGTGTGTGTGAGTGAGAGAGAGAGAGAGTGTGTGTGTGTGTGTGTGTGTGAGTGTGTGTGAGAGTGAGAGAGAGAGTGTGTGTGTAAATGGCAGCGGTGACTCCATGTGCTCCCCGTCTTCTCCCATCAGAGATGTTTGACCTCGAGCGTCTGCAGAAACAGAGACTCTCTCCAGAGTCTGACCATCTGACCTCAACACTCGTCCACTGTACAGCTTATTCTGACCCAAACACTCAGAGCCCCCGTCAACAAGCTTGGCCCCCCTAAATTTGAAATCATAATCACAGCAAACAATTTTGGGTAGAAAGAAAGAAAGAAAGAAAGATAGAAAGAAAGAAAGAAAGAAAGAAAGAAAGAAAGAAAGAAAGAAAGAAAGAAAGAAAGAAAGAAAGAAAGAAAGAAAGAAAGAAAGAAAGAAAGAAAGAAAGAAAGAAAGAAAGAAAGAAAGAAAGAAAGAAAGAAAGAAAGAAAGAAAGAAAGAAAGAAAGAAAGAAAGAAAGAAAGAAAGAAAGAAAGAAAGAAAGAAAGAAAGAAAGAATGAATGAATGAAGCATTTATATATCGTTTTGTGTATTGCTGTACACCCAAAGCGCTTTACAATCATGAGGGGGGGGGGGTCTCTCCTCAACCACCACCAGTGTGCAGCATCCACCTGGATGATGTGACAGCAGCCACAGGACAACAGCACCAGTGCGCTCACCACACACCAGCTACAGGTGGAGAGGAGAGAGAGATAGAGCCAATCAAGTGTATGGGGATTATTAGGAGGCCATGATAGACAAGGGCCAGTGGAGGGAATTTGGCCAGGACACCGGAGTTACACCCCTACTCTTTACGAGAAGTGCCATGGGATGCACAATGCACAGTTTGTCCAGTAAACTATAAAAAAGCAAAACCTCACCAGCTAAACTCAAATCTGCATTCACTGGCTGGCACAGAGTCAGAGACACACGTTTGTACAGCGTCGCGCATTATAACCAATCACACACGATTCTGTTGAGCTCATGAATGCAAGGACCAATCAGAGTCGCTCAGATGAGTCAGCGCTGAAACACGAGGTGTTTTGTTCACTTGCTAGCTGACGGCATTATCTGGCGAATTCTCTCACCAGAAACAACAAAGTGCAGATGTACGAATGTAAGTAAGATATTAATTTCACAGTGTAAACAGCTTTAGTGATTATTATGGTTTTTATTATTATTATTATGGAGTTTGTGAGAGTGCTTGAACTTGCTGGACTGAAATGAAAATGTTCTTTGCTCTCTCTCTGTACAATGAAAGTGTTATAGGCTAATTAGTAACTTGCAATGTTTTTAATTAAATTCAACTTAAATACAAAGTCAGTCGTATTAAAAATATATTTTAATGGCATGACACCATATCTGGTACTTAAGTAAAAATACGGGTTTTTATGCTTAGTTAATAGATGAGACTATTAGGCCACTTTGCCCATCACCCATTATAGATCTATACCGATGCAAAATGTATTTACTTGCACATGCTTGAGAGTCGAGATATTTCATGATAATTTGGGAATATTTTGAATAAAAATAAAAAATAAATAAAACAAACCTATATCAGTTAACCCTGACAGACATGAGCTGGTCCTGACCTATGACCCCCCCACCCCCCCCCCCCACCCACCCACCCACACACACAGGCCTTCATCTCCAGAGTGTGTTTGACTAGATATGATTAATCTGCATCTGAAGCCTGATTTGGGTCGTCCTCTCTGACTGAGCGCATCCGTTTCAGAGATGATTAGAGATGTCAAGTGTTCGTTAACGGCATCGTTATGTGTGTGTGTGTGTGTGTGTGTGTGTGTGTGTGTGTGTGTGAGAGAGTCCAAGCGTTCCCACAGATTTAACAGCATTACATCAACATGTTTGCTGGCACGGAACGAGTGCTTGTTAAGAGTCTGATCCTGATGATCTCGCGTCTCTCTCCAGTTCTTCACTCATCGTCTCGTTATTCACTTTCCACTGCGTTTACTGGCAATTACCAGAGTATTAAATCAGAAATGTGTTAAAAACAAAGCCTGTAAATAAGACTATATTCATGGCAAACTCAGAGTAATAAATTATAAACTCTTATAATAACAAAAAACACTTCAATGAATTTTATAAAATTATTTTAGTATTTAGTGATAGTGATAATTAGTATTGATAATTTTGAATCTGTTTAACTTTTTGCATCATTTCCAAGTAATTCCAAGTATTTGGAAGAAAATACAATAAAATGTTGAAAAACAATTTCCAAGCGATTCCAAGTATTTGAGTGAAAAATCTATTAAATTAAATTCGAAGTAATTCCAAATATTTGGATAAAAAGAAAAAATTTAATTACATATAAAATAAAATAAAATTAATAATAATAATAATAATAATAATAATAATGACAATAATGATAATAACCATGACTGGAAGTATTTGGCTGAAAAAAAAAATTATAAATAAAAAATAAAATACAAATTAATTTAAAAAATAAAATAAAATTAAATTAAAATAATTTCCAAGTAATTCCAAGTATTTGAGTGAAAAATTCATTAAATTCGAAGTAATTCCAAATATTTGGATAAAAAGAAAAAATTAAATTACATTAAATAAAATTAAATAAAATTAAATTAATAATAATAATAATAATACTAATAATGATAACCATGACTGGAATTATTTGGCTGAAAAAATAAATAAATTAATAAAATACAAATTAATAAAATAATACATTATTTAAATAATTAAATTAAAATAATTTCCAAGTAATTCCAAGTATTTGGATCAAAAGATGAATAATAAAGAGAACCAAAGAAAAATAAAGTAAAATAAATAAATAAATAAAGACCACCTTTATTTACTATTTGAGAGCAAACACAAAAATATGGGCTTTTAAATTGAACAGGGTGAAAAGGTTGTGTATTATTCAGATACGCTGGTTTATTTGGGCTCTGAGGGATCTATCAGAATAACGCGCCGAACTCCGGGTCAAAGAGCCTCTCATTCGCTCACAATCATTCTCTCGCTGCTCTTTCTAATTAGCAATAACAGCCTGCAAAAATCTCCTCTCAGCTCCACGCCAGCGAGCTCGAGGTGAGGAGCATCTTTCCACAGAAAAGACATAAAATAGGCCACAGGGTTGCTGTTGAACATGAAGTCTCCCCGAAGAGCTCCTGCCAATGAAAACGCAGCACTAATCCAGTAGTACAAACGCATTTTAAGATTAAACGCATCTTCCTGCATCTCGACATGTGACTCAGTGTGGAGAGCCAGAATTAAAGACACAAACTTATTAACGGCCGATGGATAATATTCCTCCTGGATCGGAGGACTGACAGAACTGGAGCAGCTCACCCGTAACATTAATTAAGCTTAAAATATCAACATTTCACTCGCCAATTCAGAGATACGGCACATTAAAATGGGATGCCATCCATAAAGTCATTATGTTGTCCCTGTAGAGTACCTTGGGAATATTCCCATTTCACATATCAAATCAAATGTTTCTGGCCCAAATCCATGCACAGTGGAGGAGGAAAAATCACTTTCACGTTTGTGTTCATTAAAATTTCCCATTTAAATCCAGATAGAACTCCAAGTTTTGCACAGTTTTCTCCTCAAGCAAATGCCTCTTGATTTCAGGTCCTTCGGAAAACTGCAAACTGTACGAAAAATATAAACTGAAAAGAAAAAATATCTGCCAACGGGGCAAGAAAAATAACCTTGTTGAGCTTTTGAATCAAGATTATTTTTCTTTTCCCATTGGAAGACATTTGTTCTTGTTTTAAGTAAAACTAACAAAATTTCTCAGAAAACAATAGTTAATATCTTAAGTCATTTTGCTTGTCACATAAATGCATCTTGATTCAAGAATGTTTAGATATTTATAATAGAAAACAAGACACAAAAATACTAAGAAAATCATTTTTTGCAATGTATATGTACACACACCTAATGATATTTGAGAAAGAGGACCCACTAGTGTCAATGTGGAAAAACATAGCTTTTTTAGGCTAGATAAACAAAAGAAAAATTGCAAAAATATAATTAATTAATTATTTAATTGATTACTTAATTTACAATATTTATAAAAATTTTAACATTTATTAATTATTATATTATTGTTTAATAATACACTAATTTAATAATTTATTTTAATTACACCAAACCAAAAATGAAATTAAATAATTTAGTATGTATAAAATTATTTATATATTTATTATAATTATTATTAAATAATCCTCTCATTTATTTATTCATTTTAATTAAATGTAATTTAAAATTAGTTTAGTTTAATTTATTTTAATTTAATGTAATTGTTTCCACCAAAGTAAAGCTGCTTCTGGGCTGCAAAGATCTGCAGCTCATGAAGCAGAAACCACGTTTGTCTGAAGCAAATGCTTTTATGCACAAACAGCATATGTGAATTGATTACAATGAAATGTAAATGATATACACAAAAATTTCCCATTTAAATCAAAATAACTTTTTTTTTTTTTTTACAAACCTTTGCTCCTCAAGCAAATGCATCTTAATTTCAGGTCGATCAGAATACTACAAAACAAGACAAAAAAAAATACTAAAAAGAACAAAAACGTTTTTGCAGCACTACAAACATGAGCTGTTTACATCCGCATCGTCACCAAAACCTAAAAATAAATCATCCTGTGACGGAGCGTAATTGACGTATTTGAGACAAGGCTGCATAATGTTCTCCCGGCTAACATAAACAACTTGTTAGGCATGATAAATGTTTTTACAAAGCATAACGTAATGAGCAGAGCTAATAAATTCAGCGCTGTGCTAGAGGCCTTCGAGTTTGCTCGGCGCGAGGCTAATCCAGCGTGCGATGCAATTGTAAGTGCTCAGTAATGTGTGAGAGTATTATTCTAGATAAGGCTGTGTGTGTCTGTATGTGCCTTATCTGCAGGCCGGAGCACTTCTTCATGAGCCGTACCTCCCAAAAGCCCCTTACGGTGATTAGCCAGGCCCTTTCTAAAATGGTTTTCCTCGATTCCGGATAATTCTTCCAGAAAACAGGGATGGAACGGAGCGCCGCTGATACTGACCCTCTTTGTCGGGCAGGAAATTGCCTCTCGTAACGCATATGAAAGCCACGACAAGTTCACAAGGAAAGAAACATTTGATTTTAGGGTAAAAAGCAGATGTGGAACAGTTTAACCCAGTCAGAAACTGATCATCTGCATTGCAAAAAAGAGATTACTTAGATTTTTTTATCTTGTTTCCAGCCCAGATATTTTAAAATTCTTAAATCAAGGATGATTTTATAGACAAGTAAGTGGGGGGTGGGGGGGGGGGGGGTTGTTATTAAAAATAAATGAGTAAGTCCATCTTAGGTTACAAAAAGTAACGCAAAAGTAACAATGCATTACTTTCCATAAAAAAGAAGTAACACAATTAGTGACCAGAGTAGAGTATAGAGTAATGCAATATTGTAATTTCTCTCAACACCAGAGCTGTCACTCAATACATCAGAAACACAGGAACTGGAGTTAATTATTTGAAAAAGTAACTCAGATATTTCCTTCTAAATTAAAAAGTAATGTGTTACTTTACTAATTACTTTGGAAAAAAAAGTAATCTGATTACGTAACTTGTAATTTGTTACCCCAACGCTGGTCTTCAGTATATATTTCAGAGGGTGATGGTTAACTGATTTACAGATTTTATTCCCTGTAAAATTCACATTTCAGCATTCTCTTGCTAAAGAAAGATGTCTGTGATTACAGTATGGACAGTGTATTTTAACCTGACCCAGAACTAGATCACTCTATTATTACATACAGAGAGCAAAGGTGTGTGTGTGTGTGTGTGTGAGAGAGACTTGGTTTAAAAAAAAAAAAAAAAGCTGAAAGATGGAGCAAAAGAGAAATAAGAGAGAATAAAAAAAAAAGTGTGTGAGAGGGAAAAGCAGGTCATGAGAGGGTGTGAGATCTTATAATAGTGCAGCAGCAGCAGCAGTCAGACCGCTGCATTAACAATAGAAGACAAACTAAAGATTAAAAAAGCTCTCCATATGCTCTCATTCAGCAGTATTACATCTAAACTGGTGCACCGTCCCCGATGACGGCCAAAGAGAAAACACCGCAGCGCATGCGACGCAGTGCTGCAAACAAACACCAGTGTATCATAAACTTCATGAAGACACTTCACAAGTCCTAATGTGACAGATTAAGACTTATAAAGCTTCATAGCTGCTTTATGTAACACCTTGTAGGCAGTGGCGGAGCTAGAGTTTTATACATGGGGTGGCCAAGGCTAATTCAGCGGGTGCATGGACCATGACAGAAAATCAGTGTATAACTCATGGCAATGGCAACATGGCATAAAAAAAAAAGAATAAATCCTACAATTGCTGATTACTTCACATTAGCTATACATTCCTACCATAACTTCAAATGTTAGTCTATTGAATTATTCATGAATAATTAACAAGCCTGTGATTAAAAATCTTACTTTCCTAAAAATTTTGACTGGTAGTGTTAATGTTTTTTCATTCTCTTCTGCTCACCAAGCCTGCATTTATTTGATCCACAACACAGCAAAAGCAGTAATATTGTGAAATATTTTTACTATTTAAAATAACTGCTTTCTATTTTAATATATTTTAAAATGTAATTTATTCCTGTGATTTCAAAGCTGAATTTTTAGCTCAAAAACATTATTATTATTATTATTATTATTATTATTATTAATTATTTTTATTATTGAAAATGTAATGGGGCGAACAAGACGTGAGGCGTGCAGATCCATCTGCAAAGCTTTATTAAAAGGCGTGGTCATAAACCAGCATTGATTGATACACAGCAAACAGACATAGACGAGGCTAGACAAAGAGTATTCCTAAGACAATCGTGGGTCTTCGATCGGCGAACAGTATCCAACAGGGAAAGGCAAAGAGAGATGAACCAGGTACACGAGCAATAATCCAGGCAGGGGCAAACACAATCTGAGACAGCAGAGCAAAGGGTTAAACCAAAAAACACAGGCTAGAATCAAAACAGGCAAGGCAAGACTAAGACTAAGAAAGCTACGAAAGGCTCCGTAAGGTAGCTATCAGCTAGGGTAGCGATAAGTGCATACAATACTCGGCAGAGAGGAAGAGGAAGTCCATGGTTTATGTAGGTTGTGTGATCAGTGCAATCAGCTGTGTGTGTCGTCAGTGCAATGGATGATGGGAATTGTAGTCTGAGGTGGCGTGCAACAGTTAGTGTGGTGCAAGAGTCCTCTTGAGCGAGTGACCTCTGGTGGTGAGTTAACGGAAGTTCATAGACCAGATTCATAACATAGCCCTCCCCCAAGGAGCGGCTTCCAGACGCTCCTATACAATCCAGGAGGGCGGTGGAGCAGAGGTGGAACGGAGGGCCAGGTCCACGTGGAAGTGGAGTGGCCGGGGACCGAGGCAGCGTTATCAAAGCAGGAAGCCAGGGTGGAGTCGACGGAACTGGAACCCACCAGGGCAGAGCAGAAGACCACCACGGCAGAGCAGATGACCACCAGACCTGAGCAGAAGACCACCAGAGCCAGACAGCTGACCTCCACGGCAGAGCAGACAGAGCAGGAGTCCACCAGTGCAGAGCAGACAGGGCAGGAGAGCACCATGACGGATCAGGAGAACACCACGACGGATCAGAGAAGCACCACGGCGGAACAGGGTAACACCACAATGGATCAGGAACCGACAGCAGAGATTGGAGCCTATGAAAAAAGTTCACAGTTGGGTGTATTGACTGTTACTAGATTGGCAGACAGCTCAGTGATTGAAGCTGGGTGGATAGACTGTCCATAATTGGGACCTTCGACTGTATAGAAACCTCATTTACAGCTTACATGGCCGTAACAGGCAGGGATGAGGATTCACAAATGGCCCCGATAGGTGCTGCAAAACAGTCAGGAATTTCACAGCCCACATCCTTGGGTGTGACAGACAAGGCTAAGAGTTCATAACCAGCCAACTCGGCCGGTTCAGGGTAGGACAACAGTTCATAGGCCGTGATAGGACCTAAGGAAGGTTCATTATTGGTTTCCATGGCTGTGACAGGACAATCAGGAAGTTCATAGACGGCCTCCATAGCCGTGACGGAACAGGACAAGGATTCATAGGTAGTAATAAGGTTAATGGGACAGATATGGGGTGCATTTATAGTTTCTGAGTTCATGACAGGCAGGGTTAAGAGTTCACAAATGGCCCCTAGAGGTGCAATGCAACACTCAGGAAGTAAACCCATAACCCCCTCAGTTGTGACTGATGGGACTGGTAATTCACAACCAGCCTCCTCGGCTGACTCAGGGCAGGACAACAGTTTATAGGCTGTGACATGAGCAAAAGAAGGTTCATTAATGGCCTCCGTGGCCAGTTCAAAGGAAGGCAAGAGTTCACAGATGGTCTCTATAGTCGCTACAGGGCAAGACGGTGAGATAATCCAGGTATACGAGCAGTAGTCCAAGAGAGGTGCAAACAGAATCCAAACGGCAAGGCAAAGGGGTAAATCCAGGAAACACGGGAAAGAGTCAAAACACTAGAAAAACATACAAGGCAAGACTATGACAACAAAGTGGGTTCCGTATCGCAGCTAAAACTAGGAGAGTTATAAATGCAGAACAATACTGGAACTAAACAGAAAAACACAGAATGGATCAGTAAGGCAGCTAACACTAGGGGAGCGATAAACGCAATACAATACTCGGCAGAGAGGAAGAGGAAGTCCATGGTTTATGTAGGGTGTGTGATCAATGCAGCTGTGTGTGTCGTCAGTGCAATGGATGATGGGAATTGTAGTCTGAGGTGGCGTGCAATAGTTAGTGTGGTGCAAGAGTCCATGTGATGAGCGAGTGACCTCTGGTGGTGAGTTAACGGAAGTTCATAGACCAGATTCATGACAGAAAACAGTGGAGAAAGTTCAGAAGAACAGCATTTATCTGAAATAAAGACATTATAAATGTTACAAAATATTTCTATCATCACTTTTGATCAATTTAAAGCATCCTTGCTAAATAAAAGTATTAATTTCTATAATAACCCCCCCAAAAAAATAAATAAATAAATAAAAATAAAATAAAATGATAATAATAATAATAATAATAATAATAATAATACTGACTCCTGGTCACTATTGTATGTGATTTCATGGACAACAGCAGCTTGTGAATTGTTGAAAACATCTGTAATGAAGAAATTGGATGATTGTTTGTGGATGAGACGGAGCAGGAGTGTTTGTAGACTGCTACTCATTGCCTCCCGCAAGAAAACATGAAATTGGAGGGAAAACTATATTTTAAGCTATACTTCAACTATATTTTCCACCAAGAAAAAGTGGTGTGAAAAAGTGTTGGCCCCCCGTCCTGATTTTTTCTTTTTTTTTTTGCATGTTTGTCACACTTTAATGTTTCAGATCAAACAAATTAAAATACTAATCAAAGATAACAAGTAAACACAACATGCAGTTTTTAAATGAAGGTTTTTTTTATGAAGGGAAAACAAAATCCAAACCCACAAGGCCTTGTGTGCAATAAACAGTGTATATAAATAAACAGTGTACATTTCACTCATCTATTATAACATTTATGTAGCTTTGTTCGCTTGGCTGTTTCCTTAAGTAAATTTTTTCGTCAGGTGTCTTTTTTAATTATATGTTCTCATTAAGTTTCTGTCTTGCCGCCAGCCAATCGCTGCATTGCTGATCATGTTTGAGTATCGATACATCGGTCCATGAACACGCAATTATCTCAGATAACTCAATCCAGCCATACTAACCATCAACAACAGGTGCGTTCAAAGAACCGAATTAGCCAGATCCTGATTAGTGCGATGATATCATCTTGGATGTGTCATTTAATCTGGGATGTAATAAGCGACGTACAAAGAACAGGCCCCAGATCTGCTGAGATCCTCACAACCTTCAACGAACTGTTAGAAACGCACATCTTACACAAACACAGCTAATCTACAACACTCAAAGACTCGTACTATAATAACTGCTATTGACCAAAAACAAGGGAAAACAGGAGGGTTTGTAGACTCATCATCCCACTGTGAGCATAACACATCTTGCACAAATTTTGCCTGCCGTCAGTGTAATTACTGTATTAACGGTTGAGAGACGGCAGAAATCATAGAGAGCAGCAATAAAGACACAGAGACGTCTCACTGCAGCTGAGGAACAGATAACGGCCGTTCTGTCCTATAAAACACTGGAACTGGCAGCGTTTCTGTGTCCAGTCGAGTAGTGACTGCCTGCCTCTGGACAAATCAAGAGTCTAATCGCTCCAGTTTTACTCTTTATATTCAACAGCTCCTCACAGAGAAAGAGAGGAAGGTCTGCGCATCTGTAGTCTGTCTGCTTTAGTTACTAAATATTCAATCAAAAATATCAATCAATGTGGCTTTATGCATGCATTTACTGCTCTCTGGAGACACTCACACACCACTAGATTAAAAAAATTGATTTCATAAAGAAGTCATGTTTACACATGCAGAACTCATACCACGATAAGTGCTGCTGTGCGGTTGACCAAAGCTTTTTTAGCGGAAAATAATTGTATTAATGAATAATATATATACTGTATATCTATCCATCTATCTATCATACATCTATATCTATTATATATCTATATCTATCTCTCTCTCTCTCTCTCTCTCTATAATTTTGCATTTATGAGAAACAGGACCTGCTGTTTTTCCAGCAAAAAATAAAAAAGGAAATTAAAAATTTATAATATATTATTGTATAATAATCTACTAGTTTAATCATTTATTTTGATTTAATAATTTAATTATAGTAAATAATTTTAATAATTTAAATAATCTATTACAGTTCACACCTGCAGCTCATGAAGCAGAAAACAATGCCAACATAAGACTCAAATGAACTACTTTGGACATAAAAATACATTGAAACCAGGAATAAATACAGAAAGAACATGAAGCGGCACGTTTGTGGGTTTAGAAGCACACGTTTCTTCCAGAACCATCATTGTTTTGGCAGAAAAAGCCTATTAAAAGCCTCCTAAAGGATCTTTACTAGTGTTTCTCTTCTCTCTCATCCAGAAGTTGGTCATAACAAATGCAGTTTGTTAGTTGGAGTTTTTCAGTTAAGTGAAAAGTGTTTGAAAAAAAGCCTTTTAAGAGGCAGACAGATGTGTGGAGAATGACTTCAGAAGTTTATGTGCACGACACAATGGGAAATCTCTTCTCACACACTCCCTCTGGCTCTCTCTCTGTGTGTGTGTGTGTGTGTGGAAATAGGCCATAGCACAAGATAAAGTGCTTTATCTTTATGAGAAATAAACGTCCCCATCCCTGTCGGCCCATCCTTTGTGCATCCTCAGTTCCAAAAACAGCGTTATATATGGAGTGCGCTTGCAAGAAATAGGACGCTACACGCTGCAGATTAGCCCTTCTGCTTCACTCAGCAGAAAAACCTCCACAGTGCTTGTTTATGAGCGAACATTCAGATAGATCATGGGCACATGAATGCATAAAAGCCCAGCCGTCACCACACACGCTCACACAAAAACACAGCTTCACGCCATGCAGTATTTATGCGGCCGGACGTTTATTTATGATAATAATAGAGCTGAGGTGGAAAAAGGCGAGGGCTGATGCACAGAGAGCTCGAGGTGAAGGTGATGCTGCGATAAACAGGACAGAGAAGAGAAGAATAAACGATGAGAATCCTCAAGATCACACAAATCTCAGCCTACACCAACCTACCTTCAGCAGAGTTACAACTCAATTCTGCACACAAACCTGGTGTGACTGAGTAAGTGTTAAGAATCATTGTTGCTCCGTGTATTAGTGATCTACTGGACATAATGAATAATAAAAAAATAAAAATAAAAAATAAATAAAAATTATATGCAAAAAAAAATTTAAAATAAAAATGTATTAACAATTCAAATAAGTGAAGTATTGTACGTAACAAATGAATGCATGAATACATAAAATGAATTAAATAAAAGTAATGTACATAATGAATAAATAAATCAGTTCATTATAACAAATATAATTTCTTTGCATGCATTGTATTTATTTTGCATGATATGCAAATAAAAAAATATTAAATAAAAACAATTTATAAAACAATTAAATTTTAAAGAAAGTGTTGTAAATAAAAATAAATGCATGAAAGAATAAATAAAATAAATGTATAGTAAATAAAAATTAGTGCTGGGCAATGATTAATTGAGATTAATCGCATTCAATATTTTTTTTTTATTTTTTTACATAATGTGTGTGTGTGTACTGTGTATACATTTTTGTTTATTTACACTTTTGTTACTTGCTGGTTAAAATTCCAGATCTGTGGGATTTGAATAACCTTTTTTTGGGGGGGCAAAAATAAATATATAAAAAAAAATCTAAATATTTACACTGTTTACTTATTTTTTATAAAAAATAAATAATTAAATTCCAGATTTATGGACTTTTGTCAGTTATTACACTCAGGTTCACATCAAGTAATCACACCATCATAAAAACTCACAGCAATAATGATGAAGCTCATAAACGCCTCAGTTTGACACAGACTCCGTGTGATTGTGAGTAAACGTTCAGATCATTGTTCCTCAGTGTATCTGTAATTACTCTCGTGCAGCTCCGTTACGGCTCTTATTAACGTCTGCGTCCGTGTTCATCTCGACACGCATCGCACCAAAAACAGGAGCTTTCAGCGTGTTTCCACACTCCCTGTAATTTCTGCTGCTGATTACAGGCTAGTGAAGCGTTCAGAGCCACATCAGTTCTCTTGTAGCGCATTGTTTCTGCCTGCGATGATCCAACACAGCTGTGAAGCTGAAAATCACGTGTGTTTCCTGAGATGAGGAGGACAGATTCACCACAATATCACAGTAAACAAAGTCATTTTCTTACTTAGAGTATTTTTATTTTTTTCCAAGTACAACACAAGATTTCTTAACCATCAAGTGAATGTATATTGTTTTAAGAAAACAACACAGAAACCGTTTATACACTAAAACCGAATGAATTCATAGCTATTTTTGATTTTCTCTTTTTACTTCAGACCTAAATGGTGGGAACTAGAAATCAACTTTCCAGTTCAAGTTGATGCAACTAAAATAAATCCTGTACAGTGAATGGGTGCCGTCAGAATGGGAGTCCAAACAGCTGATAAAAACATCACAATAATCCACACCACTCCAGTCCATCAGTTAACATCTGGAGAAGACAAAAGATGAAACAAATCCAGCATTAACATGTTTTTAATGTCTAAATTACAATCCATAATCCATAATAACTCTTCCTCCAGAGAAAAAGTGCATCTCCTGTTGTCCCTCACATCAAAATACAGCCACATATTTGTTTAGAGCTGTTTTATTTTGCTTGTAAATGCTGCTTTATCTGTGCTGATTTCCCGCCTGATTCAGAGGAAGCGTTATTATGGATTATGGACTCGTATTTTAGACATTTTTTGATGCATTTAGAGGAATTTATTCTGTAAATGGGTTTCCATTGTAGTTTATGCACATTTTTTCTTATCGGATAAACAGTTACAAACTAACGCAGTGCACATAGCAAGGTTGTTGTTTTATATACACACACATATACATATATGCACACACACACACACACACATAACACTGCCCGCCCAAAAAAAAAAAAGTCACATACACTAATATTTCGTTGGACCGCCTTTAGCTTTGATTACGGCACGCATTCGCCGTGGCATCATTTCGATAAGCTTCTGCAATGTCACAACATTTATTTCCATCCAGAGATGCATTAATTTTTCACCAAGATCTTGTATTGATGATGGGAGAGTTGGACCGCCGCACAAAGTCTTCTCCAGCACATCCCAAAGATTCTCAATGGGGTTAAGGTCTGGACTCTGTGGTGGCCAATCCATGTGTGAAGATGTCTCATGCTCCCTGAACCACTCTTTCACAATTTGAGCCCGATGAATCCTGGCATTGTCATCGTGGAATATGCCCATGCCATCAGGGGGAACAAAAAAAATCATTGATGGAATAACCTGGTCATTCAGTATATTCAGGTAGTCAGCTGACCTCATTCTTTGGGCAAATAACAATCATCCATGCAGTAATTATCCAATGGGAGGATCTTACGTATTTGCTTAGTTCAATCCAGATGGTGACTTTTTTTTTTGGACGGGCAGTGTACACTCACTCACACACACACACACATGTTGGTTTTTGTGGTTTATGGGGACTCTCCATAGGCGTAATGGTTTTTATACTGAGCAAACTGTGTGTGCTATTGCCCTACACCAACCCTACACCTAAACTTAGCCCTCACAGGAGACTTTGTGCATTTTTAGATTTTCAAAAAAAACAGCATTTAGTATGTTTTTTAAGCCTTTTGAATTACGGGGACATAGGCAGTGTCCTCATAAACCACCTTCATATTGTAATACCTCTGTCATACCCATGTCATTATACACATTTGTGTCCTCGTAAACCACATAAACATGCACACACACGAATCATTTATATAGCACTTTTATTGTGTATTGCTATACACCCAAAGCACTTTACAATCATATAGGGGGTCTCTCCTCAACCACCACCAGTGTGCAGCATCCACTTGGACACACACACACCAGCAACAGTTGGAGAGGAGAGAGTGATAGAGCCAATCAAGTGGATGGGGATTATTAGGAGGCCATGATTGACAAGGGCCAGTGGAGGGAATTTGGCCAGGACACCGGGTTTACACCCCTACTCTTTACGAGAAGTGTCATGGGATTTTTAATGACCACAGAGAGTCAGGAACTCGGTTTAACGTGCTCTTTGACAGTATAGTGTCCCCATCAATATACTGGGGCATTTATTTATTTTTGTGTGTATATATATATATATACACATACATACATACATACACACACACACACACACACGTGCATCTCAGAAAATTCAAATATGGTGAAAAAGTAAAAATTTTTCTTGTAACATTTAAAAAAATTATACTTTCATAAATTTTAGATTCATTACATGTAAAGTAAAACACTTTTAATTTTGATGATTAGAGTTTAGAGCTCATGAAAGTCAAAAATCAGTATCTCAAAATATTAGAATATTTCCTAATATCAATCAAAAAAAGAATTTGCTTAAAAGTATGTTTATTTCTGCACTCAATAGTTGGTCGGGGCTGCTTTAGCACAAACTCCAGCATCAGTGAGGAATGGCATGGAAGCGATCAGCCTGTGGCTCTGCTGAGGCACTATTGAGTCTTCAGCTCGTCTGTGTTGTTGGATCGACTGTTTCTCATCTTTCTCTTGAAAATATCCTATAGATTCCATATGGGGTTCAGGTCAGGCATGTTGGCCGGCCAATCAGGCACAGTAATATCATGGTCAGCAAACCACTTGGAAGTGTTTTTGGCAGTGTGGGCAGGTGCTAAAGTCCTGCTGGAAAATTAAATCAGCATCTCCATAAAGCTTGTCAGCAGAAGGAAGCATGAAGTGCTCTAAAATCTCCTGGTAGATGGCTGCGTTGACTGTGGACTTCAGAAAACACAGTTGACCAACACCAGCAGATGACATGCAGCCCAAATCATCACTGACTGTGGAAACTTCACACTGGACTTCAAGCAACATGGATTCTGTGCCTCTCCACTCTTCCTCCAGACTCTGGGACCTTGATTTCCAAATGAAATGCAAAATGTACTTTCATCTGAAAAGAGGACTTTGGAGCACTGAGCAACAGTCCAGTTCTTTTTCTCCACAGCCCAGGTAAGACGCTTCTGGCGTTGTCTCTGGTTCAGAAGTGGCTTGGTAGCTCTTTTCCTGAAGACGTCTGAGCGTGGAGACTCTTGATGCACTGACTCCAGCTTCAGTCCACTCCTTGTGAAGCTCTCACAAGTGTTTGAATCAGCTTTGCTTGACAGTATTCTCAAGCTTGTGGTCATCCCTGTTGCTTGTGCACCTTTTCCTACCCAAATTCTTCCTTCCAGTCAACTTTGCATTTAATATGCTTTGATACAGCACTCTGTGAACAGCCACAGCTTTCAGTAATGACCCTCTGTGACTTACCCTCTTTGTGGAGGGCGTCAATGTTCATCTTCTGGATCATTGCCAAGTCAGCAGTCTTCTCCATTATTGTGCTTTCAAAGAACAAGAGATACCCAGGATTTATACTGTAGGGATGGTCATTAATTGAAACTCAAATGTAAATATTCTAATATTTTGAGATACTGATAATCATCAAAATTAAAACAAAAAAAACTTTTGAAGTGTTTTATTTTACATGTAATAAATCTAAAATATATGAAAGTTTCACTTTTTGAAATAAGTTACAAGAAAAAATTCTCACCATATTCTAATTCTCTACACACATACACATATATATATATATATATATTTGGCAAATGCATTTCCATCTCCCATTATTCGCATTGACCCTTTTTCACACAAGTCAAAATTCACCTCAATTTAAAATTTGGTGTTTCCATCATTCGTTTCTGATTGAAACTTCAAAATGTGGATAAAATCAGCGAGATGGAAACATAGCTATTGAGATGCAGGTTCTTGCTCTCGGCGATTAATGGATTCCAGGCAGGTTTGTCTGATAAAGAGGTCATTGACTGTCGGCTCACAGCGTTTGTCCACAGAGCAGCAGCGTGACTCCACATACTGTACACTCTCTGTCACACACACACACTCTCTCTCTCTCTCTCACACACACACACGTATGTTTATTTGAGCGATTTCTCACTGGAACTGATGGTGGACGAGTGTGACAGAGTTTAGTTTGTTTGCTTGAAATGTGAAGTCCATGTGAACTCCAGTACTGTCTGGAATTATTAATATAAGCCATACGGAATAATATGTGGAAGTGAAACACTACTGAAGGCTAACAGCAAGGAACAAAAATCTGACACCACTACTGATAGTGCTTCGATTTAGCATTTTATACAAAATGAAATATAGAGTTTAAAAATTGCATTGAGTAAAGCCTTGAAATGTATTATTTAAATAAATCCCAGGACTGCGAAAAAAAAAAAAAGTTATTTAGAAAATTAATTTAGATAAATATAAAACAATAATACAAATCATTATACAGACAGACAGACAGATAGATATAAAATTGAAATAAATTACTGCAATAAATAAAAAAAACAGCAACAATTAAATTTAAAAATTAACAACTATAATGAATACAATAAATTAAAAAAATGTATGTATTGATTAAATAATACTAAAAGTATTAATTTATAATTTTATTTCACAGCTATGCTGATCTTTTTATTTGGAAAAAAAAAAAAAATATATATATATATATATATATATATATATATATATATATATATATATATATATATATATATATATATATATATATAAAAAGAAAATCTAAATCCTTATCACTGTAAAAAAAAATATTTTTTTGATTTTTGAGTTCTCTCAACTTGTTTTAAGTTTATACAACAAAGTTGAGAATCTCCTACAAAAATAAGTTGAGAGAACTCAAAAATCTGCTGAAGCTGGTTGTCTTAATTTTAAGTTGGCTCAACTTTTCTTTTCTTTTTACGGTGTATTAAACACTCAAAATCAAGCTGAATCTTATGGCATTTAAAAAGTAAAGTTCAAATGAGTTCAATAAATTTGATGAATTAGAAAAACGAACAGTATGGTGCCGTGACGTATTGATCATATTTTAACACTTAACTGTTGACTTCCTGGTTTAAATTAGATTCTAAATTCCAGATTTGTGGTCTCGGACACTGATAAGAGCTAAAAACTGATTCTGAAACCCGTCAGTCAAACGCTGTCCATCAATCACAAACATCAAAACACTTCAGTGACCCAGCTCTCAGATCAGTCAGCAGTGCTTTATCTACACGCAAACACACACCAGAGCTGATAAAACATGTTTAACTAACTCTAACTAGATCTTATCGTTTGCAATACATGATAAGCATTATTGTATGTGTATGAACCCGTTTACAAACCTGTTGTCCAACAAAGATACCATTTATTGACATACTTTTACTCCAAATTCACTTTATAACATCAGTCGAATGTTTGAAATAACTTATTTTTGTGACCAGACCTGGTTTCATAATCACAGAATGAGGCGTAAATCCTATGTCAATTAGCACTGCATTAGAAATATACTTTATTCTTATAACCATACCCAAGATGGCTCTGGCCTTATGCTCAGTGTGCTTTATAACGTTCAGTACGCAACAGCTCATGTTTGTGAACAGCACAGATTGGGTTCATTATTGAGTGATGTTTACTCTTTTATAATAATTACTCTAATTATGTGCATGTACTGTATGTAATGGTGTGTGGATTTTATTTACATTCCATATCTCTTCTAATTCCCTGTATGTCTGTTTACTGTAATATTTATGATCTGCTCCATGCATCAGCTGCGTCTGTTGAGTAAAAACAAACTGTAAAGCGCTGACCCGATTGCAGGGGTACAGTAATGATCCAAACACACACACACAATGACAGTAGAAATGTTAATGTGACCTACTCAGCATTAACGCTAATGCATTAATAACCAGGAGAGAAGCATTAACGTGGCAAACACAGACGCGCGGCGACAGTAATGGTGAATTTCGCCTCTGGATATATTTATATATGACTGGACGTCCACACCTGTAACACAAACTCAATGAGACGAGGACACACTGGGACACGGCGCCGGAACAAACCAGATCCACACTGACACATTAAATCTGCTGCTCGCTTCCAAACCACTCGCTTCATTTCTGCATGCTATCTGCGAGGAAAAAGCTGAAGCTATTATCAATATACCGTTCACAAAGTTTACCGCTCAGCTGAATTAATTTGTTTAAATTATTTATGTTTATCATTTAATGCCATAGCAGCAGCAAAGGCTATTGTCATGGCAGAAATGTTTTTATCGTAGCACTGTGCAAGGTTTTGTTTTTTTGTAAAGACATTGTGTGCAGACTTTTGTGCTTCTTTTTTTTTCTTCTTACTTTGGTTACACAGTTGTAGAAAGAAAAATAAATAAATAAATAAACTACATATATAGAATAATTTATATAAATCTCAAGATGGTGCCACGCATGGCAGCCATTGTGCTTGGCTCTCCAGTTGTTTTAGTGTTTTTGTTAGTTGTTCGTTTGTTAAACAATCAGTTTCACCAGGTAAGAACTGCTGAACATTCGGCAGAACACACCACAAAATCTCCAACTGGTTTTCGATTATTCGGATGTTTTGCTGAACATAGTAGTCGGCAGAGCTGCGGCGCGGTTTAGACGTTTCAGGACGCGCAGACGAGGGAAGCGAGCCGGCGTGCTCATGAAGCTCAGACAGCGTGGATTTAGATTCGCCTAGCATCCATCTGGTGAATCTCCGCTCTCTACCCAACAAAACGGACAAACTCCTTCTGCTTTCCCGGTTTAACAAGGACTTTTCAAACTCTGCTGCTCTGTGTTTCACGGAAACCTGGCTGAATGACGCCATACCGGACAGCGTACTACATCTGCCTAACTTCCAGCTGATCAGAGCAGATCGTGACACGGAATCAACAGGGAAAATCGCGCGGCGGCGGCACATGCTTCTACATCAATGAAAGGTGGTGTACAGATGTAACAGTGTTAAAGAGGATGTGCTGTTCAGATCTAGAAACACTCCATTAACTGTAAACCTTTCTATTTGCCGCGGGAGTTCTGCTCGTTCGTTCTCGTGAGTGTCTACATTCCACCGCAAGCATATGTGAGCACAGCTTTGCAGAAACTCGCTGATATGATCACAGACACAGAATAACAACACCCAGACTCTGTTTTAATCATTCTCGGGGACTTTAATAAAGCAAAATCTCTCCCGCGAACTGCCAAAATACAGACAGCAACATCACATGTCCCACCAGAGACAGTAATATACTGGATCATTGTTACACAACAATAAAGGATGCATATCACTCTGTTCCACGGGCAGCTTTAGGACTCTCTGATCACTGTTTGGTTCATCTTATTTCGACCTACAGGCAGAAACTGAAGTCAGCTAAAACTGTATTAAGGACTGTAAAGAGATGGACTAATGAGACCGAGCGGGTTTTACAAACCTTACTGATTGGAGTGTTTTTGAAGCTTCTGCAAACGATCTGGACGAGCTCACAGAGACTGTAACATCTTAAATCATTTTCTGTGAGGATATGTGCATTCCTGCCAGGACTCATCTAACTTATAACATCGACAAACCGTGGTTCACTGCAAAACTCAGACAGCTCCGTCAGGCCAAAGAAGATGCTTACAGAAAGGGGACAGAGTCTTGTATAAACAGGCCAAATACACACTGAAAAAGGAGATCCGAGTGGCAAAGAGGAATTATTCTGATAGGTTAAGGATCCAATTCTCTTCCAGTGACACGGCTTCAGTGTGGAAAGGTCTGAAAGACATCACCAATTACAAGACACCATCCCTCAGCACTGTGGAGAATCAACAACTGACAGACGATCTGAATGAGTTCTACAACAGGTTTGAAAAACACCATTCACACCTCCTGCAACCCCCCTCTCTCCCACACCTGCACTGAAAATAAGTGAAGATGACGTGCACCAGGTCTTCAGAAAGAACAAGAGAAGGAAGGCACCAGGCCCAGACGGTGTTACACCAGCCTGTCTGAAATCCTGTGCTGACCAGCTGCCCCCATCTTCACACAGATCTTCAACAGATCACTGGAGCTCTGTCAAGTCCCTTCATGCGTCAAATGCTCCACCATCATCCCCGTCCCAAAGAAACACAAAATCACTGGACTTAATGACTACAGACTTGTGGCTCTAAAGTCTGTGGCCATGAAATCATTTGAAAGACTGGTTTTGGCTTATCTGAAGGACACAATTGGACCCTTACTGCACCCCCTGGAGTTTGCCTACAGAGCAAACAGGTCTGTGGATGATGCAGTCAACATGGGACTGCACTTCATCCTGCAGCATCTGGACAGACCAGGGACTTATGTAAGGATCCTGTTTGTGGACTTCAGCTCGGCTGTTAACACTATCATTCCAAACCTCCTCCTGCCCAAACTAACTCAGCTCTCCATCCCCACCTCTGTCTGTCATTGGATCAACAGCTTCCTGACAGGCAGGCAGCAGCTAGTGAGGCTGGGAAAAATACACATCCAGCACCCGTACGATCAGCACTGGAGATCCTCAGGGTTGTGTTCTCTCCCCACTGCTCTTCTCCCTCTACACCAACGACTGCACCTCTAAAGACCCCTCTGTCGAGCTCCTGAAGTTTGCAGACGACACCACACTGATCGGCCTCATCCAGGACGGTGACGAGTCTGCTTACAGACAGGAGGTTAAGGAGCTGGCTGTCTGGTGCAGTCTCAACAACCTGGAGCTCAACACGCTCAAAACTGTGGAGATGATCGTGGACTTCAGGAGAAATCCCCCTGCTCTCCCCCCACTCACCATCATGAACAGCACTGTGACTGCAGTGGAGTCATTCAGATTCCTGGGCACCACCATCTCTCAGGACCTGAAGTGGGACAATCACACTGACTCTATTGTCAAAAAGGCCCAGCAGAGGTTGTACTTCCTTCGCCAGCTGAGGAAGTTCAACCTGCCACAGGAGCTGCTGAAACAGTTCTACTCCGCCATCATTGAATCCATCCTCTGCACTTCAATAACTGTCTGGTTCAGCTCAGCTACCAAATCTGACCTCAGAAGACTACGGAGGGTAGTCCGGACTGCTGAGTGAATCATTGGTACAACCCTCCCCACTCTCCAAGAACTGTACTTATCCAGAGTGAGCAAAAGGGCTGGTAAAATCACTCTGGACCCCTCACACCCAGCACACTCCCTCTTTGAACTGTTACCATCTGGTCGACGCTACAGAGCTCTGAGCACCAGAACGACCAGACACAGGAACGGTTTCACCTCAGGCAATCCATCATGAACATTTGAACTCTTAACAATAAACATAAAAAAATAAAACTAAAAAGTATGATAGTGTTGTGCGTTTCAACACACATACTTATTACTTTTCCAATTTACACCAAACATTAAACATTATTATTTAAAAAAAAAATGTTTTTATTATTATTATTATCTTCTGTCGCAGTGTGGAGCTACTGTCACTAAAACAAATTCCTTGTATGTGCAAACATACCTGGCAATAAAGCTAATTCTGATTTAATATTTAAAAAAATAAAAATAAAAAAAAAATAAAAATAAAAAAAGAATATAAAAAGCAATTAAGCGCTTTCAGTTTAATATTTGAAAGACAAAAGTGGACATAAATTAGATTTTTTTTTTTTTAAGAAATTTCATTAAAGATAAATGAGTTTAGTAACTAAGTAGCTAAATGAGTAACATATTTATTCATATATTTATTATTTAACGCACCATATTAGCAGCAAAAGCTATTTCATTGCAGACTCCGAGTAGTAAGCATAAATAAAATATATATATATATATATACAAATAAATATATATACAGAATAACTGTACAATATTTTTCTCAAAATAATTTTACAAAATAAGCTCTTTTAATAGCGATCCAGCGTCCCGCCGGCGGCACACGGCCCCCCCCGGGGGTAAACTTTCTCAGACACAAAACCCCCCCCCAAAAAAAGCTGAACATGTCATATATCTATGAAAAGCTGAGATTCTTCTGATTCGAACGATGTAAGGCATTTTAAGATACAATCAACACAGCAGGTACAATCAGTGTCTTTGTCAGACCACCAGCACCCAAATAAAAAATCAACAAAACTCATGAACTCACCTATGAAGCCTCCTGAAAGCTCACTGATCCATGATATTCCAACAAAAACGGTGCTGTTACACTGTAAAGAGTCCAGACTATCCAATTCAGTGCAATATTTAGTCCATAGCACATGTATATCTTGATAAACATCCACGGAATGTACTACTAGCATTTCCCATTAGCCGACGGAGCAATGTAATCTTCTGTGTTTTCTGCAATGCAGCGTCTATTCTCATGCACAAACAGAGGATTTTTTTATGTCAAAATGGCCGCTGAGAGCTGACCTTTTGATTGACATCTCATTTGAACCAATAGGTTCATCTTAGAGGGGTCAACAAGCCTCTACAGCCAAAGAGCGTCCAGCATGGGAGATGGGTCAACCCCTATTTGATGGACAGTAGATCGGTCCAGTGGCATTCTAGTTTGGAAATGACGGTCGTTTCTGATAGCCAATGAGCTTCTGAACCGACTGATATGATGTTTTAGGGGGTCGGTTCATGTTTCATTGGTCTAAACACCGTGCGCACTTCTTGTGCGCATGTTGGCGAAGCGCGTTCGTGTGTGTGCGCTCAATGGAGAAAGACGCGCTCGGCGGTGTGCGAAAGGTTTGGAGAGCGTTGAAAGTGTTTGAATGGTGAAAAATGGCTAAGAGATTGTTGAAAACAAACTTTTCCCTTGAAGAGGTTATAATGCAAGAGCACAGTGATGAGTTGGAGGATGATATTAGAGAGTTTCTTCAGTTGACTCCATAGCTGAGGAGATGGGGAGACGCAACTTTGCACAAGTGAGTTTTTTATTGTATTTTATAACATTTTTACTGTACTTTTACTCATATGCAGTACCTCACGTACTGAGGTATGTGTTTTGAGGTGTTCCTGCTAACTTTTGTCGGGTGTGTATGTATGTGTATATTTATATTTGTGTGTGTGTACGTACATATGTATGTATGTATGTATGTGTATACACACACACACACACATACATATATGTATATGTGTGTGTGTGTGTGTATGTGTGTGTGTGTATATACAAACACACATACGTGTGTGTGTGTGTGTGTGTGTGTGTGTGTATATACAAACACACACACATACATATGTACATATTACACTCACAAAATATAAATAGTGTTTGTGTGTTACTCATGCATCTGTCTGGTTGTTTGTGCATGTTTATATACATTTGAGCATGTAAAAAAAATAGTTGAATACAGAAAAGATGTAAATGTTTTATAAAATATTTATTTTGTTGTGCTTTGTATCACAGAAAATCTGGGAAGACACATACTGAGGGACATACTGAGAGGAGCCATTTCATACTGAGAGGAGCCATTTCACACTTCTGCCAGAACGCGTGAGAGTGAGAGTCAGAGTAAGGGGGACAGAGGGAGGGGTGACAGAGTGTGTTGACTCAAGGGGGATTCCCTTCCCCCTCTGAGCCAGCAGCAGCAGGAAAGCAGATGTCAGCAAGAACATCTGAAGAGAGATGGAATGGTGTTGATGTTCCAGATAAAAAAAATAGTAAAATTTTTAAATAGTTATACAGTGTGAGGTATATACAGTGTGAGAGATATATATATATATATATATATATATTAGTGTTTTAATTAAAAAAAATTATACCATAGCACTTGTTTTGTTTCTTTATTTTCACATTTAGTTTCAAGAATTGAAAAACACTATAATGTGTTTGTTTCAGTTATGTGTCAACAATTATTGGCAGTGAATCTGGATAAGGAATAGAATAGCTCTAAGTGTAACCTTTCATTTGACACCAAAATTATAACTGTACGTTACAGCATTCAAGAATTACAGCATTTTATGTGTCAATGGTTACAGAGGGCAATTTGGAGTCTCCAAGTGTCCTTTTTTGGGAAGCGCCTAGACATAAACTTAGAAAATTAGTGTTTTACACATGTTTATCTAAGGTATTGTTATCAAGTTTATCAAAATTTAGCTTGGTAAGGCTTCATTCTGTGATCCCATTGTATTTTCCAGCTCATACCTCCCAGCTATAGTCATCTGCAGGCTTCTATTTACAAAAAAAATGTAGGCGGAATGTTTTTTTTCTCTTTTTCAGTGTTTTCAAAGTTCTATTACTCAATATCAGTAAGACTTACAGTGATTCTGACTGTTGAGGTACAAACCTCAGAGTGTCACCTTTCAAAAGAGACCAACACCATGCACATACTCCAAATGGTTCAAGAACAGAATGCAATTTACTTTGGGTATGCCTTTTTTAGGCGTTTTAAGCAAATTTTACAGGATCTGTAAGAGGTTAAATGTAATATTTTAAAGAAAATCTAAAATCTTTCTAGGAGAAGACAAATGTCCATTAATTAAATTTACTAAAAAAAAAAAAAAAAAAAAAAAAGTTTTTCAGATGCTATTTTCATGGGTTGTATAAATCATGTATCAGTAATGACAGTAAAACAAAGATAAATTATATTGAATAACTGAACAATATTTCCTTAAAATAATATAAACAACAATTATACAAGCTCTTTTGGTTTAAAAAGAATAAGGAAATTGTATATTTTCTATCAAATATTAAATACAACCATTTTAATAATATTTAAAAAAATAAAATATTTAAAAAAGTACATTTCTGTCACGCTGCACAGCTAGTTCTGCAACTTCACTTTCTTCATCTTATCTTAAAGTAAAATAAAAAACTAAAAATAATAAAACTTTAATTCTCAAATAACATGTTTGAATTAATTACTATTAATTTTATAGGTTAATAGTGTTACACAGGCGTGTGAAATACTGTGTGTGTGTGTGTGTGTGTGTGTGTGTGCGCGCGTTGGTTGCAAAGTTCTGTAAAGCAGAGCTGCTGATGCGTCATGATTGTGGGCAGGGAATGCAGTCATGCTGCTTCTGAGAGATGTCCAGGATCATCTCAGCGGATCAGAGGCAAGGCAGAGAGAAAAGGACCTGCAGACACTGTCTGGACGATGTTGGCGAGATCCGTTCTCATGTTCACCCACCGGAGGTCAAGCTTCGAGCGCCATCGCTGCCAAACTTCACTTCCCACGACTTCTGCGCTCCGCTTTCTGTTACTCATGCCTTGTCCAAATACCCACATTGCAGTCGCAAAACCACCATACCCTGTAAACTCAATAACAAAAACAATAATAATAATATAATTCCAGAGTAATTAAGAGGTGCAAAAAATATCTTTAACATTTAAACTTAAAATGGTCTTTTCTGTTCTGTTTCTTTTTCAAACCTGTGTCATGGCATTTTCTGCTGTATCAACACAGAAGCATCCATTTCGATGCACATATCAGCAAGGAGCACAGCCCTATTAAGTGTTCCATATGTGCCTCTTTTATACTTTGAGCACCTGCCCCTCCAAAGGTCTCTGCACTGCCCTGGTGGTACAACATTTGCAACTGCTTTTTATCACTTAATTAGAAGCTCCACACATTAAATTGTGTCATCGGTCATAGGGACTACTGGACAGACATTTAGAAGTTAGTTTTAAAATGCAAAGTATTTAAAATAAAAAAAATATACCCATGTAAACACTTGCATTCAACACAAACTTGTGGTCTTCATCCTATGGAAGCCCGTTTCCGCCACTGAATAAAAACTAAAAAAGGTAATTGTAATCTCTCTAATTACAAAATAAAAGGATAACATTTCAAGGCTTTACAACAATCCAGTCTTTTTGGGGCCTCCATATCATCCTCACTTTAACACTTGGGCCAAATACAGGAAATACGTCATAAAAGTAGTCAAGTGCAAAGACCACAAGTGTGGGTTTTTGGACAAGGCATCAGCCACCAATACTCACTGCTTTCACTTAGAGTTTTCAATTATCTGGCAACCTTCTCTGCCGCGCATTAACGCGCTGGCATTAAAAACTCGGCGCGGCGCGCAAAAATAAACAGCGAGCTTTGGCGAAGCGTGGTGCTTTCACACCTTCAGTCAAATCGTGCCGAGAGGACGCCAACTCCACTGTTAATCGCGCAGAACCGGGGAGAGATACACAACAGACCGCGTTCTCCCTTGATTGCGACCCTCCGCATCCATCCATCCATCCATCCATCACCTCCCTCTCACCTCGCGCTCATCATTAGAGAGAACGCAGACCCTTGGAGCATTAATTAGCGCTATTTTCTGGAGTGCCTGGACCTTCTTGCTCGCCGCCGCCTCTGAATGTTAACTCGCGTAAACACAATCCACTGCATAACAAGTTGTTGTTTTTCTCAGCGGCCAAGTTTTTAATATGGTGATGGGGAAATTACTTGAGCGCGGCCAAATTACTCGAGCTTGTACTTGCATCTGTTTTCCCTCTCTAACTCTCGGTTTGTATCCCTAAAATACTCCTCTGCTGTATCATTTGTCTTTGTACACACACCCATGGATCGGCTCCAAACCCAGAAAGCACAGGCAGCATTTTAAAGCATCCTAAACTCGCTGCTAGAATGAAGGCCTAGAGCTGATTGTGAAGTGATTCTGATGCAGAGTAGCATGTATGCATCACCGAGGGGGCAATCCCTCAATGCACTGCAATCCATCCAAAATGTTCCTAAATCAATATTTTTGTCTGGAATTTCAGTGAAAGCTCATAAAATTGTATGCATAATAATTAAATATCGAGTAAACTTGAACTTCGGAACAAATTCTGATGCCGAATCACGTGCATCCTTCACAGAGATGGCAAACCTTCATGCATTGCAAACAAATCTTTGCAAAACTAATAAAAATATTTTTCGTAATCAATATTTTTGTCTTGTTTTCCCGTAAAAGCTTATAAAACTGCATGCATACGAACTATAAGTGTGTTTAGCAAGTCAGCTTACCAGGTATTTCTAAAAAACAGTAAAGATGTTGCATGAAGTATTTTAAGGCATGGTAAGCTCACTGCTAGAATGAAGGCAGAGCGATCATGTGGCTTAGACCTGCATCGCATGCATCCTTCAGAGAGGACAATCCCACAATGTACTGTGAAAAAAAAATCTAATCATGCAAGTGATTATTAATCAATATTTGTCACATATATAAACTCATAAAACAGCAAGCATAATTGTAAAATAGTTTTTTAGCATGTTGGTTTCATTTCAGTAACAGCAAGTAGAGTAAAACAAATCAACATCAAGATATACTCTGAAAACAAGTTGAAAATATCAGAGCTTTCAATGTGAAGTAAATTTATCCCATTTTAATGGGACAGTTCAGCCCAAAATGCTCATTCTGTCATCATTTACTCCCCCTCATGTCGTACCAAATCTGTATGACTTTATTTCTTCTGAGGAACATAAAAGATGACATTTTGAGAAATGGCTCTCGGTTTTGTTTTGGTAAGTCAATGGGGTTCAACTGTTTGGTTCCCAAATCCCAATGTTTCACTTTTTCAAATGATGACAGAATGTTTATTTCTGTGTGAACTATTTCTTGAAGGATGTAGATGTTTCTACTGCAAAACAAGACAACATACTGACTGAGAAAACTGCAAAAAATCATTTTCAAAATCAATATTTTAGACTTGTTTTCCAGTAAAAGCTCAAAAACGTCAAGCATAATAATTATGAAATTGTTTTACATGGAGTTTAGCATGTAAGCTACAAAAGTATTTCAATTTCATGACAATTACATATTAGCCAATAGAGTAACACAATATATACTCTCTGAAAACAAGTTTCAAATCTCACACAGTTCTGCATCTGAAGGTAATTTATCCCTTTTTAAAGGAATATCTGGTTATCATTTACTCGCCTTCAAATCATTCTAAAGCTGTATGACTTTATTTTGAGGAACATAAAAGATATACTGAGAATATATGTTTTAATCTCACCGTTTTTATTCTAAAGTCAAAAACGTTGGTTTATTCCCAATTTTCTCCTTTTGTAAAAGATGTAAATGTTAGATTTGGGAGAAACTGTTCCTTTAAGAATGTTTAGATGTTTCTACTAGAAAACCAGATTAAATACTTTAAAATTAATGAGTGCAGTAAAGATGTTGCATGATGCATTTTAAAGCATTGACAGTCCCACAGTGCACTGCGAAACATTCATCCAGCCATGCAAAACATTTTTTTTAATCAATGTTTTTCTCATTTTCCAGTAAAATAATAATAATAAAACATGAGCTCATAAAACAGCATGCATAATAAATTTAAAGCAAAATGTATTTTAGATGGAGTTTAGCGAGTCAGCTTCACAGATTATTTAAACAAAACAAAAACTATGAGCCAGTAGAGTAACACGAAATGATATATTCTCTGAAATCGAGTTTACAGTCTCACACTGTGCATCACAATGTTTCAGGGAGGTTTAAATGTTTCAACTGGAAAACAAAAAATATTGACTAAAATGAGAAAAGATGGACAAAGCAAAAACAATGCATACTTTAAATGCTGGAAACCATCATGAAACAGGCTCATATCAAACTCTTCTCGAATCAACTCTTGTGTGAATCTTGTAAAGCGTCTTAAATCACTCACTTATGAGGCTCTATATCAGTTAGGATGCTGTCTAGTTTGTGAGTGAGACTGTGCAGTTCACTCGGGTCTGAAACAGAGCCAATATCTGCCCGTCTCTCTCTCATGCCAATTAGTCAAACTCTGTGTGTGTGTGTGTGTATGTGATTCATTAGCTTTTATCCTCTTCATTTAAACATGTCTGTGTGTAATTAGTGTGTGTGTGTTTGTCCAGCGCTGTCACACACGGGCACATCTCAAGGCCAATTACTGTGACATCACATTACACACACACAGCATGATAAAGAGTGTGTGTAACATACTGAAATGTCACATGCATGTCAGAACCGTCCGTACAGACTGATGTGATCCGATTGGTGCAGCAGGCAAGCACCGAGCTGTGATTGGTCACTGGATTATCAGTGTGACGGCACACAAATGCTCATAAACCTCAAAAATAATCTGTTCAAGTACATGAAAACAGCTGAATCAAAACTCAGACGTGAAACAATTATTCCCTTTCAGATCATAAGTGTGAACCTGAACTAAAAAAAAAAAAAAAAAAAAAAAAAAATATATATATATATGAATCTGAATTTCAGTAAAAGGAATTTACAATTCAGTACTGCATTGTAATTTAAAGAACTTCGACACGTGATGCATTCTAGAAAAGTTCTTGCATTCTGATCCACAAAACAAACTGCATACACATTTATATAGGTGACACTTCAAACAATCTCTTAGCCACCACGTACAACACCCTAGCAACCACCCACACATCTTAGCAACACCCTAGAAGCCACCTAAACTACATGCATATTTATGCAAGTGGCACTTCAAACCTCGTCCTAGCAACCACCTGTGCATCCTAGCAACACCCTATAAGCCCCCTAGAACACCCCTGAACTTCCTAGCAACCATGTTGCAAACTCCTAGCAACCATCCCTACATCCTAGCAACCACCTAGAACACCCTAGCAACCACTTTGAACTTACAAGCAACCATGCTGCAGCCTCCTAGCAACACCCTAGAAACCTGAACGCCCTAGATACCATCCCACAACTGAAGGGAAACCACCTAGCAACACCCTAAGAACCACCTGGAGACAGCCCTGAAGTTCCTAGAAACCATGCTATAACTACATATAAACCCCCTAGCAACTCACTGGAAACCATCCTAGCAACCATCTGGCAACCACCCTGAACTCCATAGAAACCATGCTGCAGCTGCATAGAAACCACCTGGCAACTCCCTAGAAACAATGCTGCAACTGCATAGAAACCACCTAGCAACCACATGGAACCTTTCTAGAAACAATGCTGCAACTGCATAGAAACCACCTAGCAACCACCCTGAACTCCATAGAAACCATGCTGCAGCTGCATAGAAACCACCTGGCAACTCCCTAGAAACAATGCTGCAACTGCATAGAAACCACCTAGCAACCACATGGAACCTTTCTAGAAACAATGCTGCAACTGCATAGAAACCACCTAGCAACCACCCATGTAGGGTTAGGGTTATTAACCTTAAACTAAATCTGTCACTTTAACCCTATTTTAAAGACCTATTTTCAAAAAAAATTCAAGACTTTGTCAAACCAACAGTACTTTTCTAGTAAAAAAATTACAGTCATAAGAATTTCTTCAAACTTTCTCGCATTCAAATTTGAATCCTGTTTGCTACAATTCAAATTCAGAAATGGAAAAGGGATTTTAATTGAATTCTGAGCAGCAAAAAAACAACTCAAAGCACTACACCAGACACTAGAGGACAATCTTGCAAAACAATAACTTTTTATAACCGATATTTTTTAAATACATCACATCTGATTCAATTATCCAGACGTGTGAAGGAAACTCAATTGTTATCTGATAGCAGCACAAGACGACACTGTAAGAGTCTAAAACAGTCAGCTTGGTGAACAGTTGGTTAGATAAATACATGTAGGACGCATATGTTTCGCCCACATATTTTTCGCTCTCTAAAATAACAGAACGGCGTAACGTGAGAGAAGTTTCCATATGAACAGCCTCTGTGTGTCATTAATCACTGACGGATGTGTTTTATTAGCGTTTGGCTGCAGGTGCCGCGGCTCCCATCGTTCTCCAGAGCTCTCAGATATTTAATTTCATTCGTCAATGGCAAAGAGAACGATTCTGCTCTTCATCAGCTCTTAAAACCTCTATAACCGCTGGGGCCACTAAAACAGAAGCGCAGCTAGGGGCCGCTGGCAGAACTCAAACCACTGCCGCAAATAAAGCACTGTCTCCAGCGGCCAGCCACAGCGTTTCTTCAGTTCAGATAAGAGCCACGGTGGCGTCTGTCACTCAGCGCCGGGTAAAACATCTCAAATGAAGTCGAGTCTCTGTATGAAACTCTGCTGCAGAGCTTCAACAGAGATCTGAGCCATCAGATGCTCAACCACAGATATGAAGGCTCATCACTCAGACAATAATAAAATACAATCGTTATCATGGAGAAAGCAGTATAGGTAAATGTATAAACATTCAACGGAGCAGGACATTTTCTATAATTTCTCTGATATTTATGAAGATTTTCCAGGACTGAGTCTGGTTTATATCCTTTAATGTTCCCTATTAAAGTTAAAGGGATAGAAAAAAAAAAAAAAGTAAATGATCGACCTGTGGAACACAAAAGATGATATTTTGAAGAATGCTGGTAACCAAATGCATCCTAGCAACACTCTAGCAACCACAATGACCTTCCTAGCAACAACCCATGCATCCTAGCAACACCCTAGCAACCACCTGGAACAACCTAGGAGCCATGCTGTAACCTCCTAGCAAGCGCCCATGCATCCTAGCAACAACCTAGCAACCATGCTGTAACCTCCTAGCAAACACCCATGCATCCTAGCAACAACCTAACAACCACCCAGAACGTCCTAGCAATAACCCATGCATCTTAGCAAGTCAATGGGGTCCATTGCGGTCAAAATCATAAATAATTTTTTTAAAGCCTTAAACTTATTTTAGCTAGTTGCAAGGTAACATTTCTCATTTAGTTTATCTTGCTGGACTAAAATTGTTAAACTAAAACAAAAATGTATAAAATATATACAGATGTATTAAACTAATAAGAATGACAAAACACACACACACACACAAAATATAGCAAATGGAAAAATAATTAAACTGAAAATATAAAAAAAATAAGTGATTTCAAAATATATTTTTTAAACAACGTAACAGAATCTCTCTATGATGCTAAAATAAAACAGCATACCAGTTTGGAACATCGTAAATGATGTAAATGATGACCCGCTTTAGATTAATTCTTCCTTTAAGACATCTGTGAACTGATTAGCTGATTAAGAGTCAACCAACAGTTTCCGTTTCAGAATAAACCAAACAAACACGTCTTGTCTTCAAGCAGCACATTGCATGGACACCAGGACAAAATCATTATTCTGTATTTGCACCAGCTATAAATAATGACAGCTTATTTTAGTGTGAACTGTTCTTTTAAACATTCATCTCAGTGTGATTTCATGCCTGCTCTTTTACAAATAACAGCACAAACAAAGCAAGCAGTCGGCATATTGGACACGTGTTGTTTAGACGGGAGTAAGACCTGCTGTTGTTTTGGTCAGAGATAAAGTCAGCCGTGACAGAGACGCAGTTATTAGAGAGCACAGGTGGACAGGCCGAGCGCAGCGTCATCTCTGAGTCTGTTCTCTGACAAACACCTACAGACAACAACACGCCTACAGGTGCAGATCCGTCACGTGAGCGCCTGCCAGCCAACAAACAAACCACACACAAATGCTCAAATAACACTTCAAATGTGATGAAAGAGGAAATGACATAAATATACTTATTATTTCATGCTATATACTACAAATACATTTTAATATTTATATTCTTAATAAAATGCCCTTCAGTTGTACTTTTAGTACACTAAACCGGTATACTTGAAGTCTGCTAAATTGGAACAACTAATTTTGTACTTAATGCACTTCAGTTGTGCGGAAATACAATTAAAGACATGCTTAGTATATTCGATTGTGGAACTATTGCAAGTACACTTCAGGTACACTTTAAATAGTTTGCATTTAAAGACCGATATTATTCAAAGATCACACAATTCTCATCAAAAGTGACATTAAAACACATTTTAGACTTAATATTAAGAAGCGCGCATTGTGTACAAGTAGTTCTCCAAATAAAGTTGAATTAGAATTTTATCAGCAAGTCTCGAGTTATCAATCGGTCAATAAGTATATTAATAGATTTTAACTATACTTAATAAATGTATTTTAAATATATAACTTTTTTACTAGGGGTCACATACAAACCAAAACTTATTCAGACACCTTCAACATTTCTCACATTATATCACAGTTTATTGCTATAGTTTAGAAAATGGTAATAAAATATGAGAAGAACTCAGTTAAACTGCGTCAGAACAAACTGATCTTGATGATGTCAGATAACTTTGATAGAAAGGTATGTAATGAATTTGGTTGAATAGCTGTCAGATGTTAAATGTAAGAACACAATTAGATAAAACCAATTTAGCTCGACCAATCACCAAGCAGTGCTTCATTTAGTTCAGTCTGTGGTGGAAAACATCACATTAGCAATTAAAGAAAAACACGCTCAGCTCAAAGTGTCCGAATCATTTTTGATCCCAGATTTTACTGCTAGTCCACCGTATGAAGAATTGTAGGGTATAATATGTCAGTTTACTTTATTTTGCTCTCCTCTCTTACATAAATAAATGACTTGAACCCACTAGTAAAAAAATATAAAAAATTATATCTGGTGTCTGAATAATTTTTGGTTTGAGTGTATATTCAAGTGTAACAGATTATCCAAAAAGAAATAATGTATGGGTGGAGACTTGGTTCTATGCATCAGCCATTAGATGTTGAGATGTGGGCGTGGCATTTGGAAATGGAGGCGGGTCTAAATGTGAGCTTTCTAGGGCGGAGTTTAAGAGCAGTAAATGATTGGATGGGTCCTGCATACATCACACAGAGAGAAACCATGATGCATTTGAATTTTCAGGATTCTTTAATGAACAAAGTTCAGAAGAACAGCATCTTTAGAATCTTTAGAAACATTATAAATGTCTTTACTGGCACTTTTGATCAACAATGCATCCTTGATCAATAAAAGTGTTATTTTTGTTGTTGGCAGTGTATCATGGTTTCCAATATTGGGCAGCACAACTGTTTTCAACATTGCAAAAACATTTCTGATTATTATCAATGATTTCTGAAGATCTTGTGACACTGAAGACTGGAATAATGATGCTGAAAATACAGATTTGATCACAGAAATAAATTATAGTTTAACTGGTATTCACATAGAAAACTGAATCTAATAATATTTCACAATTTTCTCTGTACTTTTTTTTCAAATAAATGCACACTTGGTGAGCAGAAGAGAGTTCTTTTAAATACATAATCATTATTCCATTTATTATATATAACTTTCCATCGCTACTGTTTTTTGCACACAAGTGGTTTCAGTTGTTCCTACATTTTTCGTATGTATTTTAGTATGAAAGTTATTGATGAATCATGTTCGTGAAAGCGTTTGTGCGCAGATATCACGCTTAGTGCACAAGACCTGCTGTTCTAAAAACTTCACAGACTCCGTGTCAGTCTTTTAATGACTCGCTCATAATGTCTCTGCATGCTCAATCTTAAGAGCACTGAAAGAAAAATAAGACATACTTTAGGCTTTTAGATGAACTTCTGACAGTTTGAAGCATTTCTTTTTTTTCCTCTGAGCGAGCGGCAGTAATCAGCTGTGGACAGACTTTGAGTGATGCCTCAAACATGCGAGCGAGTCTTCTGCTGAATTAAAGCACCGGTAGGTGTCAGTCAGGGCCCTGCGGCACTCAACACCATCAATCATCGCACTATTGGAAGACCTGAGCATGTTATATTTATTCGGCAAATCCAGGAATTACCCAGCGCTAATCGATGAGAGCTGGAGCGCTGTGAGGAGACCAGAGATGCTTATAAATCTCACGCATGCTAAAGACCTGGACCCTCCTCTGAGTGTGTGCGGTTAGTGCTTCACACCACGGGTTAAGAGATCTTACTCCAACACACACACACACACACACACACACACACACACACACAGAGAGAGACACATACACTCACAGACAGACAGACAGACAGACAGACAGACACACTCACACAGACACACACTCACAGACAGACACACACTCGCACAGACAGACAGACAGACGCACAGACAGACACACACTCGCACAGACAGACAGACGCACAGACAGACAGACGCACACTCACACGCACACACACTCACACACACAACATTATACAGTCATAGGTTTTTAGACAGATATTCATGGCAGCGTCCCAGAAAACAAGAAATGTTCTGCAAAGTTATGAACTACTAATGTTCTTCCAGTAATGATAATAGAATATTTGCTCAATGTTATCTGGTCTGTAGTAATGTTATCAAAACATTAGCATGAAAACTATTAACTTATCATAAAAAAAAAAAAAAAAAAAAATTCTGAAACATTTCAGTTGGATGTTCATCTAACATTTTTTTAAACGTTACTACTAGTCAATTCAGTTCAAACCTGGACGTTTTCAACGTTCTAAGAAGTAACAATTTCATAACTTAATGGTAATGTTCACATAACCAAGAATAAATGTATTTAAATCCATTTAAAAAAAATGGATGTTTTAAAAGTTCCGAAAAGTAACGTTTTCAGAACTTAATAGGAACGTTCACATAACCAAGAATAAACATTTTTAAAACTTTTTTTTTTTTATGAAAACTGAATGTTTTGAACGTTCTGAGAATTAATGTGTCCATAGCTCAATGGGAACGGTCTTAGAACATATTTATAACACATTTAGAACATATAAGCTGGGACCATGCATTCTTTGAAGTATACTATAGAATATGAATATGGCAATTTAGGACCATGGTATTTATCAAAGTACCATGGTATTATCAGGACTGGGTTGGTCCAAAGCTGTTACTCGGCAACCATAAACAACATACTAATGAATATTGTTAAGACTTATGAACGTTACTGCTCAAATTGTGTTTATTAATATTTATCAATTATTACTATGTATTAATATTTTAATAAAGCCACAAGACATTGAAGGACGTAGATTACAGTGTTTTACCACAGTCAAAACACAAAGCAGAGTAAGAAAATCACTGTTAAACAGTGTTATTGCTTTAAATCTCGGATGCTTATTTCTTCACAACTCTGTGGACAAAACTTTCTACTGGCATGTTTATCATTTTAAATATTTGCATTGAGCGCTCTAGTGATCGATCAATCATTGCTGATTTCCTCCTGTGCATCTGCACACATCTGATCAGAGCAGTCACGGAGAAAAGCCATCGATGAAGATCCAGCTTGATGAAGAGCAGCACAGCTGTGATGTAAATCAGATTTGATGTACATATGCATACAGTGACTGCGCGAGCCATGCTGCCTCCTACAGGCCCAAGGAGGAACTGACATAAATACAACAGACCACCACGTACTATCGCATTACTCCAACATATGCATGGAAAACTAAGTTTCTAAGGTTGTAATGTTTAAATGCAATCAATTCCTGTGATGTTTTGGGTCCAAATGCGATTTAAATTTCAAAAGCACAATTAATATATTAAAAATCACATTACACTCAAGTAATATGATCACGTAATATGAATTTGCGCAAAAAAGTAAATATTGATATTTAATCTCATGCAAAAGTAATGCAATTAAACTTTGAATAACAACTAGTCATTATTCCATATAAATAGCAATGGAAAAAACAAACCTACTCAAAGTGACACACATTACGCACCATTATCTATGCATTTACACATATCGATTTAAACCTCACTAATGTCCCTGTTACACACAGGAAAATCTATTGTTCAGACAACCCCTTTTAAGCTCCGTTTTGCATCCCTTCGGGCTACAAGAGAACCAAATAGGAGTTCCATTGGAACTGATGGGCTTGTGTTGCGTCCAAAATATCTTTAAACAGACTATTTGCCGCCGTCACAAGCAAACACAAGTAGAGCTTATTTAAGGACTCCGTTTCTGAACAGCACGAGAATGCATGACATTTCAGTGCACTGGGAGCAAATGCAATGCACAGGCGTCTGAGTCAGTACTTGTGCACATGCATATCACAGTATTATGAGGTGTGATTGACAGGTGCTGCCTCAGAATAAGCGCCAAAGAAATCCGCACAATGCACAAATGTTCTGAAGCTTAGAAAAACTTCAGCGAAGCAGCGCAATGTCTTTGGTTTGTTCGAGAGATTCATTTATAGCCTAAATCAGTCAATCCAACGAACTAATGCGTTTCATTAAACCGAAATCCAGAAAGAGTCACGCATCTGAGCTCACATTCCCTCACACTCTCTTATATGCATCATCAAATGATAGCTATTTCTCTAAAGAGTAGCCTATTCAAATGCTTCTGAAGAACTATTCTAAATCATTTTAAGAGCGCATGCAGTGAGATCTGGACACAAACAGGTGCTTTCCACTGAAGTCTGTTTCTATGATCCAAGCATCTGCGACTCTCTCAAAGCTTCGGGTTTGCGGTGATGTTTCTAAATCAGAGCACAGAACCGGTCATTAGCGTTCCTCCGCTGCCCATCAAACTTTACGCGAGACTCCAAAACAAGCACCGAATCACGCGACGCTCGCGCTCTCGGTTTAACGGAGCCCTCGCGACGACCGGATCCCATCCGAGGTAAAAGCAGCAGCTCTTACCTTTAAACACCTGCGCTCTCGCGGACACCAGGACGCCGATCGCGGTGAAGAGGAACGTGAAAAGTTTGTCCATCCTGGCGGCGTCGGTACCGTGAAGCGCGGACTCCCGCGGACCGGACTCTGTGCAGGAGCGGCTGTTTTGGGGAGGCTCTCGGTCGCAAGTGTTTCTCCGGTTCTCCCGGAGCCGCGTGAGTGTGTGTGAGTTGGTGATTACCGGGCGGCGGGTGTGTTCTCCGGTAGAGGGTGTGTTTTGTGGGAGCTTTGACTGGTTCTCCTCCCACTGAGAGAGACACACAGCTGGACACTCATTCATTCACAATCACTGCTAAAACTTACTCACGCGCTGACATATAACTTCACTTTCATCTGCCGTTTCTGTCTGTCGCTCTGTCTGTCGTTATCGTCATTGTTTTATCATTCTGTTTCTATCTATCTGTCTGTCTGTCTGTTTATATATCTGTATTTTTACGTCTGTCTGTCTGTCTGTCTGTCTCTTTGTCTGTCTGTCTGTCTGTCTGTTTATATGTCTGTCTGTCTGTTTATATGTCTGTCTGTCTGTCTGTCTGTCTGTCTGTTTATATATCTGTATTTTTACATCTATCTATCTATCTATCTATCTATCTATCTATCTATCTATCTGTCTATCTATCTGTCTGTCTGTCTGTCTGTCTGTCTGTCTGTCTGTCTGTCTGTCTGTCTGTCTGTCTGTATCTGTATTTTTACATCTGTCTGTCTGTCTATCTATCTGTTTGTCTGTCAGTCTGTTTATATATGTCTGTATTGTTACGTCTGTCTGTCTGTCTGTCTAAATGGCTATCTTTCTATCTATCTGTTTGTGTATCTCTCTATGTATTTTTCCATTTATCTATCTATCTATCTGTCTATCTATAGACCGATGGTCTGTCGTTCTTGTAAGTAACATTTTTAATGACTTCAATGCAGCTTTACAGAAAAAATGTTGAAGCAGTCATTCTGTAAGGTCCTCATTTTAGCAATTCAATTATAAGAAAATAATGCTTTAATATGTTCTGTTTAATGAATTCTCTGGCTGAGTATAGTGTAGATGCATGTTTCTAAGTTTAGCACGAGTCATATAACTAATGATTATCCTGAACCTTAAGACCATGAGCGTGAGCATGCTGTGTACATGTGTTCCCAGTAATAACTCTCCAGTAATTAGTCATGTTAAACACTGATGTCTAAGACAAACACAGCACTGGACTGAAACCAACAATGTCGCTCTATAACTGAATCATATTTTAAGAAACAATAGAGATATGGGTGAGATTAAAAAAAAGAAAAGAAGTGATGGGATTAAACTGCCATAAAACAAGCCAATAAAAACAACCAACACAAAACAGTCAAAAACAGCAAACTAATGTGCAATCATAAAGCCTGTTCAACTGAGAATAGCCTCAAATATGCTATGACTGATATAGGAAATAAAAATGCAATCTTCTTTCGGATCCAGCAGCGAGCGTAATGGCATTTTCTTTTATGAGATTAAGCTACAATAATCCTGAGACATTATTAAGATAATACTCCCGAGTTACCGTTACTGGATCAGCACGATTGGAGCACTTTCATGTCAAATTCACAAACAAGCACCACTCAAAGCTATTTAACCCTCTGGTGTTGTTCAGGCATTTAAGACCAGAAGAAAAACAAAGGTTTGGAAATTTGAAAAATCGCTACTTCATCGGAGTGGTACAAAACTCTGTGACTTTTATGATAGTCGCTATGTGATGCCAAAAATAAATCATGGACTTTATTCAAAAAAGCTAACTGGTTGTAAAAAAAAAAAAAAATAGTCACACTTGTTGTTCGTGGTCAAAAATGACCGCCATAGGAAATGAATACAAAAATACAGAGATGTTTTTGTGCATGCAATCTACAAATCAGCCACAATCCCCCAAAAAAAGAAAAAAAGAAAGTGCACAGCAATGAAGGGGGGACAAAATGTTATGTAAAAACACTGCTCAGTAACTAAGAAATACACAGCACTGAATATATATACAGGCATCTAACAGCTACTCAATGGTATTACAGATGATTTTATTTTTTCCCACAAGGTGGAACAAATCTGCCTCAATTCAGTGGAGTTTAAAGACTTTTGCTCTATTTTTAAATTAAATACTGCATTAATTGAAACATTTAAATTTTATACAGAAAATAGTCCATAATTTAGATGTGAATATTAATTAGTAAAATGAAATGCACTCAAAATGCTAAATATTAAAGAAACATTACTGAAATTAAATGTTGCATATTCATTTCACCAAAATAAAATTAGTATATGATTATGGCCTCTGGTCTGTTTCAACACAAGTGTGACTCCCAATCGAACATTACCAGAGGGTTAACACGAGGGTTATTCTGTTGCGTCGTTGCTCAGCAAAACAAAACAACAAAGAAAAGGGAAACTATTTACAAAACTGGCAGAAAAGTGGAGAAAAGGCCGGCTGTGATTGGCAGCTTTCCCGCTTGCTTGACGAGGCGTCATCATAACGGCGAATAATTTGTAAGGCCTCCTGCGGAGAAACACAAAATGTCACGCATCCGTCACTGACATAACTGCTGCGCCATAAAGCTGTTCAAGAGACACTCGAATCACTTGCAGCACAATTCAGAAAGTTTATTTAGCATGCAACAGACAGGCCATGGAGCAATTTCCTAAAGCTGTCTTAAAGATGCATTAAAAGTGCATGCACATCTGTGTACACACCATGCATTAACTTGATTGAATGCTTCAAATGTGTCCTGCTAATTAGCTTATTCCACTGACCTTCCTCAGAGGTCTCAGCATCATTACTTGATTAGCTGATTGGCGGTTTAATATTTTGTGTTATCATGTCGCACTGATTAAATATGCCAGCCTGACCTTGTCTGTGATGGAGCCCTTGAGTGCAATATTAGCTAAACGGACAGACAGCGCAAGGTGAGACTCGCACTAAAGGACAGAATGGAGACTGCTGTGATTTAAAACTGAACTACCACAAGAAACTGAAGTGAACTGAAAACAGGCTTGTTTGATGTATTTTTGAGGTTGCACCCATAGAGGGAGCTGTTGCTAATCAAACACAAATGCATCAGTCAGAATTAGATTTCTGATCAATTTTATTGGCAAGGTGAAATTACTTTTGTGATTTGCCACATTATATTTGCATCTCTTGTGTAGTTTTATATTGCAGAAATAATTTAATTTCCCAGTGCATGAACATACTGCGGTCCCATAAAAGAAGTCATTGAAAAAAAGTGATTTAGTCACGCTTAAAAATATCTAAATGTTGTTGGATCAAGCTACAGATTATCAAAGCAAGTGTCTTTTATTTTAAAGAACATCATTTAATTATCTAATTATAATTTTCAAATTTAATTTTATTGTTTTTATTATTTTATTATCTTATCTTGACTTATATTTTGTTATGTATATGGTTTGTATGCAGTGCCACTATTGTTCTTAATTGTTTTAATTGCTGTTAAAATACCAATAAAAAAAGAGAACAGTAATACAATTGCTTTCAGACATATATAATGTTCCTATAGTGCAATAATGTACATATTGCACATCTGTATTTCTATTTTCTTTTGACTTAATTGCTGCTAAAACACTTATAAAAATGACATTTAGACATTTGTAATTTTGTTCCATAGTGCTATAATTAACATTTTGCACATATGTATTTCTATTTTCTCTCTCTCTCTCTTTATTATTGTTTTATTTTATTTATTTTAAATATAGTTTGTATGCAGTGCCACTACTTTTCTTAATTGCTGTTAAAATACCAAACAAGAATAGCAATGCAATGACATTTAGACATTTTTATTTTGAATAAAGTGTCCAAATACTCTTCAGGCTCCACTTTAAATGTGTTTATCTTTATCAGAAGTTTGTGAGCTGAAGTTTTGTTAGTTGCTATTTTAATCCCATTCATTGAGTGCTGGACTGTTTTCAATCTAAACGGAGCGTTTATAGTTTAATTAAAGCAGTCTGATGGTTGAAACGCCTCTAGAGACGAGTCAATCTCTGTGACAGGAACAGCAATCAGTGCTTCATAATCACTGCGGCTCAGTCCAGATCATATTTACTGCGGTGTCTGTCAATAATAAGCTGTGATATATCACGAATAACGACTGCGTGTCAGATGTTGGTCTGGGTGTTTGAGGCGTTTCTTCATTTGTCTGACTACAGCTGAAAGCTTTTGTTGTTTCGTAGGGTTATAAACGGTTTATTTACAGTGCGTTTGGTTAATAATATGTTTAGAAATGGAAGCATCTCTGTGTAATTTCACATACTGAGATGACAGGTTGGATTAGTTTATTGTTGAGGAGTTAAAAAGTCTAAAAGTTTCTTTCATTGTTTCTGCATTAAACTATGGATATGATTTGATGTTTGCTGTGATTGTGATTCCTGAATAAATACTTTTATGTATCTTTTACGCATCTTTGAACACTGATTTCCATGTTTTGGTGTCATCTTTTTCATATAACCTCAGTTTAATGTGTTTCCAAAACCCACATTGACTTTTAATGCAGTTCTAATACGAACAAATCAAGATCCTTTTACAATAATGACTTAAAGTCTTATTTTCTGAAAAATGTATCAAAATTAGGTACATTTTGGACTAAAACAGTGTTATTTTAGTATCACTAAGATACTATAATTTATATTAATATTATGGGGAAAATTTTTTTTTTTTCCATTTCATGCAAATTTTAGTTACTCCGTTACAGTGGGGCAAATAAGTATTTGATCTATTGACGATTTTTCAAGTTTTCCCACTTACAAAGAATGGAGAGATCTGTCATTTTCCTCAACTGTGAGAGACAGAATATATAAAAAAAAATCCAGAAAATCACATTGTATTATTTTTGAATAATTAATTTCCATTTTATTGCATGAAATATGTATTTGATCACCTACCAAGCAGCAAGAATTCTGGCTCTCACAGACCTGTTAGTTTGTCTTTAAGAAGCCCTCCTATCCTCCACTCATTACCTGTATTAATTGCACCTGTTTGAACTCGTTACCTGTATAAAAGACACCTGTTCACACACTCAATCAATCAGACTCCAACCTCTCCACTATGGCCAAGACCAAAGAGCTGTCTAAGGACACTAGGGACAGAATTGTAGACCTGCACAAGGCTGGGATGGGCTACAGGACAATAGGCAAACAGCTTGGTGAGAAGACAACAACTGGTGGCGCAATTATTAGGAAATGAAAGAAATTCAAGATGACTGTCAATCTCCCTCGGACTGGGGCTCCATGCAAGATCTGGCCTCGAGGAGTATCAGTGATCCTGAGAAAGGTGAGGGATCAGCCTAGAACTACACGGGAGGACCTGGTCAATGACCTGAAGAGAGCTGGGACCACAGTCTCAACGGTTACCGTTAGTAACACACTACACCGTCATGGATTAAAATCCTGCAGCGCACGCAAGGTCCCCCTGCTCAAGCCAGCACATGTCCTGCCCCGTCTGAAGTTTGCCAAAGACCATCTGGATGATCCAGAGGAGGCACGGGAGAAGGTCATGTGGTCAGATGAGACCAAAATAGAACTTTTTGGTATAAACTCCACTCGCCGTGTTTGGAGGAAGAAGGATGAGTACAATCCCAAGAATACCATCCCAGCCGTGAAGCATGGGGGTGGAAATATCATGCTTTGGGGGTGCTTTTCTGCAAAGGGGACAGGACAACTGCACCGTATTGAGGGGAGGATGGATGAGGCCATGTATCGCGAGATTTTGGGCAATAACCTCCTTCCCTCAGTAAGAGCATTGAAGATGGGTCGTGGCTGGGTCTTCCAGCATGACCATGACCCCAAACACACAGCAAGGGCAACTAAGGAGTGGCTCCGTAAGAAGCATTTCAAGATCCTGGAGTGGCCTAGCCAGTCTCCAGACCTGAACCCAATAGAACATCTATGGAGGGAGCTGAGACTCTGTGTTGCAAAATCCCTGCTGCAGTGTGTGCAAACCTGCTCAAGAACTACAGGAAACGTCTGATCTCTGTAATTGTAAACAAAGGTTTCTGTACCAAATATTAAGTTCTGTTTTTCTATTGTATCAAATACAGGTCCTTCTCAAAACATTAGCATATTGTGATAAAGTTCATTATTTTCTGTAATGTACTGATAAACATTAGACTTTCATATATTTTAGATTCATTACAACACAACTGAAGTAGTTCAAGCCTTTTATTGTTTTAATATTGATGATTTTGGCATACAGCTCATGAAAATTCCTATCTCAAAAAATTAGCATGTTTCATCCGACCAATAAAAGAATGGCCATTATGTTCAGTTATGCACTCAATACTTGGTCGGGAATCCTTTTGCAGAAATGACTGCTTCAATGCGGCGTGGCATGGAGGCAATCAGCCTGTGGCACTGCTGAGGTGTTATGGAGGCCCAGGATGCTTCGATAGCGGCCTTAAGCTCATCCAGAGTGTTGGGTCTTGCGTCTCTCAACTTTCTCTTCACAATATCCCACAGATTCTCTATGGGGTTCAGGGCAGGAGAGTTGGCAGGCCAATTGAGCACAGTAATACCATGGTCAGTAAACCATTTACCAGTGGTTTTGGCACTGTGAGCAGGTGCCAGGTCGTGCTGAAAAATTAAATCTTCATCTCCATAAAGCTTTTCAGCAGATGGAAGCATGAAGTGCTCCAAAATCTCCTGATAGCTAGCTGCATTGACCCTGCCCTTGATAAAACACAGTGGACCAACACCAGCATCACTGACTGTGGGTACTTGACACTGGACTTCAGGCATTTTGGCATTTCCCTCTCCCCAGTCTTCCTCCAGACTCTGGCACCTTGATTTCCGAATGACATGCAAAATTTGCTTTCATCCGAAAAAAGTACTTTGGACCACTGAGCAACAGTCCAGTGCTGCTTCTCTGTAGCCCAGGTCAGGCGCTTCTGCCGCTGTTTCTGGTTCAAAAGTGGCTTGACCTGGGGAATGCGGCACCTGTAGCCCATTTCCTGCACACGCCTGTACACGGTGGCTCTGGATGTTTCTACTCCAGACTCAGTCCACTGCTTCCGCAGGTCCCCCAAGGTCTGGAATCGGTCCTTCTCCACAATCTTCCTCAGGGTCCGGTCACCTCTTCTCGTTGTGCTGCGTTTTCTGCCACACTTTTTCCTTCCCACAGACTTCCCACTGAGGTGCCTTGATACAGCACTCTGGGAACAGCCTATTCGTTCAGAAATGTCTTTCTGTGTCTTACCCTCTTGCTTGAGGGTGTCAATGATGGCCTTCTGGACAGCAGTCAGGTCGGCAGTCTTACCCATGATTGCGGTTTTGAGTAATGAACCAGGCTGGGAGTTTTTAAAAGCCTCAGGAATCTTTTGCAGGTGTTTAGAGTTAATTAGTTGATTCAGATGATTAGGTTAATAGCTCGTTTAGAGAACCTTTTCATGATATGCTAATTTTTTGAGATAGGAATTTTGGGTTTTCATGAGCTGTATGCCAAAATCATCAATATTAAAACAATAAAAGGCTTGAACTACTTCAGTTGTGTTGTAATGAATCTAAAATATATGAAAGTCTAATGTTTATCAGTACATTACAGAAAATAATGAACTTTATCACACTATGCTAATTTTTTGAGAAGGACCTGTATTGCCAACTTTTATCAATTTAATTTAGCTTAACTTGATGTAGAAAATAAGTGAACTAAAATAAAGAATATATACGAGTGTGTGTGTGTGTGTGTGTGTGTGTGTGTGTGTGTGTGTGTGTGTGTGTGTGTGTGTGTGTGTGTGTGTGTGTGTGTGCATGTTTATGTGGTTTATGAGGACACAAATTTGTATAATGACATGGCTATGACAGAGGTATTACAATATGAAGGTGGTTTATGAGGACACTGCCTATGTCCCCGTAATTCAAAAGGCTTAAAAAAAAAAAAAAAAAACATACTAAATGGTTTTTTTTTGAAAATCTAAAAATGCACAAAGTCTCCTGTGAGGGCTAAGTTTAGGTGTAGGGTTGGTGTAGGACAATAGCACACACAGTTTGTTCAGTATAAAAACCATTACGCCTACGGAGAGTCCCCATAAACCACAAAAACCAACGTGTGTGTGTGTGTGTGTGTGAGTGTGAGTGTGTGTGTGTGTGTGAGTGTGTGTGTGTGTGTGTGTGTGTGTGTGAGTGTGTGTGTCTGAGGGTGAGTGTGTGCATGTGTCTGAGGGTGAGTGTGTGTGTGTGTGTGTGTGTGTGTGTTGTTCGCTGGTGCTCCATCAGTCTAAAAGTGTCAGAAACACAATTGGTTTATATTGGGTTCTGCTGGATCAGCAATATACAGACCTGGTTTATATAGAAACAAACCACAGCCTCTCT
>NC_136743.1:885000-955000 GCF_936440315.1 Barbus barbus
GCACATTTTCAAGCGTTAAACCTCATTACGGCACTTTCCACATTTCAATATGTTGAACTAGCGGCGAAAAACAGCGTGTCAATATCTTCTACCTAATTACACAGCAGTTCTTTTGTTTGGGGCCCTTGGGACGAGCGGAGAATCATATTACCTGTTCTTGGGCAAATAACAGTTTAACATTTCTGCTCAGCGCCGTCAGACACAAATTAAATTTTGTTATTCGTCAGCAGTGCCTGTTGATTTCCATATTTCCCAGAGGAGGGAAGAACGGCGGCGCCGGCTGGAATAATGTTGCTCTGATCAGCCGGAGCGCATCAATAAAAGCTGCTGAACGGCTCACAGGTGGCTTGTTATTATGGAAACGTCTTTTTTCATTGTTTTAGGGACGTTCACGAGGCCCTCTTAGAATCAGTTTCATGGGCACTGCATGGTGGATCTTCTGTTGAATAACGTAGCATCCCAGTTCGCTCATTATCAGTCTAAAGTAGTATGTCTGTTACTGCAAAGTCAGGCTCTGAAACCTTTTGGCATAAAACATTGTGATTTTCTTCCTCCTAATACACCTATGTGTCGCCACATGAAGTTCGGAAGAAAAAAAGGACAGTAATCCTAAATAAACCTGCTTTTCATGAAGTCAAATTTGTTAGTCGTGGTGTTTTCTAAATGTTTCTTTGATTTGAATCTCTCAAGTCACTTACATCAATCAGTTCAGTTTGTTTTAAACCAATTATGCTGCAGTTCTTAAACGTTACTGGTTAGTTTTACATTTACACTTACATTTAGTCATTTAGCAGACGCTTTTATCCAAAGTGACTTACAGATGAGGACAATAGAAGCAAAAGAGCAATATGCAAGTGTTATAAGTCTCAGTTAGATTAACACAGTACATGTTTATATAATAAATACAAATAAAACAGATAGAATAGAAAAAGAACAAAGCAAATTAGTGTTAGAAGCCTTTTTTTGCTTTTTGTTAATTTTATAATAAATTAAAATTCACTACCATTTGGCAAAAGATAATTCTGCCATACTTTAGGAGTAGCTAACAAAAGTATGTGCTAAAAATGTTTTGTTCCCATAAAGTTAATATAACATAATATATAGCTAGGAAATGTATTTATTTTATATGCAAAATATTATATTCATAAGTGTAAATTTTCTTTAACATTACCCAAATTACATAACTTTTTTGTGGCTTTAACTGCCTTATTATGACACTTAAAAACATTAACAACAAAAAAAGTGTCAAATTTGTGAATGTTGAATGTTACGTAATTTGAGTTTCTACCTCTGTACCTTTTTCTTTACTTTTTTATACATATCCTTTGGTTGTCTTCCTGTACTATTTCTTTTATTCATACTGTCATCCAATGTTGCATTTAATTGCTAGTTATTCTTGTTTAAACCTGCATTAAAAAACAAAACTCTACAGCCATTCAATCAAGCATCTCATTGGTCTTCAAGGGGTTAAACTCTAAGGAGAACTTCATGTTGTCTCGTGAAACAATGGATCATATTCTCTGTGGCATTTAACATTTGCAGGCAGGGGTGGAAAAAGAAGACCTTAATTAATCACAGCGCCCTCGTTAGAGCCCACTGTGATCCCGGCGCTCGTTAGTCCCGAGGGTGATTAATTGAAATTAATTGAAAAGCCGGTGACATTTACCCCCCTGGTTGAGCATGTATCGAGTGATAATCTTGCAGTCGTGGTTTTGGAGCTAAATCTGCGGCTGCGGGTTTATTCCATTTTACTAGATTTCTAGTGTGATCTTAACACCGAAGTACTAATGTACTGCTAATATCATGCTATATGTATTGGGCAATTATTCGGTACCATGGTTTTTTAGCAAAGTTACCATGCTTTTTGGTATTATTTTAAGCTTCTCGGAGTACTATGTAAATATCAATTTATATGAATGGTATCATTCAGTACCATGGTATTTATCAAATTACCTTAGTACTATCAGAATTATTATTGAGAAAATACTGTGGTACCATGATATTTTCTTGGAGCACCATGCACATTGTCAGGAATCTGGTCTATGAACTTCTGTTTACTCACCACCAGAGGTCACTCTTCCATCATATTGACTCTTGCACCACACTGCTGTTGCACTTCATCCACGGACTACAATTCCCATCATTCATTGCACTAAGTACACACAGCTGTCTCAATCACACGCTCACACCTGAGAACCATCTCACAATCACACACCATTTATTAACCATGGTCTTCTTTTCACAGATCGCTGTGTATTGTTCTGCGTATAGCACTCTCCTAGTGTTTGCTGGCTTACTGAGCCATTCTGTGTTCTCTTAGTTTGTTTTGTTTATAGTCTCGTTTCCTGTTTCCTGTCCTTGTATCGTGGATTTACCCTTGAATCACCGTTTCAGACTCTGTGTATACCTCGTTTGGATTATTGCTCAGGTTATCGGACTACGCCTCTTCTCAAGCCCTCTGGATATTGTTCGCCGATCGAGGACCCACGCATGCCCTAGGATTACTCTTGTGTCTTGCCCGTGCCATACTCGCTTGCTGGTGTTTTGACCCTGTCTGTTATTTGACTGTTTATTAATAAAAGCTTGCAAATGGGTCCGCTTGCCTCTGTTACAGATTATAAATTACTATTAGTATTTTTTTTTTGTAAATGCTATAGTGTTTTTGAACCATACTATAGTAAAGTACTTAAATGAATGTGTTAATGTGGTAACACTGTAGTTGCTGTGGTAATATAACAACTATAGTAATATAAACTAATTATTTTACCCAATACTGTACTATGTTTTCTACAACTATACTACAATACACTACAGTTTACTGCAGTAAAAACTAAAGTATACTACAGTATTTATTACGGTTCACTATAGTTAACACTACAGTACGCTGCAGCATTCATTAACAAAGTGTATATATATATATACAGTATAATATATACAGTATAATACACTTTACTATAGTATGGTTCAAAAACACTATAGTATTTACTATAAATTATTATATTTACATTTATGCATTTAGCAGACGCTTTTATCCAAAGTGGTTTACATTGCATTCAAGTTACAGTTTCTACATTTTATCAGCTCTTGCTTTCCCTGGGAATCGAACCCATGATCTTAGCGTTGCTAGCGCCATGCTCTACTATTTTAGCCACAGGAAAGCATTTTTATGTGGGATGTAAAAATCATGGTATATGAATATGGTAATCATTGGTTTTTAGCAAAGTTGCAGTTCTTTTTACTATAGTAATACTCTGGTACCATGCTATTCTTGTACGTTTCTCGGAGTACCATGTAAAAATCATGGTATATGAATATGGTTATCATTGAGAACCAAGGTGCCGATCAAAGTACCACAGTATTATCATGTTTTTAACCATATTAATACTGATACTATGAGACTCTCTACACTTTCTTGATGCACCGTGTACATTTTATTGTGTATTAATATGGCAATCATTGAGTACCATGGTATTTATCAAAGGACAATAGTTTTACTATGGTAATACTGCAGTGCCATGGTTTTCTGTATAGTACCTTGGTGTACCATGCTAAGATCATATAGTATTATTATATTAATATAGTAATAGTATTATGATATTATATATGGTAATCATTAAGGATTATTTATCAATTTACCATGCTTTGTACCATGGTAAATCTCTGGTACCATGACATTGTTTACAGTTTCTTGGAAGAGCATGTAAATATCTAGGAATATGATATAGTACTTATCAAAGTATTACCATGCTTTTTAAACAAAGTCCGGTCTTCTAGAGCAGAGCTGTAAAAATCCTATTCTCCTTCATTATCTTTGTCCCATAAACATCTCAGCATCTTTAAAGCAGCTCAGTTTGAAGTCTCTGTCTCCCTCTATTGGTAAACATTTATAAAAACTGCTAAAGAAAAGCTTAAACCACTAAAACTCATCCATAAAGCATGGTGCATGAACAGATATAAGTGTATAATGAATCTGAGATTTCAAGTTTTGAAAGTCTTTAAATCTTCATCTGCTCGTGTGATTTGATGAAGTTGAGTTTGAGGCGCCTGCAGCATCAACACAACTTCATAGAGACATCTAGAGGAGAAGCACCATCACACACACCTGAGAGTGTGTGTGTGTGTGTGTGTGTGTGTGTTTGTGTTTGTGTGTGTGTGTGTGTGTGTGTGTGTGTGTGTGTGCACCTGGTATTCATCACGTCCTGGGGACCAAATGTCCCCACAAGGATAGTAATACCAGTAAATCTTAATCTTGTGGGGACATTTTTTGGTCCCCATGAGGAAACAAGCTTATAAATCATACAGCATAAAGTTTTTTGAAAATCTAAAAATGCAGCATGTTTCCTGTGAGGGCTAAGTTTAGGTGTAGGGTTGGTGTAGGGCAATAGCACATACAGATTGTACAGTATAAAAACCATTACGCCTATGGGATGTCCCCATAAAACATGGAAACCCAACATGTGTGTGTGTGTGTGTGTGTGTGTTGCTCTCCTCACTGGTTCTTGGCCGTCTATCAGAGCTGGAGGCACTTTGTACAGATGGAACATACACTGATTTCATGCCTGTGCTTCAAGCAACACACACACACACACACACACGGTCTCTGAGGTGCATCTCTCTTTCTGCCCCCGGCTGGTGTCTCTCTGTTCCTGGAAATCACATCCGAATGTGTTTGGGGATTTTTTTTTTTGGCTAAAAGTTTGGAGAAGCTCTGAGGTTCTCGCCCACCTCTGATCTACACACTACACACTCAACTGATGCGGAGGTGTGTGTGTGTGTGTGTGTGTGTGTGTGTGTGTGTGCACGCAAAGCCTTCCCATGTTTGATTTATAGTTCATCTCTGTTGTCTCATCTCTGTCAGATTATTAGTGATTATTTAGTAGGGCCATAATATATTATTAAATTTTGTACAAATTATTTGTAACTAATTATTGTTTTAAAAAGCAATTACTAATAATCCAATTATCTTTAAATTTTTAAAAACAGTCTTGCAGATAACAAATTACTAAATAAAATATATGAAGTTTGTTAATGATTAATTGTGTTTTAGAATTAATCACACATTGGAATTAAAAAACAAACATTTTTGCCAAGACAGGTTGACTTTAATATCCATATAAAGTTATTTAACCCAGTTACTATTATATTCTTTAACTATTTATTTATTTATTTATTAGATTTTTTTTGCCAAGACAGGTTTACTTTAAATAAAGTCCATATGATGTTATTTAAACCAGTTACTATTATATATTTATAAAACTATTTATTTATTTATTTATTTTATTTATTTATTTTGTTTGTTTGTTTAACATTTTGGCCAAGGCATGTTTACTTTAATATCCCTTTAAAAATGCTTTGATCACAGAAATAAATGACAGTTTAACACATATTCACATAGAAAACAGGCTATTTGAATTGTAATATTATTTCACAATATTTTACTGTTTTTACTGTATTTTTGAGCACATAAATGCAGTCTTGATGAGTAGAAGATATTTCTTTCAAAGTAGCTGAATTGAATTTGTTTCATAACTGATGAACATTAACTCCTGTTTATTTCTGTGAAGCTGTATAAAGTACTATATAAATAAATATGACTTTCCTCAAACCTTAATAATAATAATAATAATAATGAAAAAAGCACATAAGAAAATTATTAAAAATGTCAACATTCCGAAATAAAATAAGTTTAAAAATAAAAATTAAAAAACAGTTAAAATGACAAACATACATAAGAAAATTTTAAGGATGCCTAGATTAAAAATAAATAAATAAAAAACTAAAATTAATTATTTATATATATATATATATATATATATATATATATATATATATATAATAAAATACTTTAATTATTATTATATATTATTTATTTAACACACTGAATTAAACATGAAAGTTTGAAGTAGAAAAACTGAAATAGTATTTTTCTGTTAAATGCACTCCAAACAGGGGTATTTATTTCTCTTAAATACAGATGATGCTGGATCATTAATAAATTAGTCATGACAAAAAATGATGATGTCCGATGTATTTTTTTATGAGTGCTTATAAGGTTATAGCTTAGTTTGTTTAATACCGTAGCTTGTTGGATAGTAAGTCACTCACCACAACTAACACGGTGATAAGCCTGAGTGTGAACTGATATTAGGCTAATATTGTAGATGTGTAGGGTTTTGTTCAATATGATGTCATGTGGCAGATCACGGGCTTGCTGCGGATGAAAATCTAAATAAGAGACGTCCTCAGTCCCAGACCAAACCTAAAATACTATGTGGAGAACGCAAAATAATTTAATTATAATATGACCATTTGGTGAATCTATGAACTGAATTTATACTTCATATAAGATTCTATCTTTTACATTTATCTGTCCTTACGTATACAATTTTGGCTGTATTATTTGTGACCCCTTCAAAAATTGCTCTTGTGAAATTTTATATTTATTGCCCCCCCCTAACATTAGATGAAATTTACGCCCTTGCTTTTAGTAGATAATGCTGTTTTTAGCTGTCAAAATCCCTATATTTATTTTTATCTCATGTTGTCTATTGTAAAGTGCTTTTTAAAATAGGAGAGGTCCACCCTATTTCAATAAGATACAAATTTTACATTTCTGACCTCGCCACTGCCGTGTGGGGAAGTATTTTTCAGGTTTTGGTCACTTTACATTAAAATATTATTTCTAACTGGTAAGAATTCAAATTAATCTAAGTATTTTAATTCTGAAAAACAGCTGGTAAACATAGCAAGCATCTGAAAAATAAAGAGTAGCCCCTATTAGGGATGATTCACTCAACTCACGATTCAGTTCGTGATTTTGATTTCACGACTCGATTTTCCTCAGGATTTGTTTTTTTTCTACAAAATGAGATTGAAGACATTATACAGTAAATGAGAAGGTGTCCTTTTATTCGGCTGTTGCTGCACATTTCTTTGTGAAATTGAAATATAACAAAACTAAATTGACATTTTAAAACAAACCCCAAATCAAATAAGCAAGTTACACAAATAAAAGGAATCTCTTCATATAAACAAACTAAGGCTTTGTCTGTGCTCTTTCCATTTAAAATAAGAGGCAACCACTGCATTTTAATCATCATCCAAACACAGATGCAGCGTACATGCAACATGAGCAGATTTTTATCTAAATTAGACTATACAGTAACATACAGGGTTTTACTTAAGTAATGCATTTTACTGTATTTTTCATTTTACTGTATTTTTCATGAATATCCAAATAGAACTTGGTGATGGTATATATAAAAATCCACTAAAATTGTGTGTAAAGCGTTTGTAGCACACTTTTAAGCAATGCAATTATGAAACACTTCTGACACTTTACTTTAATGTATATTCTTAGTTGGGGAAACATGTCAGACAAAGCTCAAATGGTCTGAATTTGGTGTGTACTTCTGAGCTCAAATGCAAAAAGTCACTCTGCAGGCCTTCACCAGCTCTGTGAAGAAAAACATTAGAATAAATCACTACATTGGACACCATTTGTAAGTCAAAAGCAACAAGACATGGCTATAAAACGCAACATTTATAACAAAATCTATTTGTTTTTGACCTAGAATTTACCAGGCATTGTAGGAAATCATAGATGCATTGTATACCTGGTGTACCCTGGCCAGTCGCATAGGTCCTTTCAATCATGTCAATGTGATTTTTAGTCAGAAAATCCTCCACAGATTCAGTAATCTCTTGAAGACATTTAGTGGAATCAGAGAAGAGGAGGTTTCTTCCACCCTCTGACTTGAACAGCCTGTCTGAACTGGCCTGAAACATAGGAAAAAGGATTCAAAAACGAAGACAAATTTGCAGACAAAATGCAGGAACATACTGAAGTTAAGAATCTGGGCCTGTATTCATGAAAAATCTTAGTGCTAAGAGTTCCTCCTAGTAACAACATTCTAAGAAAATTCCTCTTAAATTTAAAGGGGTCATATGATGCGATTTCAAGTTTTTCTTTCTCTTTGGAGTGTTACAAGCTGATTGTGCGTAGATAAGATCCCTGAAGTTGCAAAGACTAAAGTTTCAAAACCAAAGAGATAATCTTTATAAAAGTTAAGACTCTGCCACACCCTCCTAAAACGGCTCATTCAAACACACCCCACATCTACGTCACGGTGTGGGGAGATTTTCATAACACCACCCAAATGTATACGCAATGAAAGATGGCGTAACTATTATTCTGGCTGCAGTATTGTTGCTGCCGCCGGCGCCATGTCCTGGAGACGCTGTGTTTCGTTGTGAAAGAGAAAGTACTTTGTTTGGGCTTCCAGAGGACACAACTAGAAATCAGTGGTTAAGTTGTATTTACAACACTGTTCCAGAACAGTTCAACCCAAATATTAGAGTGTGTGCAGCGCATTTTACGGAGGACTATTTCCTGAACTTGGAAGCTACAACGCTGGCTTACACAAAGGCTGTTTCTATAAAGTGGGGCAATTCCAGTCTGGCGTTTCTGATTCACAGCCTGAAAGTACGTTTCTGCCACTGATGATTCAAGCGTGAGTTTTGAGCAGTGTAGAGTATAGTGGATTTGAAGTTGTTTTTCTGTGTTTGTCGCTTCTCCGATCACAAATGCAGACATGGTAATGTTTACGTGGCGCGATGCAATGGGACGCATAAAAACACAGTATAAGTCATTATAATCAGTAACTGTGTCCTCACTGGATGCAACAAATACTTCGTTTGTAATGGGTTTTATTGTTTTAGTCTCGTCGGCCCATGAAACGCCATCACAATACGGTGAGGGACGTAACATTTCCGTCACACACTTGAGGTATTCGGTCAATCACAATGCACTGGATAGCTGGCCAATCAGAGCACACCTCGCTTCTTAGAATGATGAGCTTTGTAAAAATCAACACGTTTCAGAAAGGCGGAGCATAGAGGAGCAACAATAAATGTACAGTATGTGGAAAATAATGTGTTTTTTAAACTTTAAACTATAAACACATTGCATTACACCAAATACACAAAATAATATTCTTTTTAGCAATGTCATATGACCCCCTTTAAAGAAAAGATCCTAGTAAAGGAAAAAATTAATTCAGAAAGCATGTTACCCCTTAAAAGAGGTCTTAAGGTCCAAAATTGTTAGGAGTACAGACGAGGACTTTTAAGAGGCTTAAGAGTTTCTTTAGCAGTGGAGAAAATGGACATGAAGGAGAAGAAATGTGTTGCACACAATGCATGACAGTGAGTTAATAAGATGCTACATTAGATCGTGCAGGGATCATGTTTGTGACCGATCTTATTAAACACATGCTAACATCTCCGACACCACACAGAAATGCCATAACACCAGAAATGGAAGTAATCACTACATTAACATATTTGGCAACTGGAAAAATGCAGCTATGCAGCAGTGATGATTTGGGTCTGTCACAATCTTCTATAAGCAAAGATCACACAAACAATTACAACACTTTCAGAACCTTATTGTGTCGCTGTTCATTTCCTATAAAATGCGTTAAGTATGACAGCATTGTAAATAAAAAATAAATAATATATATACATATATAATGTGTGTGTGTGTGTGTGTCTGTGAGTAAAACAAAAGAAAGGATGCCTGTAATTTAACTTAACAACTACCTTACTAACTATTAATAAGCATCAAAATAGGAGTTTACTGAGGGAAAGTTCGTAGTTAATAGTTAATAAGTGTTACCAAAGTCTTTTGTCTTTAGTTGCTCTCAGATTGGTCCTGAATCACTTCTAAGCTAAGACTCCTAGTTAGAATTTTTAAAGATAAATTAGGAGCTCTCTGAGAGGATTATTAGAATCTTTAAGAACATGGGCCCTGGTCTTGGAACAAGTAATGAAAGAGTGAACTGGACCAACTTGCACTATCAACATTGCAATAGATCAATTTCAGAATGTGTGAAAGAAAAAAATTAAATTGACAGGGAAATCTACATGAACTCACTTGAGCCTGCTTCAGAAGCTTCACCACATCAGCGCGAGCATCTTCCCGGGTGATCACAGCATGAGCTGGCACTTTGGCAAGGTGACATTTATAAAATTCTGTGTGTTTTACTGATTCGTTTGGTGATGCTGGACAGATCAGTTCAAAATCGTCTGACTTCAGATCTTTAGCCCAGAACTGTCCTCTACCTAAGCAGATATAGATAGAGAACGAACCATATCAGAAAAAAATATAATATTTAAAAATGTGGCACTATGAAAGTGTGAAGCTTTATTAATTAATGCAAACCACACTAACCATCCGTGTATTCCAGAACAGTAGTGTGCTTGATAAAAGCAACTTCACTAATTTTTTCAGCAAGACTCCTAAAAGAGGAGCAACATCATATTCTGCTTTAGATTATGGAGTGGAGTCAGTATAGAAATCTAAAAATCACATTTCTCTTTCAGTTACACTGTGTGGGATACAGTCCAGTACCTGAAAGCCCCATTATAGCCGTAATACATCTCGTCAGAAGAGGCTTTGCATTTGTTCTCTTCTCCAACTAGCTTCCCACTGCCTTTACACAGTTCACACATGTTTGATTGAGGATCAGCACCAGGAGCACAGCCTTTACTGAAGAAATTGTCTGAGAAATGAAGAGAAAATATTTTGTCCAACTCCAACAACTTTATGTAATCATCCATAGCAAAAAAAAAAAAAAAAACATTAAAGGGGACCTATTATGCAAAAATCACTTTTATAAGGTGTGGCTGCAGTGTGTGAAAACAACCAGCCTGTAATGGTAAAAATCCACCCACTCATTTTTTAATAATCCCAATAAAACATAAGGTGTGTTCGACTTCATGCAGCGCCATGAAAACCGATCGGCGGCTGACTTGAAGCAGTGCATGTTTGTCAGACCTGAACGGGCGGATGTGGATTTCGAGAGCAGTCGGCTCACTCAGCCAGTGTAGTTTCTCCAGAGCGACTGCAGGAGCGCTGATGACGACACAGCTGTTTCACGATTGGCCAAACTCACCACATGACAACAATGACGTGTGTTCATCCTGTTAAAAGTGTATTAACAGAATGTTGGGAACATAATGAAACAAATTATACTAGTTTTGGATAGATAGGTAATGCAAAGGCAAGAAATATAGGATTACACCAATTACAGTACAGTAATACAGTTTCAATTTCTTCCATTCCTACTTGGTTATTCCCTTTGCCAAATGTTGACCTCAATATACAGCAGGAATTGAAAGATAATTCGGCACATCTTCCAACATGGTTTATCGTCCAGAATTATTTTAAGGAACATTTTCAGAATCAGTGTTTTCATTTACAGATGGATCCAAAGATCCTGAAACAGGATTTGCAGGTGCAGCAGTATATATTCCAATGAGAGATTGTTTTATTAAGAAAAGAGTAACCAATCATTTGTCAGCATATTCAACAGAATTATTGGCAATATTACTGGCCCTGCAGTGGATAGAGGAGAATAAAATAAAGAATACTGTCATTGCATCAGATCTACTCATCACTTGAAAGTATACGATCTGGTAGGTCATTAGTTAGGATGGATATTATCAATGAGATATTCTGTAAGATGTGTAACATGAAAGTTATGGGTATTTCTACATTGGGTTCCTGCTCATGTTGGAGTGGAAGGAAATGAGAAGGTGGATATTCTGGCTAAACTCTACGAATAAAGCAAGTAGATTTTCAGGTCCCATTAAGTAAAGCAGAAGCTAAAGTACTCATAAGAACATATGCACGATCAGTATGGCAGGTATATTGGGATGATAATGAAACAGGTAGACATTTATACAACATACAAAAACAAGTTGGTGCAGGGAGAAGGGAGAGCAGGAATCGAAGCGAAGGAAGTATCATAACTCTGATGAGAATAGGCCATACAGGACTCAACAGTACACTATATAAAATTGTAAAACACCCAACTGGGGAATGCATACACTGTAGCCAACAAGAAACAGTTGAGCATGTACAACTTCATTGTAGGAAATATAACAATGAGAGATGTCACCTTATTCAATCATTGAAGAAAGTAAAACATCGTGACTTTACTTTATCAGGTCTATTAAGGGAAACAGCTAGTATGGTGTATGATGATATTATTAAATTTGTGAAAGTAAATTATATAACAGAATATAGGGTTTTGATTGGTTTTCAGTTTATTTATTATGTTTATTTTCTAGTTTGTTTATTTGTTTTGCTTGGTTTTTATATTGATTTATATTTTGTATACAAGCAAATATCTTGATCCATACTCCATTCCAGTTGGTGGCAGTAATGCACCAATAAGATAGGTTGCCAGCCGCCAATAAACACCAAAGAAGAAGAAGAAGAAGAATGACGTGTGTTTACTTTTACTTTACTTTTACTTTTGTCATTTAGCAGACGCTTTTGTCCAAAGTGACTTACAAATAAGAAAAAGTAACTAAAACTAAATGTTACAACTCTATAAATAGTATATACCCACATATTTAAGAAAAGCATGTTTCTAACATCTTCAAATCCAATACAGCTCACAAATCTGGGGGGCAAAGTCAGGTTTGCAGGAGCTCTTAAAACCTTTTTTTTTTTTAAAGCAGTTCATGTTCAGAACTAACTGGAAAGATACAGTTTATATTATGACTTAAGTAGTCTCCTTTAATTATCTTTTTTTCCTTTGCATTTTTTTACTATTTGAGCTCTACTGAAGACGCTTTTGCCACCTAGTCGCTAATAATAATAATCCACGTGCTTTTGCTATGAATTGCAGTGCTGACTTGCGAATATAGAGGATAACAAAGAAACTCTCGTTGCTATGCACAGCTATGCAAGGAGAACTCTAAACACTGAATTGGATGCAGTTGTTGGACAGGCTGAGTTCACGCTTTTACCTGATACACCTGAACCAAAAGCTGCGAAAGAAAAGTAAACCGAGTTCCGACAGTGCTTCAGTGAGTGATACCATGCTAATGAGATTCATGCAGAGAATGGAGGCCATGCACAAAGAAACTTTGCGCCGAATTCAAGGAGTTGAAAAAAACGGTACTTGAAAACTCAAACCCTATTAAACAGATAATCAGCTCCCTCGAATTACACTGTGAACAGGTGAAGCATTTGAATGATAAAACTGAGGAACTGGAAAAGAAAATCATAAGATTGGAGAAAGACAACGTCGAACTTCGTGATAAGTATAATGATCTGGATGCGTACAAGAGAAGATGGGATCTTCGCATCTCTTCACCCCTCTTCAGCCAGGTCTCCCCGAGCATCGCTGCAGATCTGCCCCGTGGAGTTGACGTCACTCATAGGCTGAGACCTCGTTCTGCTGCGGAAAGATCTCTGGTCGCATAATTGTCTTATTTTCGTCACGGTCCCAGCAGGTTGGTTTGGAGAGATGCCAAAACATCTGTCCTTCTCAGGGAAAAGAAGATCAAGATCTTCGAGGATCTTTCGCAGAAAGACAAGGATGCAAGATCTCTCCTGTGGCCGACGGTAGAGAAGGCGAGACGGGAAGGAAAGAGAGCTGGCTTTCACGGTCCATTTGCTGTGATTGAGGATAAAAGAGTGACCGCTAAAGATGTAGCCAACACTTAACATGTTGGCAATGCTTATTCAACTAGCAACTGTGTCCTCAAAGTGATTAGCTTGATAAGTGAAAGATTTTTTTTTTATATATATATATACTTTTACTTATGAGTTGTTTTTTATCTCTTTATTTATTTATTTTATAATTTATATATTTTTCTTTATTTATTTTTATACTTATATTTTTTTTTATTGTGAATTATTTACTTTACTTTGGGCTCTTAAATCTTTACTTGAAAGCTGAAGTTTAAGCGTAGTCTTTGTTATTCTCTGAACTTAAATCTGAACACCTTATTCCCGGTTGAGCTGTTGTTGTTGTTGCTCTTTTTGGAGGATAGTGATTGAACGAGTGTACTCTTTTGATTCACTCAAACTTTGTTCTTTTCTTTTCTATATTGTTCATGGTTCATGTCATTGTCTTTAATATCCTTTAATGCCAGGGGCCTCAGGGATAGTGTCAAACGAAAAGCTCTTTTTTTGTTTGCTAAAAAACACAAATCAGATTTCTGTTTTCTTCAGGAATCTCATTCGACTATTGATGATTACAAATGGTGGAAATCTCAGTGAGGTAACGATATTTGGAGTTCACATGGCAGCCGAACACTCATAAGTCATTTTCATTTATAATTTCACTTAACCAACAAACTGTAATTCTCTGAAATATATATGGGTACAATAATTCTTTGGATAATTAATTTTTTTTTTTACAAATTAGATGACAGCTTACATATTGGTCTAATGAATTTCCTAATGCATTTTTAATTCTAGGAGGAGACTTTAGTGTGTCATTTAATAATTCTTTGGACAGATATCCTCCAAAAAGGACCGCTTGTTCTAGACCTGCACTATTAGACCTAATAGACAAGTTTGAATTGGTGGACATTTGGAGAGAGATTCCTTAACAATTTAGAGTTTACTTGGGCCAATAAAAGTGGTTCAAGACAATCTCGTATTGATTATTGGCTCATATCAAAATGTATGTTAAATTTTGATCTGAATGTCGGCATACAATGTATCTCATTGACCGACCACAAAACTATCTTTATTAATACCCCTTTAATGGCAGATTATGTAACAGGCCAATGCAGAGCTTCTTTGTGGAAACTTAACAGTTCACTGTTAGAATTACCAGATGTAAAGGATCAAATTAAAGAATTAATTGCTAGCTATTGGAAAACAGCCACAATTAAAAAAAATTTGGTACCAATTAGGAGCTTTTTAAGTTTGAGACAGGTGCTTATTTAAGAAAAATTGGAACACTTTTAGCCAAAACAAGAAGGGTTCTTGAAGACAACCTAATCATGAAATTATCTCATAATTTTGATTGCATGTCTCTAGAGGAAAAATCTGAAATTGCACATTTGCAAATTAAATTGGATGAATTGTACTTATCAAAGGCTAGGGGTGCTTATATAAGATCCAGGAAAAAAATGTCTCGAAGAGGGAGAACTCAATTCCGCATATTTCTTTAAACTAGAAAAGCATAATTTTACCCTCTCAACAATTCAACAACTTTGTGTTGATGGCAAAATTGTTAAAGATCCAAAGGAAAAAGCAAACTACAGTGCCAATTTGTATAAGAATCTTTATAGTCCATGGTATTCAGAGCAGACAACTTCCTCATTTCTAGACTCGGTTAATTATGTTAAGGTTATATCTGAAAGTGATAGATTTTTTCTGTGATAGCATTGTTACTCTTGAGGAAGTACAAAGAGCAATTAAGAGTTTGAAAAACAATAAGTCCCCAGGGTGTGATGAACTTAGAGCTGAGCTGTACAAATTATTTGCTGATGAACTTACTCCCTTTATAACTCAGGTTTTTAGAGAAAGTATTGAAAAAGAGGCTTTACCTCTTACATTGATGCAAGGTATCATAACTTTAATTCCTAAACCTAAGAAAGATCTTACCAATTTAGACAACTGGCGACCCATCACACTCCTTAACAATGACTATAAAAAATATTTGCTAAAAGACTTAAAGATTGTTTGAATACTGTTATAGATGAGACTCGACATATAATTAATAATATTAGATTTGTTTTAGACTTATTGGATTATAGTGATTTGCTGGAACATAATAGTTTTATTCTTTTCCTGGATTTTTATAAAGCTTTTGATTCAGTTGAACATAAATGTATAGTTAAATCAGTGGAAAATTTTTGGTTTTGGTGAATATTTTTGTAAGGCGGTAAGAACTCTATATTCTCTATACTCTATAGCAGTCCTAACTGTCTGTTGTAGTCTTCTGATGTCTGTTTTGGTAGCTGAACCAAACCAAACAGTTATAGAAGAACATAGGACAGACTCAATGATGGCAGAGTAGAACTGTTTCAGCAGCTCCTGAGGCAGGTTGAACTTCCTTAGCTGGCGGAGGAAATACAGCCTCTGCTGGGCCTTTTTCACAATAGAGTCAGTGTGATTGTCCCACTTCAGGTCCTGAGAGATGGTGGTTCCCAGGAATCTGAATGACTCCACTGCAGTCACAGTGCTGTTCATGATGGTGAGTGGGGGGAGAGCAGGGGGGGTTTCTCCTGAAGTCCACTATCATCTCCACAGTTTTGAGCGTGTTCAGCTCCAGGTTGTTAAGACTGCACCAGACAGCCAGCTGCTCAACTTCCTGTCTGTAAGCAGACTCGTCACCGTCCTTGATGAGGCCTATGACTGTAGTGTCGTCCGGAAACTTCAGGAGCTTGACAGAGGGGTCCTTTGATGTGCAATCATTCGTGGAGAGGGAGAAGACCAGTGGGGAGAGAAAGCAATCCTGAGGGGCGCCAGTGCTGATGGTGAGAGTCCTGGATGTGAGTTTGCCCAGCCTCATTAGCTGCTGCCTGTCTGTCAGGAAGCTGGTGATCCACTGACAGATGGAGGAGGGCACAGAGAGCTGTCTCAGTTTGTCTGAGAGTAGGTCAGGTATGATGGTATTGAAGGCCGAGCTGAAGTCCACAAATAAGATCCTTGCATAATTCCCAGGTTTGTCTTGTTGCAGGATGTAATGCAGTCCCATATTGACAGCATCATCCACAGACCTGTTTGCTCTGTAGGGAAACTGAAGAGGATCCAGCAAGGGTCTAGTGATGTCCTTCAGGTAGGCCAGGACCAGTCTCTCAAGTGACTTCATGACCACAGACGTGAGTGCGACAGGTCTGTAGTCATTAAGTCCAGTGATTTTGGGCTTTTTGGGGATGGGAATGATGGTGGAGCGTTTGAAGCAGCAGGGAACTTCACACAGCTCCAGAGATCTGTTGAAGATCTGTGTAAAGATGAGGGTCAATTGGTCAGCACAGACTTTTAGACAGGCAAGTGAAATACCGTCTGGTCCTGAAGCTTTCCTAGATTTCTGTTTTCTGAAGACCCGGTTCACATCCTCTACACAGACTTTAAACGCAGGTAGAATGGTGGGGGAGGGAGTAAGGGGGGTTGCAGGGGGGGAAGGTGAATGTGTGCAGATCAGAGCGGGTGCTGGGTGTCAGTCTGGCCTTTTCAAATCTGCAGTAAAACACATTGAGATCGTCAGCCAGTTGTTGATTCTCCACAGACTGTGGGGGTGGTGTCTTGTACATGGTGATGTTCCTCAGACCAGTCCATACTGTCCAGCTCACTCTCTCTTTGTACTGTTGCCCTCTGACCGGCGCTACAGGTCACTGAGCACCAGAACAGCCAGACACAAGAACAGTTTTCCCCCCAGGCCGTATCCCATCTGAACAACACATAACATACCCTGGTACTGTACATCTGTAAATAACTCATCAAACCTTCATCTGTACATAGGACACATGCACAGTCACAGTTCTGTCTATGGTCATGTCTCTTTTCTGTATATTTTTATTCTTTATTACTATTGTTATTCTTAATTATTGTCTATTCTCTTCATTATTAGTGTTCTTTATCACCTTAATTATATGTTGTCTGTGCTATGTTTGTATTTCTGTACTGGAAGCTCCTAATACCAAGACAAACTCCTTGTGTGTGCAAACACACTTGGCAATAAAGCTCTTTCTGATAGATTAATAAAGCTCTTCTCCTAGATTTTACTTGTCACGTGGTATTAGGCAAGGGTGTCCATTATCCCCTTATTTATTTATACTAGTTTCCCAGATATTCTTATATCCCGCTTCTTATATTTCTAACAGTGGTCTTCATGGTATCTCTATTGCTGACAAACAGATACTCATCAGTCAGCTGGCTGATGATACCACTCTTTTTTTTTGCAAAATGCTAATCAAGTTCCTTTAGCATTAAAGTATATCCAGCAGTTCTCCAAAGCATCAGGCCTGTTCTTGAACCTCTCAAAGTGTGAACTGATGTCCATCAAAGAATGTGATTTGTCAGAAATTTGTAATATTCAAATCAAAGATCAAATATCTTATTTAGGTGTTATTATAACAAAAAATGAATTAGAAAGATTCTCCTTAAATTTTAATCCATTAATTGAGAGTGCTCAGAAAAAAACTGAATATGTGGCTCCAGCGTGATGATCTCTCATTGAAGGGAAGAATCTTACTAGCCAAAGCTGAAGGTTTGTCAAGGTTAACATATGCTGCTTTACTCACCTGATTCTATACTGCACATTGTTGTCAATAAACCATCTCTGTGTGCCGAGTATACTTTCGTAACACAAACAGTCTCTCATAACTAGCAATTTCTCCCTAGGTGCATGTCACCATAGGAGAAAAATACTGCAGAGATACACTGTCAGCGCCAATGAGGCATTACAAGTGTTGTGTGTAGGGATGCAGCAATGAACATAGGAGCTCCATAGACTCCCACCAGTGGTTAAGTTTCATTTTCGGAGGAAATGTACCAAAAGAAATTTGATAAAGTCATGCCAATCATTTTACACAGGATTGCCTCACAAACGAGGGTCATTTCAACGCTGGATTTTCGCAAAGTCAGATGCTGAAAGAGGGATCAATATCAATGATTCGTGCGCGAACATCAGATCCAGACAAAGTAAGCACTTCATATTTTGTTTTCAAATTGCCTTTCTGAAAGAGCTTCTTGGCACTCTGTAATGATAATGTTGCTAAAGCTATGCCTGTTTTCACTGATGCTGCCTTCACGTGCGATCGCAAATAGGAATGTGGTAGTTAAAAAATGTATATGAAAACAGAATATGAGTCAATCGCTTGAGAGTTTCAGACAGTTCCAATGTGTGAGATTGTTTGTTGTTGTCGGAGCGTTAGCTCTTAAAGCGCCGCCCTCTTCTGAAAATGGGGCCCGGGAGCACCAGCTCATTTGCATTTAAAGGGACAACCACAAAAACAGCGCATTTTGGCTCATACCCTAAAATTGGCTACTTAAACAAGGTATAAAAAAATTATCTGTGGGGTATTTTAAGCTAAAACTTCACATACACACTCTGGGGACATCAGAGATTTATTTTACATCTTGTAAAATGGGGCATAACAGGTCCCCTTTAACAAACAGTGAGTGCATTTTTCGTAATACTCACATAGGTTACAGCCAGTTGTATTGCCGCATATGACTGATAATGGGACATTCCAGCCAGCATCGGTGTTCTGGCCAGTGTGGGAGGAATTTCTTCCTTGCAGGGAATTCCAGGTTACACCTGAGCCCTTATTCACCATGGCCACAGTATAGACCTCTGTGCACATCAAAGAAAGGTCCATTTATACAAAGAACGTCTCTGTTACATATGTAACCCTCGTTCCTTGAAGTAGGGAACGGAGACGTCACGAAAACGAAATTGGGATCTCGCCAGAGAGACCTATCCACTTTCAAGTGTAACTAAATGAGCCAATGGACATTGGCATGTGGTAATTCGCATCCAGCTGCCGCTGATCACAGCGTGAGTTAATTAATTAAAAAGTAAATTAATCACTGCATTAATTCATGCTTTCGCTGAGGAGCCATGACGGTGACCCGGCCGCTCAGCGGTGGTACAGCAACTGTGGCGTCAGGACGTGACGTCTCCGTTCCCTCCTTCAGGGAATGATGATTACATGCGTAACTGAAACATTCCCTATCAGTTGGTCACTCTCAACATCACGTCGGAGATAGACCGACAAAATTGGGATCCCTACCAAAGCGCCACAGGAGCTGTCCCTTCCAGCACCCTGTGTAGGCCACCTAATCCTTCCTATAAGGCAGACAATAGGACTGGGCTCTACACAGAGAAGGTCAACTACTGCTGTTCCTTGAGCAACCCAAACAGTAGGACTTGAATAACACTGGGAAGCATGCCCTTCTGCTTGGAAGAGGCACACTGTGTTGTCACCTCCTCCCAGAGGGGGTTAAGTGACATTTACACATGTTGGGAGTTGGAACGCTTGCGGGTTCACCAGCTGGTCCCTGAAGGGAGTGGTAGGAACTTTGAGCACATAGCCGGGACAGGGTCTTAGTGTTGCACTGGAGTCAGCCAGCCCAAACTCAAGGCATTATTCGTCGACCGAAAATGCCTGCAGGTCCCCCACCCTCTTGATCGAGGCCAATGTGGTCAGGAGTAGGGTTTTCAAAGAGAGAAACTTCAACTCGACTGACTGCAATGGCTCAAAGGGGGCCGTTGGTGCCAAGAGCCATTTGTATGGCTCTTGGCACCAATGCCAAATCCCAAGAGAGTAGGGAGGGAGGCCTAGGAGGATTTAACCTCCTGGCTCCCCTAAGAAACCTGACGACCAGATCGTGCTTCCCCACCAATCTCCCCTCTATGGGGTCGTGGGGGCTGGAAATAGCAGCAATAGTAGCATTTCAAATCTTCCATTTATGTCTAAAATTTTAGAAAAAGTTGTGTCTGCTCAATTGTGCTCCTTCTTGCAAAAAAATTATATCTATGAAGAATTTCAGTCAGGTTTCAGGCCTCACTATAGTACAGAAACTGCACTTGTTAAAATTACAAATGACTTGCTTCTTGCGTCAGACCAAGGCTGAATCTCATTGCTAGTTTTACATGATCTTAGTGCTGCGTTCAACACTATAGATCATGACATACTTATAGATTACAAAACTATACAGGTATTCAAGGCCAGGCTTTAAGATGGTGTAGATCCTACCTGTCCGATCGCTACCACTTTATTTAAACGGGGAGTCATCTCAATTATCACCAGTAAAGTATGGAGTACCACAAGGATCTGTAACCCACCGCTTTTCTTGGGCACAATGAAGTAAGGGCTGTAAAACCCCGACCTCCTACCAGCTGGAGGGACCGGCTCTGTCGTATCCTTCATCAGCAGGACTGCGATTTCCGCACGCAAGACAGGGGCATCAACATCCTTGACTGAAGTGAACCCGATACCCCTGAACTTGGGGTGACGCCGGGTGAACTGAGTCGCGTGGCCGAGTCTGATGGTCCGCAGCAGCCACCGAGATGGACTGGGGAGCGCCAGGCTCCCAGACACCGTGCCAGCGGAACCAGCGGGGCCACCGACGTACCCACGGTGGGGCAGCCCAGCGCGACCCCCACCGAGAAACCACTCGACCAGCCTCGAAGGATCGGGACGCGGTGGAGGATTTCACACGAGCCCGACATTCTCTGCAGCCCGGGAAAGCATAGCTGTCATCTCTGGGTCTGGCTCGGACAACGCTACCACACTTGAAGGGGGCAAAGCAGCTGAGTCATCATCTCCGGAGAGAGAGAGAGAGAGAGCCCTCCGATGCAGCAATCAACATCTGGTCATCAGGGGGAGCAATGAAGGAAACAGGTGGTGTACCCCGTTCTGCAGAGGTCCCAGCCCGCTCCAACGGCACCCCGACCGGCTGTGGAGTGCTTGAGGGGTGAGGAACTCCTCTTGGGGAAGCCCTCAGCGTAATCCTCAAATCATCTCAATCAAAGACTACACAAGATGCAGCGCCGCCCCGGGTGCCTGGGACGAACGCCAGATCGCGGCAGACGGACTGCGCCATGTTTGACGTAGCGGAGTCTTTTGTGCAACTCTGAGATGGTCATGTCCCCACAAGGAGAACATGCACCATCCACAAAAGCTTGCTCAGCGCGCTTAACGCCCAGACACATGAGGCAGCGATCGTGACTGTCCTGAGGCGCCAGGAAACGACCACACCCAGAAATGCACAGGTGATAAGACATCTTTAAAAAGGTGCAATCACCCGTGTTGCTCTTTTAGAGAAATGCTGTTTTCACGAGTTCGGACTAACATATAATACGATTGAGCAATTAGTAAGCATATTTGGCGTGCTGTCCAGAGGGAGGGCTCCAAGCTCGGGATAGAGCCCGAACCCAGAGAACCCCCCCATCCCAAGAATAGGATGAAATTAAATTAATAGTGAGGAGTTGGGATGCTGGAAAACTGTCATAGAACAGAGGCGAGTTGGCTGTATATATACACCTGATGTGGTTGTTAAGGTGATTAGCTGATGAGCTCCACCTGGGCCAGACTGATTATCTATCGATTAATACGGTGCACCTGCTATCTCTTATACTCACGCTGTGATCAGAGTCAGCTGGAAGCGAATTACCGCATGCCAATGTCCATTGCCTTGTTTAGTTACACTTGAAGTGGATAGGTCTCTCTGGCGAGATCCCAATTTTGTCGGCCTATCTCCAACGTGACGTCGAGAGTGACCGACTGATAGGGAACAATAGCTATAAAGATAACTATAACAATAATCATATTTGTGTCAACACAAACAATAATGTTCTGTTTGTTATAAGCATGCTCTGCAGTTTTGTTGTTTCTTTCCACATCTTTCCATTGTGCCGTTATTGTTATGGTTGTGGTGGACAACCATTTTCAATTTGGAACTAATTTTAAAATGATATCATTATCATCCTTGGTGCGAATAGGTGTGCCTTAAAGGTATAGTTCACTCAAAAATAAAAATTCTGTTATCATTTACTTACTGTGACTTTCTTTCTTCTGTTGAGCACAAACGAAAATATTTTGAAGAATGTTGGTAACCAAACAGTTCCTAGTCCCCTCTGACTTCCATAGTATGGAAAAAAAATACTACGGAAGTCAATGGCTAGCATCCACTATTTGGTTACTAGCATTTTTCAGTATATCTTCTTTTGTGTTAAACAGAGAAAGAAACTCATGTAGGTTTGGAAGAAGTGGAAGTTGTGTAAACTGTATCCCTTAAAAGGGACAGTTCCCCCAAAAATGAAGAGTTTGTCGTCACTCTTTTGTACTAACCATCATGTCGTTCCATATCCTGTATGAGTTTGTTTTTTTAGATTTTTTCTTATGTAGAACACGAAGGATAATATTTCAGAATCAGAATCAGAATCAGAATGAGCTTTATTGGCCAAGTATGTTTACACATACAAGGAATTTGTTGTAGTGACAGAAGCTCCACAGTGCAACAGAAGGACAGTAACAGGACAGGACACAGGTAATGAAACAAAATAACAGGAAATAGCCAATGACCAATGTACAAAGCAGCAAAAAAAATAAAAATAAAAATACACAATATATAATATATAATATAGGCGACTATGTATGTACAGGTCAAGTATGTGCAAATTAGAAATGAGAAAATAAAATAAGTGAGTGTGGTGAATGGATAATGTATTAGTTGTGTGTTCTACGTTTATTTATTGAGTGTTCATGAGATGTATTGACTGAGGGAAGAAACTGTTCCTGTGTCTGGTCGTTCTGGTGCTCAGAGCTCTGTAGCGTCGACCAGATGGTAAAAGTTCAAAGAGGTTGTGTGCTGGATGTGAGGGGTCCAGAGTGATTTTACCAGCCTTTTTGCTCACTCTGGATAAGTACAGTTCTTGGAGAGTGGGGAGGGTTGTACCAATGATTCGCTCAGCAGTCCGGACTACCCTCCGTAGTCTTCTGAGGTCAGATTTGGTAGCTGAGCTGAACCAGACAGTTATTGAGGTGCAGAGGATGGATTCAATGATGGCAGAGTAGAACTGTTTCAGTAAGTCCTGTGGCAGGTTGAACTTCCTCAGCTGGCGAAGAAAGTACAACCTCTGCTGGGCCTTCCTGACAATGGAGTCAATGTGAATATCCCACTTCAGGTCCTGAGAGATGGTGGTGCCCAGGAATCTGAATGACTCCACTGCAGTCACGGTGCTGTTCATGATGGTGAGTGGGGGGAGAGCAGGGGGGTTTCTCCTGAAGTCCACGATCATCTCCACCGTTTTGAGCGTGTTAAGCTCCAGGTTGTTGAGACTGCACCAGACAGCCAGCTCCTTAACCTCCTGTCTGTAAGCAGACTCGTCACCGTCCTGGATGAGGCCGATCAGTGTGGTGTCGTCTGCGAACTTCAGGAGCTTGACAGAGGGGTCTTTAGATGTGCAGTCGTTGGTGTAGAGGGAGAAGAGCAGTGGGGAGAGTACGCAGCCCTGAGGAGCTCCAGTGCTGATGGTTCGAGTGCTGGATGTGAATTTGCCAAGCTTTACTAACTGCTGTCTGTCTGTCAGGAAGCTGTTGATCCACTGGCTGACGGAGGTGGGGATGGAGAGCTGAGTTAGTTTATTTTGAAGGGTTTCCGGGATAATGGTATTAAAAGCAGAGCTGAAGTCCACAAACAGGATCCTCACATAAGTCCCTGGTCTGTCCAGATGCTGCAGGATGAAGTGCAGTCCCATGTTGACTGCATCATCCACAGACCTGTTTGCTCTGTAGGCAAACTGCAGGGGGTCCAGTAAGGGTCCAGTGATGTCCTTCAGATGAGCCAGAACCAGTCTTTCGAATGATTTCATGGCTACAGACGTTAGTGCCACAGGTCTGTAGTCATTAAGTAATTTTGTGTTTCTTTGGGACGGGGATGATGGTGGAGCGTTTGAAGCATGAGGGGACTTCACACAGCTCCAGTGATCTATTGAAGATCTGTGTGAAGATGGGGGCCAGCTGCTCAGCACAGATTTTTAGGCAGGCTGGTGACACACCATCTGGACCAGGTGCTTTCCTTCTTTTGTTCTTCCTGAAGACCTGGCACACATCGTCTTCGCTGATTTGAATTGTAGGTGTGGGGGAGAGAGGGGTTGCTGGAGGTGTGAATGGTTGTGTGGAGGGGTGTTCTGGGCGGGTGTGGGGTGATCGTTCAAAACGACAAAAGAACTCGTTTAAGTCGTCTGCCAGGTGTTGATTCTCCAGAGTGCTGGGGGGTGGTGTTTTGTAGCTGGTGATGTCCTTTAATCCTAGCCACACTGAAGCCGGATCGCTGGAAGAGAATTTGTTCCTGAGCTTGTCAGAATAATTCCTCTTTGCCACTCTGATCTCCTTTTCCAGTGTGTATTTGGCCTGTTTGTACAAGACTTTATCCCCCTTTCTGTGAGCATCTTCTTTGGACTGACGGAGCTGTCTGAGTTTGGCAGTGAACCATGGTTTGTCATTGTTGTAGAATAGATGAGTCCTGGTAGGAATGCACATGTCCTCACAGAAACTGATATAAGATGTTACAGTCTCTGTGAGCTCGTCCAGGTCATTTGCCGCAGCTTCAAAAACAGTCCAATCAGTCAGGTCGAAACAGGCTTGTAAATCCCGCTCTGTTTCGTTAGTCCATCTTTTAACAGATCTTAATACAGGCTTTGCAGACTTAAGTTTCTGCCTGTAGGATGGAATAAGATGAACCAAACAGTGATCAGAGAGTCCTAAAGCTGCTTGTGGAACCGAGTGATATGCGTCCTTTATTGTTGTGTAACAGTGATCCAATATATTACTGTCTCTGGTGGGACATGTAACATGCTGTCTGTATTTTGGCAGTTCACGGGAGAGATTTGCTTTATTAAAGTCCCCGAGAATGATTAAAACAGAGTCCGGGTGTTGTTGTTCACTCTCTGTGATCAGATCAGCGAGTTTCTGTAGAGCTGTGCTCACGTGCGCTTGCGGTTGAATGTAAACACTCACGAGAATGAACGAGCAGAACTCCCGCGGCGAATAGAACGGCTTGCAGTTAATGAAGAGCGTTTCTAGATCTGAACAGCACATCTTCTTTAACACAGTTACATCTGTACACCACCTCTCATTGATGTAAAAGCATGTCCCGCCGCCGTGCGATTTCCCCGTTGATTCTGTGTCCCGATCTGCTCTTATCAGCTGGCAATTAGGCAGATGGATCGCGCTGTCCGGTATGTCGCCATTCAACCAGGTTTCCGTGAAACATAGAGCAGCAGAGTTAGAAAAGTCCTTGTTTGTCCGGGAGAGCAGGAGGAGTTCGTCCGTTTTGTTGGGTAGAGAGCGGAGATTCGCCAGATGGATGCTAGGCAACGCCGTTCTAAATCCGCGCTGACGAAGTTTCACGAGCGCGCCGGCTCGCTTTCCCCGTCTGCGCCTCCTGTAGCATTTGACCAGAGTTATGGCTCCGCCAACTACAATGTCCAGCAAAACGTCCGAAAAATCAAAAACCGGTAGAAGATTTTGTGGTGTGTTCTGCCGAATGTTCAGCAGATCATCCCTGGTAAAGCTGATCTTATTTGAAAAACAAAAAACAGGAAAAACAAACAAAAACAATACAAACACTGAGGAGCAACGCACAATAGCTGCCATCAGCGGCGCCATTTTGTATTTTTGAAGAATGCTGGTAATCAAACAGTTGATGGTCCCCATTGACTTCCATAGTATTTCTTTCCATACTATGGAAGTCATTGGGAACTTCAATATTTTGAAGAATTCTGAAAAAACACTTTTATGTTATGTCTTAAGTGAACGTTAATGGTTTGAAAAGTAATCGAATATATTAGATCTCTGCATTCTGACAGCATCCTACTGAATATTCATGCACACTTCCGGCTTTGCTACTTGTAATGCCTGATCAGGATACACACACATCTAGGTTCAACACATTCCTGATGCAAGGATGGATCAAAGCTCGCATTCCAGCTCAGGAAATTCACGTTTTGTCATTTCGAAAGAAAACAGAACTCCCCTTCCCGGAGCCTAAACTTTACGGGCGCCATACTCCCTTGACATTAAGTCGCCGTAAATCCAAGGACGATATCGCAAAGGATGACGTGTTTACGGTCGACTCGAAAATAAAGACAATTTCCAGACTTTCCAAACCAAAGACATTTACGACCCTGCATATCAGCACATTCCAGGAAAACGCGCCGTTTCTGTGGTGCTAGCTAACAAAGGGAACCACACCTTTGAATTAGAAATGAGTCTTAAAAGGGGGAACAAAAGTTATATTCGTTTCTGCTACGGAAACAAATTATACTCAAACAAAAACACTATATACCATATTAACAACCTATATATATATATATTAAAGGATGTTTTTGGTTTGTGACATTTATAAGCTGGTTGTGTGAACTTATGTAATCTTTTTCATGTAATCGTTTTTATATACCTGATCACTAGTTGTTCATTTCCACATGATTAATATGTGTATTTAGAATTTAAGATGGTTTAATCAATGTATTTTAACCCAGTAATATCCTCTGTGGTCACGTGCATATCAAAATATAAGTGTTTGGTTTCTTTAGAAAGCTAACCTTATGAAGAATATTATGGTTGAATGAAAATGATCCGCTTTATCAACCCGTGGCTACAATAACGGATAGAAACTTGCTTGCAATAATTTGTTTTATGTGATGAATAACTGACCAGATAATGTATGCAAAACACGCAGCCGCGCAGGGCGGGGCTCTGCCCACAAAGACTCTTTCGATTGGACTACGCGCCAAAAAGGGCGGACCTAAATCAGCTCGCTTAAAACGGATGCACGCCCATGAAGTTCGCGCGTGTTGGAGTTTTGAAAACAACAGGAGGACACGCACGCCAGCGAGTCTCTCGTTCTGCTCACGCTGCAAAGCGCTTCTCGCCTCTTAACATCACGGCTGAGTACTGCAAACGACCGAAGAACTTTAACAGTAAACTTCTAAAAAAAGGTTCACCACGTCAGAAAGAGACAACCAACCACTGAAGAGTGCGCTAGTCACACGACCTCCCAAGCAGCCAGTCCGCACGCGATCCGTCTCAAGCTGAACAAAAGGGACGGACTTCACCTTTGGAGAAAGCCTGAACTCTTCCCGAACGCCAAAGACAAAAGTAAGGCAAAATCTCTTTACTGACTGAAACCGGGATTCCTCTCTGTTGCTGTTTAAATATAGCATGGTTCTGTCCATAAGTTCCCTCAGGTTGAAAAACGAGCATTAAGTTAGAACCTAAGACTCTCTTAAGATCCGAACAATTCATTGCAACGTATGTGTGTTTATGTCTGTTTGTGTTGTCTAGTCAGTTAATGTTGTGTTAGAATAGTGAATAAAACTTTGACCTTATTAAGAAATCTTTTGTCTGTGTTATGTGATTTAACATGTCGTAACTATTTGCCAAAAGATTGCGTTACCTACGGCTCATAAACCTGAGAGCTAACGTTAGCTTAAAACTGAGTTAACTAGTTGTTTATTTTTATCGTTGGCCGCGAGTGAAATAAACAAAATTGTTAAAAGATAACTTGCTGTTATTAATGCTTGCTGGACAAGTCGTTAACAAGGCATAAGTTGTACATTCTGATTAATAACAATTAATCATATGAAGATCAACTCTTAAGAGTGATTCCCTAAAAGCTAAATAATAAAATAAATATATATAGGTAGGATTCATTTTCTACATATTAATGGTGGAGATAGAAGCTGGCATTAGTTTGATTTGAAAAATTCATAACATATTAAAAAAGTTGTGTGTTTCTATTTTTAACCGGAAAGAAATAGAGACACAGAGAGTCAAAGTTGGTTTCACTATTCTGTACATGCAAGTTACTTGTGGCAATGTGTTTGTGGAATGAAAGTGCAATGTGTATTTGTGTTGTTTAAAGATATAGCTTAAAACTGCAGTAAGATTAAAAGATGTCCGTGAGACATGTAAGTCGCTCATAGCGCAGAAAAAGAAAGGAGAGAATCTAAGCGTGTTCCTTTGTTCTCCCTCATAAGGCCTTGTTCATAGAGTGATAGTCAAAGTGCGTTTCCCACTTTCTAGACACTTATGAAAACTAAATCTCCCTTGGCATTAAACATTAACGTAGCTACTTAATATTTTCTGCCACTTGTAAATTCACTAAGGAAGTGAAGTCAGCGCGCGCCACTCAGAAGGAGGGGCCAGATCGCGTCTGTGAGGGAGTATTTTATTGGATCTGATTTTGATAGTGTGATAAAATAATCCACTGTGTTTTTCCTGTGAAGTCACGTGAAGTGACACAGAGAATCGGCCCGCCGTGGTCAAACTATTAGATTGATAATTAATCTGTGGGTTAATTTGATTCGGTCTAAATAAGTTGAGATTGCAGTGCTAGAAAGAAACTAATCTAAAACAGTGCTGTGTGGCTGTTGAAACCTGAACACAGCCTAGGCGTGTCATGGTAACGGCCTGAACCGGAGGTGTCAGAAGACTTGCCCGGAAATGTTCTAGTGCGCACGCGCAGCCGCGAGCGCCATTTTGAAGCTATTGTAAACAAATAGCATAGCATTTGAAGCTAGTAGGTAGCATTAAAGCTTAGCCGAGCTGGTAGCATTGAAGGCTAGCGATTAGCACCTAGCATTTTGTGGGTTTGAATGCAGTGTGCTATGCAGTGTGTGTGTGTAAACGGTTAACTCTTTCACTGCTGAACTCTAACTTACGTCACGTGTTCACTTTGAATGTTCACGTCATTCCTCTCTCTCTTGTGCATCATTCATGCTATCTCTCCTCCCTTTTGAAAAGATTTTAACAAATACAGATGTCGATAAACTATTGTTAATTCTATAGGAATAGTTATATTCCAAAGCAGTTACTTCTATAGGAATAGAGGCATTTGGTTAGGATTGTTCCTCCCTTTGAGTTAGACACAGTTAATATCAGACCTTAACTTCATTCACCTTGATAAAAGGATAATTAATTCAATTGTAAGTGCGCTCATGATTTTAGGATATCAGTGGGTGAATCGCTATGAAATATTTGAAACTGATAATTTGATTTCATCCCAGATTTGAAATTAAACTCATTTGAAAATAATTTCAGCTCCGGATTCCATATAGACTGATTGAGATAATTATGTGTGCTCTGATAATTTAACAAATAACATTAAGATCGTAGTTATTAACTATCAATGTGTTTGATTTTCAGGCCCTGAAAATTTTAAAATTTCCTTTTATAAATTGAGATTAATTTGTTCTGAAGGTTCTGATAGCACAAGGAATTAGTAACCTGTCAGATTTAGGGATGTGGAAGTTGTAAATTAATTTCATAATTAATTACGAATTTGAAAATTCTAATTTAATTTAATAATTGATTACAGTTCCTGTTTCATATTGGTTTCAGTTGCAAATGTGCTTGTAATTTTAATGACAAGCCTCATTAAGATCTTGATACTTAACTGCAACTAGGAAGACTATTATAATATTTTAATATTATAATCAAATATATATCCCTCTGAAAAATTAATCTGAATCGATCCTATCAATTTTAATGATGACATCATGAAAAATTTAATTAGGAATCCCTATTTATAATTTGAAATTCTAAATTCAAATGGCAATTAAGTTTGTTCTGTCTACCTTATTCTCAATCCTTTAGTTACTTAATTAACACGGGAGTTAATTTAAATATACTTTTGCTTAGATCAAATAAGAACTTAGACTTCTAATTAGCCAAACCCTTAGGTGTATCGACTCAACAGCACCACCGTGTGGCCATACTTGTTATTAATCTTGATATTGGGAGTAAATTCTAAAGCTCATTTTTCTCTTTTCTCTCTGTCACTATCTTCTGATTTGACTACTGCTACTAGTTGCTGGGATTTTGCCTGAGGGAAATCATAGACAGAACTATAAAGCTATCAAGCAGGTATTTGGAAACTTGAGAACGGCATTTCAAATTGTTTTCATTTTTACCTTCCTCTTTGTGAAATCCTACCCCACTAGGCTGAAGCAGGTCAACGAAAAGGTAGGCGTCAGCGAGATTTCCAACACACACGAGGAACACGCTAACAGGCGTTGCGGTGTCAATCTTGCCATTACGGGACCAGGGCTGTAATTATTATTATTTTTCCTTCACCCCGGAGAAAAATATTAGCAATCACAGACTTACCAAAAAAAAAAACATTTTCCTTTCACGATCCGCTGACTAAGAAGCAACCTTCTGATATCAGACTTGACTTAAAAAAAAAAAAAAAAAAAAGGGAAATCTAATATCAGAAAGATATATTTTGTTTGAGTCCCTCTCCCTCATTTTGGCTTAGCTTAACCTTCGCCCTTGAAAAAAAAAAAAAGAGAGAAGGGCCTTCTTTTACAGAAAACGGTGAAGCATCCGATTATCACCCTGTTCCTTGCTCCTTTTGGGATTCTTCATTTTCTTTATCTGTTCTCTAGCTGTTCTCCCTGTGTGTGTGTGTGTGTGTTCAATTTCTCCCACAGAGGCAACGATTTAGAAGCACATACACCCCCCCCAGAGGATCACAGTCACAGAGAACCACACTAGCACACACTCAACACTAGTACACACTCAACACTAGTATACACTCAACAGTGCATATCTACACTCCTTTGTTTGTGATTTGTTTTGTTTGGTTTCTTTTGTTTTGGTTTGTTTTGTTTTTCTCTTCAAGGTCTGTGTCAGTGCGGTTGGAAAACTTCCCTCACCCGTCAGAACATGTCTCGCGCAACGGAACATGTCGGTCACTGGGAGGATCTGGAAACATGGCTAAGTGCTGCAACCGACAGCCTCCTGCCTAAAGCCGCTGAAACACTGAAACACCAGACACAAGACCAGCTAGATGAAAACATCACAAGTCTCATGGCACAAGACCCAAGTCAAAGCTACAGTCACAAAGAATTAGCCAAGATTACCGGCTCCTTAAGTCACACACTCATCGCGACCCTCAAGTTGAGCGACAAGAACGCTGCACAGCTCCAGCAGGAGTTGACACGCGCACAACGGCGCATCGAGCAGCTACAACTGGAAGCTCAGGAACGACGGGAAAAACCCGATGAGGTGAACCAAGGCGCTGAGGAGGAAATCAAAAGGCTAAAAGAAACCCTAGCAGCTACTAACAAAGAAATGCAACAAGTCAAGGCAGACTACGCTGATCGGTCCGAAAAGCTACAGTACGCGGAACAGCTGCTGGCGAAAGCAAAGGCCGACTTCAGGGACATGAACGGCAGAATCAAAGCCCTTGAAGCTCACCTGGATGAGTCAAGAAACGAGGTTAGCCGTCTAACATATCAGCTAGACTATGTCAAAGAAGAAGCTGATAGTTTCCAAGAGGAACTCAAGCATGCTTATGAACTGCGCCGTGAGCCATCAAGGACACGAGACGCACCGACCTCACCCCTGCCAAGCAGGACTGGGTCACCTGTTCCTGGACTGACACGTGAGAAAAGGATGGAGGGCGTGGAACGGAAACCTTCACCACCCGCCTCTAGAGAACTTTACCTCACTCTACCTCAGCCAAAGGAATCTGCGGCAGCCAGCCACAGATCATCGCACGGCTTGGACCTAAAGGACCTCGACAAGCTCGCCAGGAACATTGGCAAATTCACTCCAAGTGTGCCAAACAGCCAAAATGTCCAAGCGTATCTCCAAGACATCGATTTCCATCTGGAAATGCGACCTAACGTTACGGACAAAGATAGACTCTATTTGCTCCGAACCACATCCAGCTCTGAAGTTCGCAGCTTCCTGGACAGGCAGCCTGCTTACACAAAGACGGATTACCAACTGCTCCGAGAAGCCCTCATTAAAGAGTTCTCCGACCCTGAGTCCGATCAAGGCCTAGTGGCTGCCCTGGAGACAAGACAAGGACGTCACGAACCTCCCCAAGCCTACTACAGCCGACTCAGACGAGCATACTTTGGAACTCGTAACGAACCTGACATGGAAGATGAACTAAACTTCAAAACTCTCTTCCTAAGGAACCTTCACCCCGGCGTAAGCCACCATCTTGGCGTTCTCGCATGTCCACGAACAATGACTGCTCAACAGTTGCGAGACTTGGCGCAGAAAGCCTACGGCAAACAGAAAATGGCCTCGGAAAAGAGCGGCAAAAGCCCAGCAGTTCTTGACTTCAACACTAACAGTCAAGGCCTGGCTCTAGAGGGCGCCCAACGCCAAGACAGTGCCAAGCCGCCACCCAGAGAGTGGAATGCACCCTCGTCCAACAAAGAACGAGACTCCCACGCCAGTACCAGATCTAAACAGAGATATGAACGCTGGGATGGACCGCGTGGACGTCAACGCTCACCTGGACGGCATTGGGAAAAGACATGGGACCAGCCAAGGCCTCATGAGAGTCAATGGGAAAGATCGCGGAACCAGCCAAGCTCGTTTGGAAACTCAAGAGGAAAAAACTCATGGGAATCCAACGGAAACGCCAAGGGAAAACGACAAAGTCACCCTGGAGCGACTAGCCCAAGGAATCGACGAAAGAATTCACAACGATTCCAAGCTGACCGAGCTCAAACTGAATCCACGCAAGAACAAAAGTCACCACCGTGTTTCGACTCACAAAAACTGATGGAAATGATGATGAAAGAATTCTTCCAACGGAAGGAGGAAGATCGGAGATGGGAAAAGAAAGAGAAACCAGATTCAGCCTGACTAGCGGCCGGACGAGAAGGCAGCGACCAGCTGGCCCAACCAGCCATGGAGAACAGCACTCCTTCATCTCACTCTCAGAAAACTGCAATCACAGTAACTTCAGATGGACACAAAACCCCATCTGAAAACCCAGCAACAGAGTTAGACATTAACTCAACACTCAAACCTCTAGATCACAGCAGCGTCCAGCAAACACCTGCTGATGAAACCACTCAAGTTCCTGAAAGTGCTGTCTTGGTCGTCTGCCACTCCTCCGAAGAACACCACATCAGCCCTGATATCCTAACCGTTTCCTCCCAAAATCCAGTCCCTCAACTCCTAGGCGATCTCATTGAGAAAGGTATAGCGAAAAAGTTTTACCTCTCCATCATCATTGAACGACACATCAGAGTCGAAGCCCTTCTTGATACGGGAGCCGACATCACTCTAATGTCCACCGAGCTCCTCGAAAAGGTCCAAGAAAGAACAAAGGGGACTAACAGAACTCTCAGACTCCACAGATGTGAGCTGGACCTCCAAGCATATTCCCACACGGGCCTCCAACTGAAACATGTGGCCCCAATCCACCTAACGGTTGGATCAATGGATCTCGTCCATCCAGTATACGTCTCACCACTCAAGACGTATCCACTTCTCATTGGGAAAGATCTGCTTAATCGCTTCGAACCGCTGATAGACTTCAAGCACCTAAAGATGTGGACACAAGTCCGCGAGCCTCTGCCCTGCCAGTCATTAGACTCCAACGAGTCGCGGTGTCAAGTCACAGACACCACCCTCAATCCAGCGACTGATAATGCAGTAGCAAAGCCTATACCTGGATCAAGCACAAGCAACAAAGACCAGGACCCACTCCTATGCTCACTGCAAGAGCCTGAATCAAACACAGGCCCCCATCGAGTCATGACTGCAGTAGACGTTCAAGGCACATCAGTGTCCGACGCAGCACTAGCCCTGTGGGCAGAGAACTCAGCCATCAGCCTGAAGCTATTCAGCACAGTGAAGCAAAGACATCAGAGCCTACCACATGTCGCTAAGCACAGCCGCTTCCCTCTCAGTCCCTGGGCAACAACCATGGCCACCTCCAAGATCATCTGCGCTCTGGACATACGATGGAACAACAGACAGCTGAGTCACTACTTCCTCGTCATTCCAGATCTACCGCACGACATCTATATTGGAGCGGATATCATGGTCCGGCTCAATGCTTACATTGACACTGTGAACGACGTCATATGGGCTCCTCTGTCACACCAACTGACAACTGCAGTCAACCTCAAGAACCTCCAATCTGGTCAAACCATGCCCGATGCATGCGCTATGATCACGGAGCAAGAAGCCATAATACCTGCCTACAGCAAGAGTGTCAGCGTCCGCCTCAACATGCGACCTGGCCAAACTCTCAACAGTAAGCTAAGCTTCTTCCAACCTTCCAGGACCTGCCTGAAACTAGGACTGACCCTGGAAGCCACACCTCTCATCGAAGTGTCATCTCGTGCTGTGTATGTGTTATTCAACAACTGTACGGCCCAAGACATCCACGTTCCCAAAGCCAATCACCTGGGATGGCTCATCAGCCAGACATTCCATGACTTTGAACTGATGGTACCTGTCATAGGCCCTATACCAGCACATCTAATGCCAGACGAACATGAATACGACGACACCGTAATGTTCACAAAACCTCATGGAATCATTGCCATCACTTCCATTCTGCCGGTGTCCAGAGAAAGCGTCTGTCGATCAGAACTAACAGATGACACTCATCTCGCTGTCTATGCTGTCTCAACACAGCCTGCGATGGAATCACCTCCACAGGTGAACACCGGGGTCCAACGCCCCTCACATGACTTAACTGCGGAAGAACCCTACACCGGGTTCAACGCACAAATTCAGCAGATCCTGAGTGAGGCGGATGCTCTTCACAACGAAGTGGATCGCCAAGGACTCAAAGACATTCTGCACAAATACCGAGACTCTTTCGCAAAGGATTCTCTGGATTGTGGACTGACCAACATCCACACGGTGCGCATCCCGACAAACCCGAATGCGCCACCCACATTTGTGCGACAATACAAGATTCCAATAGCGTCATATGAGCCAGTGCAAGAAATTGTTGACTCCATGCTGGAAAAGGGGGTCATCCGGCCCTGCAACAGCACATACTCTGCCCCGATATGGCCAGTCCTAAAACCTAACGGCAAATGGCGGCCCACCATCGACTATCGCAAGTTGAATCAACAAGTACCACTGTCACGATGGCCTATGACCCAGTTGGATCAAGAAATCCCAAAGATCAAAGGCTCGACGATCCTGTCAACACTGGACGTCGCCTCCGGGTTCTGGACGATCCCTGTCCACCCCGATGACCAACACAAGTTAGCATTCACCTTTGGCAATCGACAGTACACCTTCACACGGTGCCCCTTCGGCTATGCCAACTCACCAGCTGAATTCAACATCTTTCTAAACAAAGCATGCCCTGACGCCAGAGCTAGAGGCAACCTTGTCTATGTCGATGATATTTTGATGAAAAGTTCAAATATTCAAGATCACCTCAAGGAAATTGATCACGTCCTAAACCAGCTGACAACGGCAGGAGCCAAAATCGCTCTTCACAAAGGACAGTGGTGCAAAACCAAGGTGAACTATGTCGGACTGCTTGTCGGAAGAAACGGCATCGAGCCACAGTCTAACCGCACTCAAGCCATCCAAAGCATAAAAGCGCCGACTAACATCTCTGAACTGCGGAGCTTTCTGGGAGTGTGCAATTACTCGCGACAGTTCATCGAAGACTACGCTGACATTGCCCGACCACTAACCTCCCTCCTGAAAAAGGATGAAACCTTCGTCTGGACGGAAGCCCAGGACACCGCGATGAGCCAGCTCAAACAGCGCCTGTGCTCTGCCCCGTGTCTAGCTTATCCAGACCCCGGAAAAGAATTTTACTTGGATGCTGGATTCTCCAATCATTGCCTCAGCGCAGGCCTATACCAGCTCCATGACAAAGACAAGCGAGTGGTCGCTTATGCCAGCAAAACGCTGCTTTCCCCAGAATGCAAGTACTCAGACTGCGAAAAAGCTTTACTTTGCACTGTGTGGGCTATCCAGCGTTTCTCGAATTACATTGGTGCACAGAAAGTCATCATCGAGACTTGTCACCAACCTGTCACCTTCCTCAACAGTCAACGCATCAGAGATGGCGTGGTGACCAACGCACGCATAGCTACCTGGCTAATGACACTCCAAGGACGGGATGTGGAGGCACGATACGCCCAAAACTACAAATCATCATTGGGCAACGGGCTAGCAGCCTGCCAGAACTGTTCAATGGACACGCTGCACACACCAGCGGAACCCAAAGAACCACCACAACCTCAAATGACGAATCACAGGTACTTCGAGGAGAATGTGTGTGAAGGAATGCCCACAGCATATGTCGATGGCTGCTCCTACAACCACAAGGGCAACTTACAAGCTGGAGCGGGAGTGGTCTGGCTCAACAACGACCCGTGCCCACCGCAACAATTCAACTTAGGCCCTCACTCATCACAATATGCTGAAATAGCAGCCATCCTCATTACACTGCAAATGGCCGCATCCCACAACATCAAAGAATTCCTCATCTGTACCGATTCAAACTACGCCCGTCTCAGCTTCACCTGCCATTTAGCTGGATGGAAACAGAATGGATTCAAGACAGCTAACAACAAATCTGTCAAGCACCAGGAACTCTTCCAAGCAAGCGATGCCATTGTCACTGAACACGACATTATCGTTTATTGGAAAAAGGTTCGAGGTCATTCACGTCAACCAGGACAAGACAAAGACTTCAATGACCAAGCCGATGCCCTCGCCAAAGCAGGAGCATTACATGGAAAGTCCTGGACATTTCAATCCCACCCACCCAACCCAACGGTGGCAGCCATAACCCGCCGCCAGCACGCCACTGGCGTTCGTACCCCCGCCTCCTCCCTCGTTACCCTATCACCTCAGTTCGCTACTGACGATCTGCTCACCCTCCAAACAGCGGATCCAACTCTGCGAACCATTGCGGCTCACATAGCCGATCCATTATCTCATCCTATTTCCACTTCCGACCTAACTGCTTCCTCTGAGCTCCGCACGCTCCACTCAATCAAGCACATGCTGCATCTGAGAGACGGTGTTCTCACATATGTCCCTGAGCCTCTCACTGCGCCAAAGCTCGTAGTGCCTCACGGCCAAAGGGGGATTTTGCTGACACACGCACACGATGCACCATGCGCTGGACACCACGGTGCCAAGGCCACATACGAAACCCTCAAGCAAGTAGCATACTGGCCCGGCATGCAGCAGGACGTAGCGGAATACGTAAAAGGATGCCTGGTGTGTTGCCAGTTCCAACCGGCAAACCCAAACCACCGAGCCCCACTGCAAAGAAAGGGAATGACCTTCCCATGGTCGGACCTCCAAATAGACTGGGTAGGACCCCTGCCACGGTCAACACGGGGTAACAAATACTTCCTCACCGTGGTCTGCGAATTCACAAAGTGGATAGAATGTCTCCCAGCTCCCAACGATACAGCAGAAACAACAGCCTGCCTGTTAATGAACCACATCTTCTCAAGATTTGGACTGCCTTTAAGGGTCAACTCTGACCGTGGAACCCACTTCACCGCTGCAATCATGCAGGAAGTGTGGAAACTCCTGGGCATACAGGCCAAGCTCCACATAAATTTCCAACCAATGTCCTCAGGGCAAGTCGAACGTGGTAACCGAACAGTGGTCAGCATGTTAAAGAAGTATGTGTCCGCTAATCAAAAGGATTGGGATATCAAACTTCCACTGGTATTGATGGCCGCTCGAGCCACCCCTCACCGGTCCACCGGAGTACCCCCGTTCACATTGATGACAGGGAGAAACATGACGCTACCACTGCATCTGCTGTACCAACCCGGTGACCTGAACCTTGTCACTGCCTACACCACTCACCAGTACCTGGAAGAGTTGCATCAACACCTGAGAGCGACTTTCGCCTTCGCGCAACAGCAACTGCAGCGAAGCGCAGAAGGTCGTAAAGCCTACTACGACCAAAAGGCCTCTCACCATGAGCTCAGTGTCGGAGACAAAGTGTGGTACTACCGCTTTGCCCAACCAAAGCAGAACACTTCCCATCGCCTGGCAAAGAAGTTCTTACCTCGCTGGACGGGACTCCATGAGATAGTAGACAAGCTCTCACCTGTCGCCTACCGAATCAAAATCAGCCAAGGGCGCAGCGAGCCAATACTTCGATGGGTCCATCGAAACCAGATAAAGAGGCACCAGAGCTCCAGCCGACTGGCAAAGGGGGAAGATCAAGCCCACTGACACAGACCGACACCCATACGCTCTACATCACACTAACATAATTTCTGTTGCCTAGGAAACATATAGCGACCTCGCTTAAACATAACACATACACTCTCTCCTCAGCTGCACTACTAGGGCCAACCTCTAGTAGAGAGGAGTTACTCTACACATGTGACACTCGTTTGCGGCCTCACCTCATTCGGTGTCCTTGTGTCTCTTTGTGTATCTTTTTGTTTGTCGTGTCTCTTTTATGTTTTTCCCATTTTCCTTTTCTCAATCCAATCTCTCTTCTCCTCTAGTCCCCTCATCAGGAAACTCCCTGTACAAATTCCTTAAATCCAGGTCCCGAAATTGAGATTGACTCCCTTTAATAAGTCGTTGTAACTCGTTGCGAGAACCGTGGTCAACCGATCCAGGTGACCGGGCCATTCTCCTCAGTTTAACCATTATCGACGCTAATAACATTTACCGGCTCAAAGAGGTAGTGAATGTGGGATTTTGGCAAGGGAACACCTATGTCAAAATCCACGCTCCTGAAGTCGTTGCGTATCACGATAACAACGAACAGTTGTATCTGGCCCCAAACCTAAAGATGTGTACGCTCACGAAGGACATTCACTTCCTTTGCCCGAGTAAGCCTTTTATCCGCGATAATACTGAGGGCATCTGCGGCCTAGAATCCATAAGGCCCGACACTAGCTGCCCCGCCGAAGCGACACCACGTTCTCAAGTTGAGGTAACGCAAGCCGAAATTATCGGAAACCGATGGCTGGTCAACACCCCAGCGCGAACGGCTACCCTCACATACGATCAACACGACACCGCCACACGCATTATCCTACCTAACCAAACTCTATGGATCACGGTCCCTAAGGGCTCGATCCTCCATATTGACGATTTGGCGTTGTACCACCTTACCGACGACGAGTATCAGGCTGAAATCGAAATCTCACCTTTCTTCAAACAGCACTCCTTCACCCTTGATCCAGAATTGGAAGAAAGGATCAGTGAGGAAGGAACACAACTGATTGATTTAACTCCCGTTGATACAGCTTTAGAAGCTATCGCTCGCCTTCCGCCCGCTGGCGCGCCAATTATTCGGTCTTGGTCTGCCGCTGACACAGCGCTTTGCATCTCTACTATTGTAGGATATGTTGTGACTTTGACCCTGGCCTTCCTCCTACACAAACGAGTGAACGCCGTTCAAGAGTCTTGCAACAAATGCACGTCAGGCGTCCCGCGCATTTTCCGACGTGATAAAACCGACCAAGAACCCGAACCGGAGAACTCACTTAACCTGATTGAGATCACGCCTGTACCGCCTCGTCGAACCCCGGACAACTAAACCAATCAAAATAACCACACTTCTAGTAATCCAGTTGTCTTCTCAAGTTTCTAACCTTACATTCCAAAATCACCCTGCACCAGGATTCAGTCAGTGATGGAGATGTTGTTTGTGCCTTGTGTGTGCCTGTTCTCCCTGATTCTTGTTCCAGTGCCCGCCGACGTCCACAAACGGGGACCTCACCGAGCAAAGGGGGAATATGTAATGCCTGATCAGGATACACCCACATCTAGGTTCAACACATTCCTGATGCAAGGATGGATCAAAGCTCGCATTCCAGCTCAGGAAATTCACGTTTTGTCATTTCGAAAGAAAACAGAACTCCCCTTCCCGGAGCCTAAACTTTACGGGCGCCATACTCCCTTGACATTAAGTCGCCGTAAATCCAAGGACGATATCGCAAAGGATGACGTGTTTACGGTCGACTCGAAAATAAAGACAATTTCCAGACATTCCAAACCAAAGACATTTACGACCCTGCATATCAGCACATTCCAGGAAAACGCGCCGTTTCTGTGGTGCTAGCTAACAAAGGGAACCACACCTTTGAATTAGAAATGAGTCTTAAAAGGGGGAACAAAAGTTATATTCGTTTCTGCTACGGAAACAAATTATACTCAAACAAAAACACTATATACCATATTAACAACCTATATATATATATATTAAAGGATGTTTTTGGTTTGTGACATTTATAAGCTGGTTGTGTGAACTTATGTAATCTTTTTCATGTAATCGTTTTTATATACCTGATCACTAGTTGTTCATTTCCACATGATTAATATGTGTATTTAGAATTTAAGATGGTTTAATCAATGTATTTTAACCCAGTAATATCCTCTGTGGTCACGTGCATATCAAAATATAAGTGTTTGGTTTCTTTAGAAAGCTAACCTTATGAAGAATATTATGGTTGAATGAAAATGATCCGCTTTATCAACCCGTGGCTACAATAACGGATAGAAACTTGCTTGCAATAATTTGTTTTATGTGATGAATAACTGACCAGATAATGTATGCAAAACACGCAGCCGCGCAGGGCGGGGCTCTGCCCACAAAGACTCTTTCGATTGGACTACGCGCCAAAAAGGGCGGACCTAAATCAGCTCGCTTAAAACGGATGCACGCCCATGAAGTTCGCGCGTGTTGGAGTTTTGAAAACAACAGGAGGACACGCACGCCAGCGAGTCTCTCGTTCTGCTCACGCTGCAAAGCGCTTCTCGCCTCTTAACATCACGGCTGAGTACTGCAAACGACCGAAGAACTTTAACAGTAAACTTCTAAAAAAAGGTTCACCACGTCAGAAAGAGACAACCAACCACTGAAGAGTGCGCTAGTCACACGACCTCCCAAGCAGCCAGTCCGCACGCGATCCGTCTCAAGCTGAACAAAAGGGACGGACTTCACCTTTGGAGAAAGCCTGAACTCTTCCCGAACGCCAAAGACAAAAGTAAGGCAAAATCTCTTTACTGACTGAAACCGGGATTCCTCTCTGTTGCTGTTTAAATATAGCATGGTTCTGTCCATAAGTTCCCTCAGGTTGAAAAACGAGCATTAAGTTAGAACCTAAGACTCTCTTAAGATCCGAACAATTCATTGCAACGTATGTGTGTTTATGTCTGTTTGTGTTGTCTAGTCAGTTAATGTTGTGTTAGAATAGTGAATAAAACTTTGACCTTATTAAGAAATCTTTTGTCTGTGTTATGTGATTTAACATGTCGTAACTATTTGCCAAAAGATTGCGTTACCTACGGCTCATAAACCTGAGAGCTAACGTTAGCTTAAAACTGAGTTAACTAGTTGTTTATTTTTATCGTTGGCCGCGAGTGAAATAAACAAAATTGTTAAAAGATAACTTGCTGTTATTAATGCTTGCTGGACAAGTCGTTAACAAGGCATAAGTTGTACATTCTGATTAATAACAATTAATCATATGAAGATCAACTCTTAAGAGTGATTCCCTAAAAGCTAAATAATAAAATAAATATATATAGGTAGGACTCATTCCCTACACTACTGTTCGGCTCTCTTGCTTATTGCTCTGCTCTTTGCTCCCTATTTTTGCATTTTTCTCATATCTCTCCAAGATTTTAACTTCAGCAGATCAGCATAGTGCTCAGACAACACATTTTTTGGGGGGGAAATTAATTATTACTTTCTCCCAGCAGTTTACATTCCAGAGACAGAAAAACACAGCTGTCTACAGACGAGAGAAAATGCCTCTCGTGGAATCTACTTGCTGCATGAACTGCCACAAACTTCTACAAAGGATTGCGGTTCTTGAAACAAAGTTACTTGCTGGACTTCCAAAACAGGCGGGACACACAGCAGACGGTCATCACGGACCCCCTCAGCATACAGCTGGTGAGTCCTCTGAATCTTAAAAGTTTATACAAAGTGTAGACGAAAAAGCCAAAACAGATCGACAGACAAATCGATGGCACAAACAGGGAGCGAGACCCAAAGGCAATCGAGACATCAGATTATCACGAGTATCTCGTATTGCTGCCGTAGCATCCTCTACCCCAGATACGGCTATGACAAGACTTGTAAACACTGGTATCTTACCACCCCCTTTACATCTTGAGAACAGATTTGAAGCATTAATGAATGTGGGTGAGGAATCCGCAAATGTGACTAAACACGGATCGAATCAGCCAGCAGCTAACATCGCTACTAACAGGCGCTCAAGGTCGAGCAGACAGCGGCTTTCAGCTCAGAGCGCAGCTGAGCCCAGGACTCTGATAGTGGGTGATGCTATTATCAGAAACATCAGTTACAGGACTACAACTACATACTGCTTTCCTCAAGCAACCGTCTCTGATGTGAACAAAGAACTTCAGAACATTCTGATGAAGCACAAGACTGCAAATCGAGTCATCATCCATGTGGGGAAGAATGATATTCGGAAGGAGCAGTCAGAACTCCTTAAGAAGGATTTCAGTGAACTCTTGAAACGCTACAAAGTCTTGAAGTTCAGTCGTTCATCAGTGGACCACTCCCAGCAAGGGGAACTAACATGTTCTCACGGCTGCTTGGGCTGAATACATGGCTACAAAGAACCTGCAGTATAAAAGGAGTCAACTTCATCGACAACTTCAATCGTTTCTGGGGCCACAGACAACTGTTTAAACTAGATGGCCTCCACCCAAACAGACTCGGTGCAAGAGTGCTTAAGGACAATATCTATTTCTCCCTCCGTCATCCTTCAGCGGTGTGTGCCAATCTACTCGGCCTGAATGGCACACACACACCTGGACAGTATATGAGTGACCACAGGAATTCATGTCAGCTTCTGAGTCAACATGATAACACCACGCAGCCACAACAAGCACTGCTCATGGACATCCCGGCTGAGCCCTGCCCACAGAGCTCATCACATGCAGACTGTGACGTACTACAACAGCTCCAAGACTCAGCACCCAAGGACGACTTTCTGGAAAACAGCCAGGGAAGCCAGAACGACATCTCACAGCCAACGGAAACACCAGAGCCAGAGCCCTGCTCACCAGATACACTTTCACTCTCTCCAGAATCTCCACTTCTAAGCTTCTCACAGAAAATGGAGGAACTGGTGTATGCTGGGACCAAACTCTCCCACTCTTTTGCTTCAAGCCCCCAGATATCAACTAAAAAACGGCGGGCCCCACAACCACCAAAGACTGCAGGCCCAGCTCACCCTCCTCCTCCTGCGAGAGCTCTCCGGCCGCTGCCACAACGCCAGGGCCCAAACCCCTCTCCATCTGGTGTAGGTGAACCAAAAACAACTGATAACAGCTCTCAGTGATATGTGTCGGGTCCCCGCTATATTAGCAGCAACATTCACAAATGTTTACAGAACAAGCGGGAACCCAGTGTGCCTGTAGCCTCCTCTATTTCTGTTTTATTAAGCAATAGAAAGTCTAAGGCCTTCTCAAGTCGTACGGCTGAACCATCTAACCTGCGGCCTATAATGCATCAATCTAAGATTGCTGTAGAGACAAAATGTAATTCCATCAAGTTAGCATTTTTAAACATTCGCTCACTTAAAAATAAATCATTTCTGATCAACGATTTAATAACCACAAACAACCTGGATTTTATGTTTTTAAATGAAACATGGTTAGAAGACGGCTGCAGTTCAACAGTCTTCACTGAAACAGCCCCTCCTAACTTTAATTTTATAAGTGTCTGCAGGACTGTTAGGAGAGGTGGAGGTGTAGCTGCTCTGTTTAAAGATGTTTATCAGTGCAAGCAAATGTCATTTGGTCAGTATTCATCTTTTGAATACCTAGGTATTGTGCTGAAAGGTGCTCCACGCACCCTGTTTATCATTATTTACAGGCCTCCAAAATATTCTCCAGCCTTTGTTGATGATTTCACTGAACTGTTATCAATGATTTCCTCAGAGTTTGACTGTTTTGCTATTGCAGGGGATTTTAATATTCACATAGATAATGCAGAAATCAAAACTACAAAATAAATTATAACTGTTTTAAACACTTTTGACCTGAGTCAGCATGTGCACGGACCCACACACAATCGTGGACACACTCTAGATTTACTCATCAGTAGAGGTCTAAACATCTCATCCATTGTAATTAAGGATGTAGCACTATCTGATCACTTCTGTATTTTCTTTGATATATTGATCTCGGTCACCACTGAATCTAGATCTGTCTCTATCAGTAAGAGATGCATTAACGAGAACACTAGTGCGCTATTTATGGAGGCAATATCATTAACACCAAGCATTTCTGCAGACCCTGTTGATCTTCTCCTGGAGTCATTTAACTCAAAAATTAAGAATGTTATTGATGATATTGCCCCGAGGTCAGCAAGAAGACGGGGAAACAGAAATCAATTTGGAGAAAATCAACAGCAGTTCAGAGCATGAAAAGACAATGCAGAAAAGCTGAGCGGATGTGGCGGAAGACGAAACTCGGAATTCACTATAGCATCTATAAAGACAGCCTTCATGCTTTCAATGTGGAACTAGCCACAGCTAGACAGACTTTCTTTTCAAATCTTATAAACAGTAACTTAAACAACACCCGCACTCTTTTTGCGACTGTTGAGAGACTGACAAACCCCCCAAGTCAGATTCCCAGTGAAATGCTCTCCGACAGCAAATGCAATGAGTTTGCTTCCTTCTTTTCTGAGAAGATCAATAATATCAGAAAGGAGATTGGCACATCCTCAAGTTAAGCAGAGGTCACACAGATTCGACCGCAATTTCAAAAAGAAGTGACTATGTGTGTTTTTAAAGAAATTGATAACAAAATTTTGGAAGAAATAGTACAGCACCTTAAATCTTCAACCTGCTATCTTGACACATTTCCCACATCCTTTTTCAAAAATGTGCTTAACTGTTTAGAAGCTGATCTCTTAGAAGTGGTGAACGCCTCACTTCTTTCTGGGACTTTTCCAAACTCCCTCAAAACTGCAGTTGTTAAGCCCCTTCTGAAAAAGCGCAATCTTGATAACACCATGTTGAGCAACTATAGACCCATATCAAATCTTCCTTTCATAGGTAAGATTATTGAAAAGGTAGTTTCTAATCAGCTGAACAACTACTTAAAGTCAAATGGATACCTGGACAATTTTCAATCTGGTTTCCGAGCACATCACAGCACAGAGACAGCACTCACTAAGATGATAAATGATATTCGCCTCAATTCTGATTCTGGCAAAATATCAGTGCTGGTACTACTAGATCTTAGTGCTGCGTTTGACACTGTCGATCATAACATACTTTTAGAGAGACTGGAAAACTGGGTCGGGCTTTCTGGGATGGCACTCAAATGGTTCAGGTCATACTTAGAAGGGAGAGGTTATTATGTGAGTATAGGAGAGCATAAGTCTAAGTGGACGGCCATGACATGTGGAGTCCCACAAGGCTCAATTCTTGCACCGCTCTTGTTTAACCTGTATATGCTCCCACTAAGTCAGATAATGAGGAAGAACCAAATTGCCTATCACAGCTATGCTGATGATACCCAGATTTACCTAGCCTTATCTCCAAATGACTACAGCCCCATTGACTCCCTCTGCCAATGCATTGATGAAATTAACAGTTGGATGTGCCAGAACTTCCTTCAGTTAAACAAGGAGAAAACTGAAATCATTGCATTTGGAAACAAAGATGAAGTTCTCAGGGTGAATGTATACCTTGACTCTAGGGGTCAAACAACTAAAAATCAAGTCAGAAATCTTGGGGTGATTCTGGAGACAGACCTTAGTTTCAGTAGTCATGTCAAAGCAGTAACTAAATCAGCATACTATCATCTCAAAAACATTGCAAGAATTAGATGTTTTGTTTCCAGTCAAGACTTGGAGAAACTTGTTCATGCCTTTATCACCAGCAGGGTGGATTACTGTAATGGTCTCCTCACCGGCCTTCCCAAGAAGACCATTAGACAGCTGCAGCTCATCCAGAACGCTGCTGCCAGGATTCTGACTAGAACCAGAAAATCTGAGCATATCACACCAGTTCTCAGGTCCTTACACTGGCTTCCAGTTACATTTAGGATTGATTTTAAAGTACTTTTACTCGTTTATAAGTCACTCAATGGCCTAGGACCTAAATATATTGCTGATATGCTCACTGAATATAAACCGAACAGACCACTCAGATCATTAGGATCGAGTCCGATAAAAACACCAAGGGTTCACACAAAACAAGGGGAGTCTGCGTTTAGCTATTATGCAGCCTGCAGTTGGAACCAGCTTCCAGAAGAGATCAGATGTGCTAAAACATTAGCCACATTTAAATCAAGACTCAAAACTCATCTGTTTAACTGTGCATTTGTTGGATGAGCACTGTGCTATATGTCCCAACTGACTGCTATGGATTTTATGTATAATCAGTTTCTATATCATTTTAAAATTCCTTGTTTTTATTATTCTTATTTCCATGTTTTTATTGATTTGAATGTCTATTTCACTTTCTTTTATGTAAAGCACTTTGAATTACCACTGTGTATGAAATGTGCTATATAAATAAACTTGCCTTGCCTTGCCTTGCTGCTATCTGTAATTACTGTTAATCAAACAACAAAAGAAAAGGAGATAATTATTCACTGCTCTTCACTGAATATTGTTCATGTCTTAGTTATGAATCAATTTAGATTTAATTAATGTGGTGTGCTTTTCTATGCGGTGCTTTATTTTTACATTTGATTACTTCAATCAATTTCTGTATACACTCAAAAAAATTATTCATTGGACGAACTCGATTTAATTGAGGGCAGGATTTCATCTAATAAATATGTTTAGCCCCAGCTCATATAAAAACAAATTTATGCGATAAAATGTAATTGAGTTGGGCTATCTTAATTTGATCAAATATAGTTTAAAAGATAATGATACATTGATGAAGTGATTTATTTTAATGCTTGTTGAACTCAAACTAAAATATTTAACTGGATAATAAACTTTGCTTCATGTTAGCAGGTCCTCAACCCAAACACATGCTCTACATTACCACAATGGTAACCCCCAAAAACACTAACATAGCAGAAACTCTTTCAAATACAAACAGAAAAGAGGATTAAACATTAACAAGTCTCCCAATTTTATCATCTAAATAAAAAATGCCTAAAATAACATTTTATTTCAAGATTTACTCTCCTTATCCAGCCCTGTGCAAAGCATGATGGGAAGGGGAAATCCACTTCCTAGTTACACAAGTAAAATCATTTATGTTCTTTCAAAATGAAAATATTGATTTGAGCCAAAACACAACTGTTTCAAGTCAGTTTAACACAATGCAATTGTATAAATGGGAAACCTAACATGATGTTAAATGAAAATGATTTCATTAAATAAACTGAACAGTGCTGTAGAATCAATTTTTTGAGTGTAGTCGGGTATTATACAGTAGGTTAAATTGTTTATTTTATTTGTATGTTTTTTCTATTTTATTAGCTCGATTGTTTGTAATTTTCTATTTCTAATTTTTTACTTACTGTTAGTTCTGATTTAAACCGTGAAAGCGAGCCAGTGGACACCTTTGCTTTGTCACACCGGTGTGTGTGTGTGTGTGTGTGTGTGTGTTCCATGTTGTATTTGTGCTCTAGTAACAATCCTTCATTTATGACTGGAAATCTTCAGATTTATGCCAAATTTGTTGATTTTATATGCTAATTTCTTTAAAAATGCTCTCTATTGCAGTCACACAGATGTGTGTGTTTGTGTGTGTGTGTAAGAGTTAGAATGTCCGTACAAATTTGCATTTGTGCTCTAGATCCAGGCCTTTATAAAAAATATTTTTTGTATATTTTGTACTGTATATGTTGGTTTATACTGGGTTTACTACTTTCTTTCTTTTTTGACAAATGAAACAAGTCTGTTTTTTTTTTGTTTTTTGTTTTTTCCACTTCTCTCATTCATTTTCAATGTGGGGGTCAATCTGACCCCAAAGAAAAGGGATTTTTTTTTACACACCTTTAGAACAACCAAATCAAGTCCAGATTTTGTGTGTGTGTTTAGATAGAAAAGTCACATAATTTCATGCTCCTGAGATGAAGGGAACACTTTTAAAAATAAAGGAAAATTCAAATGGGGTCAGCTGGACCCCAAGGGATGATTAAGGGTTTTAAAATACATTTTAGGAGTGGCCTAAGCTAATAGCCTAATCTTTTATTATCCTCACAGTGCATCAGTTAGGCTATGCAGCTATGAAATTATTGCGGAGCAAATTATTTGTAATATTAATTTAATAATAAAAGTAACCTAATAATAGCCTGAATGTAAAAGGCCTACATTAATTGGAAAGGTCAAATACTCTTAATAATGACAATATTTAATGATTTTTTACAATATCTCTGGCTGTCGTCAATACAAAATCTTTGTCTTTCAACACACCTGATCGCATTATCGTGAACACCTGGGCCTCTCCCACAGTGGATGCCTGTCTGATACCCCACCGACTGCCTCCACCATTATCACAGATTTCTGCAAGGAAAGAGTGAATAGAATTCCATCAAACATGTTCATTCTGACAAGCAGGTGGCTTATGAACTGATTTGTGACCTTGGAGCCCAAAACTAGCCACAAGTGTCCATTTTTCAAAATTGAGATTTGTACATCATATGAAAGCTGAATAAATGATCTTTCCATTGATGTATGGTTTGTTATGATAGGACAATATTTAGCTGAGATACAACTATTTGAAAATCTGGAATCTGAGGGAGCAAAAAAATAAATATTGTAAATAAATAATTATTCTAAATATTGAGAAAATCACCTTTAAAGATGTGCAAATGAAGTCAATGCATGTTACTAATCAAAAAATAAGTTTTAATATATTTACGGTACGAAATTTACTAAATATCTTCATGAAACATGATCTTTGCTTAATATCCTAATGATTTTTTGGCATTAAAGAAAAATGTATAATTTTGAGCCATCAATGTATTTTTGGCTATTGCTACATATACCTGTGCTACTTCAGACTGGTTTTGTGCTCCAGGGTCACATTTATGAAATATGAGAGTGTTCATTCTTACGTTGATTATACTGCTCAACCATAACTGGAACCAGACCACACTGTCCAGCAATATATACATGGCCACTTTCAACTGCAATGGCATCTGCTTCTCTGCGCTTTTAAAGTCAAGGAGAAAATCAAACAGAATATTTACATACAGGTGGACAGTGCATAAAGATAATTGACATCGACCTTAGCATTTATCCATGTGACCCAACAATACCATGATTTTCTTGATGCAGTCTTCCACAGATGATGCTCTTATGCAGTTCAGATCAAAAATATGTAATCTTTCACACTTCTGCTGCTCTGCATAGCCAATGGTACACCATTCAATTCTACGGAATTGAGATCGGTCTAGCAGGTTCCCAACTGATAAGAGTTTATAGATACAATATACAATCATCAACAACAATCAAGTAACTGTCAAGAACTACATACTCAAGGCCCCAAAAGCCTTTCAACACGCTTAAAACGTGGCATCTGCAAACACGTGATGCTAAAGCATTTCTCAAATCTCACTGACTGGATGCATTCAGTACCCATAAAGTTCACATACAAAAACAAAGAGAGAGAGAAAGCAACTAATGAATGCTAAATAATTCAAATAAATGTTTATTTGTGGCTAAATACTTTTTAGGGACACTGTATACATTAACATGTATTTTGAGCATAATTGTGTGTCACCTCTAAGGGCTTGCATGGCCTCATAATAATATTCTCTCAGGTAGATGAAGGAGTCTGTGCTCTGAGGGAGCTCCACCAGTTCAGATGCAGAGTCTGAGAACATCAGGTCTTCACCCCCAAAAGCAGCAGAAGAGAAAAGATCTGAATCCTGTTGAGCACAACAGTTGAATATTCAAAGGTGGCTTTCAATGTCTGCTGAAAGTATTCTTTTATATGGTTAAATATATCTAGGTTTAGATCAATATTACTCCCTTTCTTAAAACAATGACAGGGTCTTTCTTCAGTAATAATGTAGTCAAGTGAAATTAAAATTACTGATACAACATTCATTAGAATGGCATACCGGAATCTGTTTAAGGACTTTTTTAATATGCCCTGAATCTGCATCCATGCGGCTGACGACAGCACGGCGAGGCTCTTTAGCGAGGTAGCAATCCTTGTACTCCTCAACACTTTTCCTGCTGCCATCCATGCACAACAGTTGATAGTTCTGCCTCTCACACGCTTAAGAATTCAGATCGGACAAGAAGCTTGAAAATCAGCAGCCATGGAATCATAACCTTCTGCCACAACTCTAATATCTTTACCAGTTTTAAGACAAGTTAATAATATTTTAGATTTTGGCAAAGGATATTACTCACGTGGTATTGCATCCTGACAAACAAAGGCAACTTGTCCATGACCATTTTTCAAGCACCTGGGGAGAATGCTTGAGTTATATTGTTGTTCATATTTAGTAATGGAATATATGTGAGTGTGTTAGTGTGAATCGTACTGTAAGGCTCCTTCATCACCATAGTATTTTTCATTTTGTGAGCAGCTGCAGTCACCCTGGCAAGCTTGGCACAGGTTTGGGGATTGGGCTTTGGATATTCCAGGAATGCAGCTGCTTGAAAAGAACCGTGACACAGCTGGAGAACACAAAAATGCACAACTAAAAACTGAATTTGATCAATTCCAATTCTGCTTATTGATTCCAATTCTTGTCGATTCCCGGTTTAGATTCCAATGTGGTTAAAAACAAACATTTAGATATCAACCATATTTATTCTGTGTTTCTTTTTGCAAAACATTTAATTGCTGCTGAATACCATAAACAAAAATCAGCCGGCTACATAAAAACTGGACTCGATTAAGCAAAATAGAGCGGCACGATTATGGATAAATTCAGACTTTTTTTAAGGGAGGTTGTAGTTCTCTCACAATTCTGAAGAAAAATGATTAGACAAATAAAAGAAATCTCATTGAGTTTATGAACGGAATGATTCCGACTCACTGAAGATATACTTGTGTCATGATTCAAAGACAGATACTATGAAGTTAAAAATGTTGTCAAAAAGATTTGCATGCGCAGGGTAAGATTTGTGAAATTGTAAATAAGATAGCAAGCGTAAATTAATTTTGCATGTGCAAGAAAAGATTTGTAAAAGTGTAAATCGCGTTTCAAGTGTAAGAAAAAAAGATTTGCAGAATTTTCCTGTTTTTTTTTGTAAGTGTAATTCATGTATTGTGAAACTGCAACTTCATGCTAAGGTTAAATAAATATGATCTATATTCTTCTGACTTCCATATTTCTGCGCTTTTGGCACTGTTGTTTCGCACAAATACAGCCAAAAGTATTGCAAGCCTGCACAGCGTTTTACAAGCGAAAACAACCGCATCAAGAGCTGCAATACGGATTGACCGCGTAAAACCAATATGTGTGTGGAGGAAAAAAATCGTTGCAACTGTCTAAATGACTTCTTGTGTGTGTAGGACAAAATGTTCCCCAAATAATCTTCTATTAACGTCTGCGTCTTTGGCACGATTCTCTCACTGATTTCAGATTTGCAAGCGCAAGTGGAAGGAGGGACCCTCTTCTCACAGCCAATCAAATTAGGCTCTGGCTGACTCTCCATTTACTCTTATCTGATTGGTTCAATAAACACTCCAGACGTGAGAACACATCTTTATCTTAATTTGACTCCGCATCATTCTTATTGCGTGGTTGGTATTTTTAATGCACAGATAAATATTAAAAAATAAATTAATAATGCAATAAAATAAAATTATAAAACAAAAAGCATGATCCTTATAAGCTGTGTACCATTAGGCTGACTACCATGTGTTCATATACTGATTTTCAAGCTAGAGTGAACTTTATTGGATTGGTTCGACATTGCATTGAAATGTAAGATTTTAGATCATCTGCCTACACCACTGAAATAATGTTAAACTTTACAGTCAAACTGTTTAATAGTGCTTTGTCTCCAGATGACACTTCAACTGCAAACTGCACTGACACTTCAAACCAAATCAACATGTAAAAAACTACAATTACTTTGACAAAATATAGCGTTTAATAATGTCTAAATATATGCATCTAAATGAAAAACCTATATCTGAATCAAATGTTCCCAGAAACCATGAAATACACATTTTATATGGTTATACAGCCATCTAGTGGTTACAAATGGCATTATAGATGGTAAATGCATCATTTAGGGCTTAATATTTAGTACAGTAAAATCTCCTTTAAATACACGTTAAAGGAAAAACAAAAATTTGGCATCAACCCTGATCAGGAGACATTGTGAAATTATGCATAGTAGTGCAGATACTTTCAGTAGCATCAAGATTACAAACTAATATCATATGGTCTGCTGAAGAGGAGGAGGATGATTAGGATAAATAGAGTCAATACACAGAAATATCATTTCCTAACATTACGAAATTCTGAATGAACAAAGGGTCATGCTTTTTTTATTATTTTATTGTATTATATTATTAATTTATTTTTTAATATGTATCTGTGCATTAAAAATAACATCCCCACAATAAGAATGACGCTGAGTCAAATTAGGACAAAAAACTGGAAAATTATGCAAATCTTTTTTTCTTACGCTTGAAATGCGATTTACACTTTTACAAATCTTTTCTTGCGCATGCTAAATTAATTTACGCTTGCTATCTTATTTACAATTCCACAAATCTTACCCTGCGCATGCCAATCTTTTTGACGTCATTTTACCTTCATAGATACATTTTTAACAGCCTCTTTTCACCACCTATATATATATATATATATATATATGCACGTAAAGGAATTGATAGGTGGAATTGAAATTTTAATTTTACAACAAGTATCCCACTCCTGAACTTAAGTATCCGATTCTGGAATTGGAATTGATTTCCGATTCCCAACTCTACATTCAAGTTAAAAATGGCCATGTCTACTCTTATATTAAAAATAAGGTGGATTCAAAGTTGCCATGGATGATGGTCAATATTAGGAAATTTAAGACCACTGAATATCAGTATTCCAGAGAGCTGTGTAATAATAATTTACACAATAATAATCTAGCCATGCTAACCCATCTCAAGAGGCATGTCCACAGGACCATCCCAGGGAATCTTATTTTGTGCAACCAGTCTTCCAATGGGTATATTCCAGCCTCCAGGCCTTCGATAACAACTGTGGCATGAAGTCTTTCCCTTGAGATCGTTGATGGTGAAGTCAGTGTCATTCTTTACCACAGCCACAGCATAACAGCATTCTTAAGAAGAAAGAAGGTGAAGAGAATCAAAATCACAGAAACCACTGACTGATACATTAAAAGATATTTAGAGTCAATTTAATAATGTGCCAAATGAAGTATTTTCCAAAATATTATTAAGAGAAAATAAAATATGGAAAGATTTGCTAATTCAGTTGTTATAGCACAAAATTAAAAATCATTTTCAGTGGCCATCTTGCCACTACTGTGCTATAAGACAGGGTTCCCAATCTGTTCCGTTCCACGACCCACCTAGACAAGTATAATCTATTTCAAGACCCACCAAAATATTTGAGATAAAAAACTATTGACATTACTATGATATTACTGCTTAATCTTAATCAAAAGCATAATATGGCAGAAATTAAGTATTTAAGAAAAATAACCATTTTATTTTATAGGCTAGTACCACGGTAAACTTTCACTACTAATATTTACGTTTTAATTTCTTCATTTACAGACATTAATGAGTCTATGAAATATGTCCATAAAATGAACTGTAATCCGCGCTGCAAGTGTTGTTATGAAATAGAAATCTTTTGTAACATTATACATGTTTTTACTCTCATTTTTGATCAATTTAAGATCTTCTTGCTGAATAAAAATATCAACTTTAAATGTCTATTTACATTAAATAATACCAGTCACCTGGTCTATAGTTTATGATGGATAATAAAGATGTCTGAAGTGTGTCTCTTATTGTATTAATAAATGAAGAATTCAGATGCAAAAGCCACTTTTATGGTAATGGAAATGTGTAGGTCCTTTTCTGTGCAATTAAAGTAAAATAACTGAACATAAATACAGGAGCCTGATAAAAATGCTCATTTTAGAAGAAAAATTCAGACGGCATTAGAGGCTTTTGCATCTGAGCTCTTCAGATATATTCTTATATATTCTTGTCATCAACACCACAATAAAATAATAAAATATTTACTTTCCTTAGTATCCTCTGTGATGATTGGATGGAGTCTATAAGGCCAGAGTCCAGCGCGGTAAATATGTTCTCCATCTACAGTTATAGCATCTGTATCACCATCCTGTGAATCATAGACAGTTTAATAAAAATGTTATCCACTTTATTCTTCAACGTGGCAGTAAGCCAATGGGTGAGACTTCCAGATCATCAGCCGCTGTGAGGAAATAACGAGAAGAATAACATCGTGCAGCAAAACTGTTTCCGCTACAAACCAGCTTGTTCAGAATTAAGATAATACACTAAAATAATATGGAAAGATGCACTAATTTGCAGTATCAAGCAGCAAAGCAAGCAGAATAAGACATTAATATGTGTTTAAGTAATAATAAACAGCCAATATCCCAGTAATATTCATGCTAATAACCAACAAGTTAATAGTTATTAGCAATTAATCGGACACTAAAGTGTTACCAATATTCTTATTAACCACCAAAGCGTTTAAAGTGAGAAGGGTTCATAAAAAGCATGCATTTTAAGGTTAGACTTTACATTTTGATGTTAAATCCACTATTGTGTTGTATATAGATGTTCTACAGTCTATACACAGTATTATGTTCAATTACATAAGAAACTATTATTAAATTACAGAAAAAATAAGAGTAATACATTACTTTTTCAAGGGAAAAGTAATTCAATTACAGTAACTAATTACTTAGTAGCTAATTACACCCAACACTGTGCATGAGGTAAACTAATAAGCATATTTTATTACCATGATGCTTATTATGCACTCAGTTACAGAAGATTTGAGACAACACTCAAGGTCTGGTGATTTGGTGGCAAGGTGTAGGCATTTCTTCAGCTCATTCTGTGACTTCACACACCATTTGACTTTTTGAGCGCTGACTGAGGACAGTCCCACAACTGCAAAGGAAATAACACGGCAATAGTTAACTTAATAGTCCAGTTGAGCACAATGATTAAATAAGAACAGAAGAAGAACATGTCAAACATATCAAACATGGCAATTACCAAGGCACCACAGCAACGAGATGAGCAGCATGTTCATATCAGGACTTTATGAGGGATTTTGGCAGGAGAAGACAGGAGAGACGAGACTTTTATAGGAGCTCTGGAAGCGCTAGTGGGTTGGATCAGACAAACACAAGACTAGATCATCATCATCATCGATTGCTCATGATTTCTCAATATCTGCTTGTGCAGGCTATGTGCCAGTTCACATTTTGCAGAAGGACGTGAAGTTAACGATAAATAGTAGCTGTCTTTTTTATACAAATGAATAGTAGAACAGTACAATTATACTCTGCATACTCCTAGAAAATCAGGATATACTTTAGATTAGAGAAAACCCTTCACTGTTAACTAGTTGCTTATTAGCATGCATATTACTAGCATATTGGCTGTTTACTAGTTCTTATAAAGCACATATTAATGCCATATTCTGCATTACCATATTCTAGATCCCTTAAACCATCCACAAACCTAAACATAACTACTACAACAACTACCTATTAATAAGCTGCAAATTATGAGTTTATCAAGAGAAAACTCAGCTAATAGTGAATATGTGTTTTCTCATCTAAAGAGTTACCAAAAATTAAAAACAAGTGACAGCTTGTCCTTAAACTGACATTTATGGAAAATTCTCTTCAACCACAGTTTAACCTTTTAATTCAAATCTACATTCATTATACAGTGGACACTGAATGTTAGTGTAATTTTATTGTGTGTGCGTGTGTTTTTAATATGATGAAATTGAAATTGTAGTTAATGCAAATGGAATTTTATCTCAAAAACGTATAGTTAAGGTTAAGTCCTGATCTCTGCTGCTGTAATTGTGTGTTGATGTATTGCTGTCACGAACTCAGCCTCTGTGGCTCCCTCCGCTCACCACCAGATAACCATCATTGGACTCCATTTCCCACATACCCCGAGCCTGTGGCTGATTACACTCACAGGTGTTTCCCATTGACTCTGACCTATTTAAGCTGTGCTCTCTGGTCCCTCATTGCGAAGTCTTGTCATGCAAACATTTCCGAGCGGTTCTTCCGTGTATGACCTGGACTCTGATTCTCTGCCGCCTGCCTATTCTGATTCAACCTGCCTTGTTATTCGATTCTCCTGTGTGTTTGCCACCAGCCCTGATCTTCAGCCTGAACTCTGACTTTGATTCTGCCTTATCTACGTTGTGTTTGAAGCCCGTGATTGAACTCTGCCTGTTTGACTTGCATTCTGTTTTAATAAAGCTGCACATGGATCCTAACGGCACTGACTCCTCGTTACAATTGCAAGCCAAACACAGTCTGCATTTAAATTCCTTACATGCTTCTTAACATGATTGACACATTTTGTGGTGGATGGCTGCGTTTGTAAAGATATTCACTCAGAGTGAACAGTGTAGTTGTGTTTTTGCACTTGGCAATCAGAGGACTGGTCTGTATTTAACTAGAATACATTGTAAATATTACTCAATTCAAGAGTGTAAAGTACAAACTGATGGAGGCTCAGCAAATAACCAAAAATGGGTAATCAGTAAAAGCATCAGTATTCACATCAGCTCTTTTCAGTGTCAGTCTTCCCTCTAGAAAAACATTTAATAGATATAGACCCATAACTGAACCCTGATTCTAATATGTATTGGGTCAATGACCAATAAAATGTTTTCAGCAGCCAGTGTCAATAAATCTAGATTTAAATTTAAAGAGACAAAAGTCTATGCATGACCTGATATTTTATTTGTATTCAAAGTGAGGCAATGTGATCATTATGGAGTGCTTAACACTCTCATGCAGTGCAAGCTTCTCTCACGCAGAAAGTCCAAAAGGGATACACAGAAAAACTGAGCCGTTGTAATGATTTCTTCTGTCACTATTACAAATTCCTCATATGTGTAAACACACCTGGCAATAAAGCTCATTCTCAAAAGTTGTAATTTTAGATTTAAATAGCACCACCAGTGTATTGGCTTTGGGCTTAAATATTAATATTTAATTTTGGTCATACTATTTTTTGGGACGCCAATCAAGGAATTCTGTCTTGATGATAAAGAACAATCATGGAAGATTGTTGAATAAATAATAATTACATTTAAATTATAGGACGTTGTAGTCTGACCAATCTGAAGGATTTGTGAGATATTGTTAATTTAGAGCCTCCTCGCTGTATTATCAACACAGGGTAGACACAACTGTAATAAAAGGGGAGGTTTTTATTAACAAAGGGATAGAAGAGTAACTAACAACTAAATGGATACAATGAATGGATAAAGTGCAAAGATTGATAAATGCAAGCGACTTGAATTGGATGTTACTGTGGACGTTATCTTATGGAAAGATAAAGTGTAGATGCCTGAGAGTAAGACCTTATTCTAGGATCAACAAATAAATCGAGAGTATTTAATAATAAATCGGCCTGTATTCACAAAACATGTTAAGGCTCAAAGTAGCTTATAACTCACCAATTTTGGAGAAAATCTCCTAAATTTGAGCTCTAAGAGTATTTCACAAAGCGTTTTAGCACTAAAACTAGCTCCTAAATCTGAGAAACGTTAGGAATAGTGAAGAAGACTCCTAAGTCACACAAACTATCCTGAAATAGCTGTTTCTGGCAATCTGCCTCGGAACGTAAACATTTTAGAAACATTTGACGATAATGTGCTTTTAAAAGAAAGTGCCTTTGGTTTTGGAGGTTACCCCAACTCCAGATTTTCCTTTGATTATATGCTTGTTTTCATTCACCAGCTGGACGAGAAGTAACAGCTGCTCTTGGTTTTCTTTTACGTTTGCATGTCTTACTATCAGCCATGATTATTCTCTGTTAATTAAAAGGCTGTTTATGCATATTCACAATTTTTTTTATGAGAAGCACAATGGCTGACAATTACCTGAACATATTATATTGTTTAATTAGTGACACTTAGCCTGCATTTTAAAATCATTATTTGAATATGGCAACATAACATCGTGCTCTGCGATATTTCTGTGAATAAATCTCTGACAGAAACTATCAGCCAATCACTGTGTGCATAGTTAATAAGCATGCTAGCAATGAGGCCAACCCTGCCCTTTACTCTGATCTTAAGACTTCTCTCTATTCCTTAAAAGTTTGTCTCAGCAGCTCTGTGAATAGGCTTTAAGAGAAAAAGCTCCTGGCTTGCCGCATCGTTCTTAGCACAACGAAACTTAGCACAAGGTAGACACACACAACTTAGTACACTTTTAAATCTTTCCCTGAGTTGGAGGGATCTGCAAGTTGGCGCCTTTCAGATCCAGCGTTTTGATTGGCCGATGCTGTTAGAGGTGGCCACTATGGCCTCTCTGATATTAGGTCATTTGCATAGTTTTAAGTCCACATTCAGAAGAATGTCTTTAAAAATGTCTTTTCCTATGCATTATTCACTTTCCAAACCAATTCCAGATTAACATATACGTGGTGCTGAAAGTATGAAGACCAAACATCTATGGGTACCCTTACAAAAAAAGAAGTTTATTCAAGTGTGCTATTAGTATACTACATTTAAACTAAAAAAATAGGAAAGTATACTTTTATTCTACTTTTTATGTAATTCTCAGAAATATAGTTAAAATGACATTTAAGTATACTTGACTTCTACTAAGTCTAAATATATTTGAGCTATACTTGTGCTCCTAGAATCTGTGTTTTGATTGTTATACGGTAGGAGGTGCTCGTACACATCTTCTGTACAGAATTTCCACAAAAAAACACAAGTGAAGAAACCGAAACAACAGATGCTTCCACATGTAATCTAACACCATCATCAGACATAAAACAGACTCAAAACTGTGTAACTTTATGAATAAAATGTCAACCAATGAGGAGGAAATAATGACTGCAAGCTTTGTGGAGTTGATCGACTCCATCTACGTTTTGATTATCATTATAAATGTTATTTATTTATTTATTTTTTATTTATGAAACTTACCTACATTCAAGTGTTTAAAAATAGAATGCATGAAGCTAGAATTAAATGTTTTTGTTTACAAGCAAATACTCTGTTCTTTCTTTGGATGTTTTGTATGTTCAGATATTCATAGAATAAAATATATACAAATTAATACCTAAATAGGGACATAGTATACTTAAAGCACAACTGTTTTCAACATTGATGATAATCAGAAATGTTTGTTGAGCAGTAAATCAGTATATTATTATGATTTCTGAAGATCATGTGACACTGAAGACTGCAGTAATGATGCTGAAAATACAGCTGCAGATCACAGAAATAAATTACAGTTTAACAGATATTCACATAGAAAACAGCTGTTTTACATTCTAATAATATTTCACAATATTTTACTGTTTTGTCTGTATTTTTGAGCACATAAATGCAGTCTAGATGAGCAGAAGAGATTTCTTTCAAAGTAGCTGAATTGAATTGTTATTTTCCTGTTTATTTCTGTGAAGCTGTATAAAGTACTATATAAATAAATATGACTTTCCTCAATGGGTATTAATACACATGATTAATAAATTAGCACATAATGTAATTAGAATCATTCATTGTTAAAACAATCAGCCGACAGCCGTACTGATTAGATTAGTAACTGAAAGAGGAAAAGAGAGTAAACCATCTCTGACTGGAGTTTGATCAGAGCTTAATGCTGATCAATGGAAGAATAATGCATCTAATGACAGAAAGATGAGCTGCACCACAATGAGCTGCACACTAGAGAGCAGCAGTTCAACATTCATCCATTACACACCGTCTAGATCACTTTCTGTTTTACACTCATTAGCATCTTCAGCAGTGGAATCACACATTTGCAAGAAGTGTTGGCAAGAAATGTAGATTAAAAGTTTAAAAATAAAATCCAGTTCCAAATATTAATAAAACTGAACTTAAACTAAAGCTAAAATGAAAATAAATAAATAATAATAATAATTTAAAAAGCACATAAGAATATGACTAAAAATGGCAAAATTCTGAAAACATACATACACATTGAATACAATATGATCATTATTATTATTATTTAACATATTGAATTAAACTTGAAAGTTTGAAGTAGAAAAATAGCATTTTTCTGTTAAATGCACTCCAATAACACCCCCCCCCCCCCCCCCCCCCCTCCAAAAACCCCTGTTTATGTAGCTGTTCTTGAGATCAGTGTCTCAGTGTTTTTCAGTGATCAGGTGATCTGCACATTAAGATGTTTTACTCTGTCCTGTGTTCTCATGTGACTGTTGGTTTTCTTATTGATTAGAGTCTGATTGATGCTGATGGCCTGTGATGTTCTCTTTGCTCTGAGGATTGAGCTCAAGCTGGCGTGAAAAATCACAGTGTAACTCATCTCTCTCTCTCTCTATTCATCAGTCAGTCTCTAATCAGAAACAAACCTTAAATGATTAAACTAGAATACAGCAGGAGAACGGACAGATTAGATTAGATTAAATTGCATTCATCTTTGTTGTCGTTGTGGAGATCAGAGGTAATGAAATACAATTAAGTCTTAGTCTTAGTCTTTTTATTTAAATAGCACCATATGTTATAGTTAACATCAAAACAGAAAGCAATGATAATTGCTGGAAATGTTGCGTTGATGAATGCAGTAAATGTAAAACATGGCAGTAAAGCACAAGTGAGCATTATAGTGAAGATAACATGATGTCTAAATAGGGAGCGTGCTTCAAAATTTCAGAATGTGTTGCATGCATGCATGCATAAATAAATAAATGCGCTGCAGTATTTTATTTTCCTTTAAATGTTTGTTTGTGTGTTTATTTATTATAATACATTTTATTTATGGGTGCCTTACTCAGGGACACCTTACATGCAAATATGACACATAAAACAGTTTACATGCAACAATAAAATACAAAGCACTCATTCATAGCTTTACAATCATTAGGAATTACATAAAATTATCACCGGTATGCCTACTTAAAAATATGCGTCTTCAAAAAAGATTTGAAAATTGGAAGAGAGTCACTATTACGAATGTCTTGTGGAAGTAAATTCCAGAGATAAGGAATAGATAGCTAAAAGAAACAAGATAATGTAGACGACGATCTAAGAGTTTGTGAGGGAGTATATGTTAAGAGTAGCTCAAAGAAGTAAGCAGCCAGGTTATGTAATGCTTTATAAACAAGAAGCAAAATGTTGAATTCGACACGCTGTTTAATAGAAAGCCGGTGCAGTTGTTGAAGGACATGTGTGTTCTATAGTAGGAGTTCTAGCTGAGTTCTGTTATAACTGTAACCTGTGTAAAAGTTTAACAGGAAAACCATAAAAAAAGAGCATTACAATAGTCAATATGTGAAGTGACAAGAGCATGAACCATAATAGCAGTGCTCCTCGTTGAGAGAGCTGGATAGAGGCGATAAATATTGCGTATATGATACTAAGCCGTCCGAGTAACCTTGTTAATGTGTGCTTCAAAGGACAGAGTATTGTCCGGGATAACACGCAAGCTCTTAACCTGCATTGAGGAAGCAATTATAGAACCATCAAAACACACTGAAAAACCACTGGTCTATGATAGTAGAGCATGGCGCTAGCAACGCCAAAATCATGGGTTCGATTCCCAGGGAAAGCAGGAGCTGATAAAATGTAAAACTGTAACTTGAATGCAATGTAAGTCGCTTTGGATAAAAGCGTCATGCTAAATGCATAAATGTAGATGTAAATTGTAGGTACATCTACGGCTTGGTTTACATCTTATCTCTCAGGTTGTACTCAATTTGTTAAACTAGGCCAGTATAAATTTAAGTCATCACATATTACTACAGGTGTCCCACAGGGTTCGGTTCTGGGCCTTTTATTATTTATCATTTATCTACTGCCCCTCGTTTAACAAATTGAGTACAACCTGAGAGATAAGATGTAAACCAAGCTGTAGATGTACCTACAATTCTAATGGACTGCAGTCTATCTAATAGAATTTCATGGGAAATGGTGACGAACGCTGATGTTAAATTAAGAAGAATTAATATAGATTGAAGTCCTGAGTCAGCTGCTACCAAGAAATTCTGACAACAGCAGTCTCAATACTATGACAGGAATGAAAACGTGATTGAAATTGTTCATATAGATTATTTACTGAAAGACGATTGTGTACCTGAGCCACAACAACCTTTTCCAGGGTTTTAGATAAAAATGTCAAATTGGAAATTGGACGGAAACTATCAAAAATATTTGGATCAGCACCTGGAGTACAGGAGTTATTACAGTTTTTTTTCAACTGCTTACACACAAAATCTTTACTTGTCACACAATTTCTGAAACCTGACACTCAAACACCAGAACCGCACACTAAATCTGTAAAACATACACTAATTCTCTGCCTTTTTTGGTTTCCTTTTAAATTTTCAGTTTCTTTCCAGGGTGTGTGTGTGTGTGTGTGTGTGTGTGTGTGTGTGTCGGTGATTCTCCTCATCAGTCCATATGATTTTCAGAGACTCTGATGATGATGATGCTTCAGCTTCCCGTCACCTTGGTAGCAACAGTCTTCTTTGCATACGATTGGTCTGTTGCCATGGCAGCCGTGATGAGCCGGAGGAACCGTGGCGACCCCAGCGAGAGCCCGTCTGTATCTGTTACCATGGAGCCCAGCGTGAGTGTAGCAGCGTCAAACCTGCTCATATTCAAACACAGAATCTTCTTCAAGCTCATCATTTACACAACAAAGTACTTCAAGTCAAGCTTCAAACTTACTGAGCTCAAATCTTAGTGATTCAGAACAAACCTCAAATTTAATTCTACACAGTTTGTATAATTCCTGTTATTATTTGTGTCTCATTTTGCTGTTCAGACACATCAGGCTGCAGTTTGTTCTTCCACAGCTGTGTTTAAATCAAGATCTGCATGGATTTGTCCTGCTTCACATTCCTCATTGTTTGTGTTATCTGTCAGACAGCAGCTTCTCTCCTGAGAGCCGCCACTGAATGAAGAGACGAGCAGAGGACAAACGACCTGCAGCGGCCTCGTCTACAATCATCTGCTGCCACCTGACCTGCTGCTGAGGCTAAACATCTGCCAGCAAAAATAAATAAACACATATATGTATGTATATATATATATATGTATGTGTGTGTGTATATATATATATATATATATATATACTGTATATTTAAAGAGAAAAATACATATAAAATAATAATATATAAACAAATATAAAAGTTAAATAAATAAATTATATATATATAATAATACAATAATACAAAAGGTTAAACCATATTAAGTTACAATAATCAAAACAATTATAATAATTCTAAAAATAAATAAAAAGCAAAAAATAATAAATAAATAAATAAAAATAGAAAAATACAATGAAAATAAAATATATAAAATTCTGACCTAGCTATTTGCCTCATACCTAGCTATCCTATCTCATACAGTATAAGTAAACCAGTTATTAATTGTTATTATAATTTATATTATTTTTATTCATGAATTAAGGTTTGGGTCAAAGTTATACCATAAAAAAAATATTACTTGGAATAAAATAAACTTTAAATTAAATAAAATACAAAAGCAAAGATTTCTCATTTAAGTTTTGTTTAATTTGAAGAAAAATAGAAACAAAAAAATATATATTTTAGAAAAACTATATAGACATTTATAAAATAATAATGATGATATTGATGACAAAAATGCACAAAAAAATACTACAACTTTAACTAGAATTACAGTGAAAACAAAAAAATATGAAAATCAAATTCCAAATATAATCTTTTCATATTATAATATTTAATAACAGACATTACATTTGGGTTTAATCTAGTATTTTTCCTCTTTGTTCATTTGATTTCAGTTGAATTCGTTCACATGTTTTTCATGTAAAACAGCGGATATAACTATAACTAAAGCTGAAATGAAAGTGATGAACACGAGCTGTGCTGGAAATAGGACAGACAAGGACCTGATTGAGAGCAGGCTGGTTTGTTTGTGAGGAGGGAAGTAAATGAGTTTGGCAGCTCAGAGAAAATCATCAACACATTTGCATATAAATAGTAGAATCATTTCTAAGAGCTCATGAGTGAGTTCTGCTTGGAAGAGAATTTGTGTTATATTTCATATCTACACTCTCGTGGTTCATTATGCAGATTATTTTTTTATTGGTTTTGTATTGCATCGTCACATTTACAATGTAATGAAGTCGTTTTATTGCAGGATTATGCAGATTCTGGAATGAGTAGCCATGGCAACCGGCTTTCACAAATTTGTGTTAATGATTGTAATTCATTCTGAATCACGCTTTATTTCTTCTGCAGTGCGTTAGTCTGGTCTTGGTGTTGGTTTTCATAATGCATTACATTTATTGATGGATATTGATCTTACAGTTTTTTACGATTGCTTGCACACTAAAATTAAAAATAACACACAATTAGTGAAACCTGGAGCAAAACTTCAGCCAAATCTGCACAACTATAAGCACATTCTCAGCCCAACACTTTTTGCAAGACACTAAACACACTTCTCAACATTAGACACAGATATCTAACATTTTGTCACTTCTGTGCCATTTTAAGGCACTGCTTTCCAAAATACTGCACATGTGAACTAGTTGATCAAACACGGCCCTCAGGTGTGCAGACACTTAGCTGCTTTACTGTAAACTCAACAAGCAACAGGTGAATTTTTGTTTGAATGAAATGAAAGGCAATGGTGCAGGAAGAGGAAGAGGACAAGTGTTTAAGATTGAAGTGGTTCAAACAGAATCCAGCTGTATGAAACATGTGTATCATACGGTACCCAAACTGGGTTTTGTTAAATTATTGTAAAGTTTTGAATGAAGTGTTTCATTTTGCAAAAGATCTGAGATGTTCTGCTACTTGTGTGTGTAGATGTGTGTAGATGTGTGAACTGTGTGACCCTTGTTTTTATAATCGTGCCTAAGCAATCATAAAAAACTGCAATGTTTAGATGCTTTTAGCAGTTAAAACAATAAATAATCATTTATCGTTATCATCAGAGTTATTTTTTTTTCTTTTTCACAAATCCATAATAATTATACCTAATTTAACATATTTACCAGAAAAGATGTATGAATTCTTGGCTTTTACTGTAATAAAAACCATATACCATTTTTCATAATAAACATCATCTCATAAATTTAAGATTCAAAACAAGACAAAATTTCTTAAGAAATCTTAAGAATGGCACCTTTCATAAATGAATACAGTTGTTTCATGTATTTTATATACATTTATATATATATTAATTTTGAGTAATATATTCCTTTGTCCACCTTTTATTTATTTACTTTATTATATATATTTATTTATTTTTACACATTCATAGAGTGTTCAGTTTATCAGTGTATATTGTAATAAATATTAGAGAAATTATTGTTTTATCTGATTGTATTAGTCTGTATAGAGTGATAGTTAATGTAAAAAGAGCAAATGAACACAAAACAGCAGAACAACGTAAAGTTAGAGAGGCTAATCTTTATCATTCAGCTGTGTTTCAAACACTTCGGCTATTATAAGTTCTTACTCCATACATGTATTAAATGTGTTCTAGTGTATTTCTGTAACTTCTCAGGTAATATCAATGGTATGATCTATGTCAGATGCGGCCGAAATTACAACAACAATGGTTAAATATATAATTGTTTGATCAAAATGATTGCTCGGGACAATTTAGTAGTCTCTGGATATTAGTGACATAGCATCTCTACTAAATTCTACACCCTTTAAAGAAAACCCAAAGTTTGCACTGGAAAATGTGACTTTCTGTTGATGTTCATGTGTGAATATAAGATATTTCTGACATGACTTGAATGCATCAGAGCTCCTCTTCTGTGCTGCATGGGATTATGGGTAATATTGGCCTCTGAAATGTGTGCTTGATGAGCGCAGTGTGTGTGTGTGTGTGTGTGTGAAGCGAGCCTGCGTTTGCTCACAGATGCTGCAGTTAAACTGACTGATCTGAAGCCGTTCATCATTGTGTGTTCAGTGAGAAACACGCTGACAGATCTGCATGTGAATGTGTTTTCCGGCACTAATGCGGCTGGAATTACTGTAATTATGAGATGGCAGTGTGCTTGTTTCTTCACGCTCAGATGTAATTTGTTTCTATGGCAAAGCATCTGTGTGCGCTTTGCTGATAATGACAGTAAAACACCCCAGCACTGCATTCATTCACACTGAGAACTAATAAAGCAGCAGAAACACTGGCCATAAAAACACATATGTGTAAAACATCATGCATTTTACATCATGATATAATGATAGAGTGCAAGACAGGCATCTGCTTAAAGAAATACTTCAGCCGAGTGTTTCTTCATCAGGTTTGTAGAAATGTGTCTCTGCATCAGTGTCTCAGCAATGGATGTTCTGCAGTGAATGGGTGCCGTCAGAATGAGAGTCCAAACAGCTGATAAAAACATCACAATAATCCACACCACTCCAGTCCATCAGTTATCATCTGGAGAAGACAAAAGCTTTAACGTTTTGGACTGTTTTGGACTGTTTTGGCTTGTAAACAGTGCAGATGTTGCTCCTGATTCAGACCAGCTAACTTTTTCACTGCAGGAAGCGTTATTAAGGATTATGGGCTCATATTTGAGTTAAAAACGTCTTGATGATGGATTTGTTTCAGCTTTTGTCTTCTCTAGATGTTAACTGATGGACTGGAGTGGTGTGTATTATTGTGATGTTTTTATCAGACTCTCATTCTGACGGCACCCATTCACTGCAGAGCATCACAATCCTGTTTGGTATTCCTAATCAGTTTGAGGAAATGAACTGTAGTTATGAGTTCAGTTCTGAATGATGCTCAAGCTGAATATGAATGTGATTTCATGAGCTAATATCTCAGATGTTTGTGTCCTGAAGCATCACATCAAACTTCAGATTCGTTTCATCATCTGCATGGACCGCATCATCACCCGGCGAATAAAGAGATGCATCGGATGAAAACCTGCATGAAGGTGTTTCATGATTCATTATGAAGCGGTTGCCATGACGACGTGGTCCTCTGAACAGCCAGTGAGCATTCTGAAGCAAATCTGAGATGACAGACTCAATATTTGCTCATGTTCCTCCGGGCCTGACGGATCCGCTTCTCTATTTGCCCTTCAACGCACAGACCTGCTGAATCCACCACAGAAACAACTGCGTTTGTGAAGGTTTGGTGAGTCTGTCATCTGTTATTTGACCCACTTTCTCACCAAAGATGATGTGGCGTTTGGCGCTCTGGGTGTTTTTATCACTGTCACAAGTTGTAGTTTTGAATTGTCTGTAACCCAGGACAAATTTGGGTATGACATTGCTTGAAAAAATTATTTAATTTATATTTACATATAGTACACTTCTGCATTTGGTGAGATTTTTTAATGCTTCTGAAAGAAGTCTCTCTTCCGCTTATCGAGCCTGCATTTATTTGATCAAAAATACTGTAAAAATGTGAAATATTATTACAGTTTAAAATAGCTGTTTACTATGTGAATATCTTTTAAAATGGAATTAATTGCTGTGATCAAAGCTGAATTTTCAGCATCATTACTCAAAACTTAATTGATGGGTTTTTTTTTTTTTTTTTGTAGTTATTGTTGTGAAAAAGTGATAAGTAAGCAAGATTTTTTTTATTTGCTAAATTAATACTTTTATTCATTAGGGATGCATTAAATTGCTCAAAAGTGACATTTATAATGTTTCAAAAGATTTCTATTAAAAAAAAAAAAAAAAAAAAAAGCTGTTCTTTTGAACTTTCTATTCATCTGTGAATCCTGAAAAATAAAATGCATCACAGTTTCCACAAAAATATTGAGCAGCACAGCTGTGTTCAACATTGATAATAATCAGAAATGTTTGTTGAGTAGTAAATCAGTATATTATTATGATTTCTGAAGATCATGTGACACTGAAGACTGGAGTAATGATGCTGAAAATACAGCTGCAGATCACAGAAATAAATTACACTTTAACACATATTCACAAAGAACATTTTTATAATATTTTTATATCAACAACAACTTTTTTATGTTGAATTTACTACTTATTTTATTTTATTATTACATTAATGCTGTTGTAAATGGTGTTATATAAATAAATTGAAACTATTTTTACTGTATTTTTGCTCAAATAAAAGCAGCCATGGTGAGCAGAAGAGACTATATGTCGTGGTCCAGCACTTACTCGCTGGCCTCTGCTACATATATATACTAAATATATTCATTTATCCTTTCAATTTAGTTTTCATTTTGTTTTTATAGCTTCAGTTTTCATATTTTCAGTTATGTTAGTTTTCATACTTACAGTATTTAACAATATTGTTTTAACAACAGTTTTTGTTTTAATTTTGTTAACATTAATAAAATGGCTCGGTCTCTCCTGTAATGTGCATCTGTGGGTTTTCTGGTCCAGCAGGTGAAGATGGTGCATCTGATCTCAACACATGTTGAAGTGTTTCTGTTCCTGTGCTTGTGTAAAATCTGAATATCTAAATCTGATCTGAAACAACATTAAACGGATCACTATAGTACACTGAGGTTTGTATCTGCGAGGCACTCAGCCTTTCCATGTCATTCATTACTTCTTATTAGTGATTTAAGATGGAGACTCTCCAGCTGATTTAATGACCTTCAGCCCCTAAAAGCATGGTGAAGTGAATCTGTGACCCAGAAGAGGCTCCATCTGCGTCTCATTCATCCTCCCGCTCCAGTTCTGCTGTTCTGGACGCAGTCAGAGTCTGTGGAGTCTCTCGTCTGACCTCAAGTCTTGCTCATTTGTTCACAGCTCACCGGGGAATCTGTGGGATTCGCTGAAGCGCCGGAGACCTGTGTGTTACTGCAATTAAATATAACACTTACATTATGCTTTGCTCAGAAAAAACAAGTCTGGCAGGAGAAAATATACAATCTGAATCTCCCAGAATGCCAAAATCACACTATTAAAGATGATGTGCATCAGATTCAGCAAACCTCAGTCTTTTTTTTTTCAATTCTCAAAATTTAGTGACAGAAAAACATTTACCAAAAATATGAAATATGAACAAAAATAACTTTCCCATAATGTTTGCTAAATTGGTGCATTGGTGAGGTGTGGGTGTTTGAATGGGCACCCAACCATGTCCTTTCCTTAAGATGCATTGTGGGGAAGTCGTGGCCTAATGGTTAGAGAGTCGGACTTGTAATCCAAAGGTTGCGGGTTGTTTGCTACAGTGTGTCGTTGTATTGCACGTGTGCTGTTGTGTGTTTGCTGCAGTGTGTCGTTGTATTGCACGTGTGCTGTTGTGTGTTTGCTGCAGTGTGTCGTTGTGTCGCACATGTGCTGTTGTGTGTTTGCTGCAGTGTGTCGTTGTATTGCACGTGTGCTGTTGTGTGTTTGCTGCAGTGTGTCGTTGTGTCGCACATGTGCTGTTGTGTGTTTGCTGCAGTGTGTCGTTGTGTCGCACATGTGCTGTTGTGTGTTTGCTGCAGTGTGTCGTTGTGTCGCACGTGTGCTGTTGTGTGTTTGCTGCAGTGTGTCGTTGTATTGCACGTGTGCTGTTGTGTGTTTGCTACAGTGTGTCGTTGTATTGCACGTGTGCTGTTGTGTGTTTGCTACAGTGTGTCGTTGTATTGCACGTGTGCTGTTGTGTGTTTGCTGCAGTGTGTCGTTGTGTCGCACATGTGCTGTTGTGTGTTTGCTGCAGTGTGTCGTTGTATTGCACGTGTGCTGTTGTGTGTTTGCTGCAGTGTGTCGTTGTATTGCACGTGTGCTGTTGTGTGTTTGCTACAGTGTGTCGTTGTATTGCACGTGTGCTGTTGTGTGTTTGCTGCAGT